>NW_027412088.1:20964827-21564827 GCF_047663935.1 Musca autumnalis
AATATAAAATATAAAATATAAAATATAAAATTATAAAATATAAATATAAAATATAAAATATAAAATATAAAATATAAAATATAAAATATAAAATATAAAATATATAAAATATAAAATATAAAATATAAAATATAAAATATAAAATATAAAATATAAAATATAAAATATAAATATAAAATATAAAATATAAAATATAAAATATAAAATATAAAATATAAAATATAAAATATAAAATATAAAATATAAAATATAAAATATAAAATATAAAATATAAAATATAAAAATATAAATATAAAATATAAAATATAAAATATAAAATATAAAATATAAAATATAAAATATAAAATATAAAATATAAAATATAAAATATAAAATATAAAATATAAAATATAAAATATAAAATATAAAATATAAAATATAAAATATAAAATATAAAATATAAAATATAAAATATAAAATATAAAATATAAAATATAAAATATAAAATATAAAATATAAAATATAAAATATAAAATATAAAATATAAAATATAAAATATAAAATATAAAATATAAAAATATAAAATATAAAATATAAAATATAAAATAAAATATAAAATATAAAATATAAAATATAAAATATAAAATATAAAATATAAAATATAAAATATAAAATATAAAATATAAAATATAAAATATAAAATATAAAATATAAAATATAAAATATAAATATAAAATATAAAATATAAAATATAAAATATAAAATATAAAATATAAAATATAAATTAAAATATAAAATATAAAATATAAAATATAAAATATAAAATATAAAATATAAAATATAAAATATAAAATATAAAATATAAAATATAAAATATAAAATATAAAATATAAAATATAAAATATAAAATATAAAATATAAAATATAAAATATAAAATATAAAATATAAAATATAAAATATAAAATATAAAATAAAATATAAAATATAAAATATAAAATATAAAATATAAAATATAAAATATAAAATATAAAATATAAAATATAAAATATAAAATATAAAATATAAAATATAAAATATAAAATATAAAATATAAAATATAAAATATAAAATATAAAATATAAAATATAAAATATAAAATATAAAATATAAAATATAAAATATAAAATATAAAATATAAAATATAAAATATAAAATATAAAATATAAAATATAAAATATAAAATATAAAATATAAAATATAAAATATAAAATATAAAATATAAAATATAAAATATAAATATAAAATATAAAATATAAAAATATAAAATATAAAATATAAAATATAAAATAATAAAATATAAAATATAAAATATAAAATATAAAATATAAAATATAAAATATAAAATATAAAATATAAAATATAAAATATAAAATATAAAATAAAATATAAAATATAAAATATAAAATATAAAATATAAAATATAAAATATAAAATATAAAATATAAAATATAAAATATAAAATATAAAATATAAAATATAAAATATAAAATATAAAATATAAAATATAAAATATAAAATATAAAATATAAAATATAAAATATAAAATATAAAATATAAAATATAAAATATAAAATATAAAATATAAAATATAAAATATAAAATATAAAATATAAAATATAAAATATAAAATATAAATATAAAATATAAAATATAAAATATAAAATATAAAATATAAAATATAAAATATAAAATATAAAATATAAAATATAAAATATAAAATATAAAATATAAAATATAAAATATAAAATATAAAATATAAAATATAAAATATAAATATAAAAATATAAAATATAAAATATAAAATATAAAAATATAAAATATAAAATATAAAATATAAAATATAAAATATAAAATATAAAATATAAAATATAAAATATAAAATATAAAATATAAAATATAAAATATAAAATATAAAATATAAAATATAAATATAAAATATAAAATATAAAATATAAAATATAAAATATAAAATATAAAATATAAAATATAAAATATAAAATATAAAATATAAAAAATATAAAATATAAAATATAAAATATAAAATATAAAATATAAAATATAAAATATAAAATATAAAATATAAAATATAAAATATAAAATATAAAATATAAAATATAAAATATAAATATAAAATATAAAATATAAAATATAAAATATAAAATATAAAATATAAAATATAAAATATAAAATATAAAATATAAAATATAAAATATAAAATATAAAATATAAAATATAAAATATAAAATATAAAATATAAAATATAAAATATAAAATATAAATATAAAATATAAAATATAAAATATAAAATATAAAATATAAAATATAAAATATAAAATATAAAATATAAAATATAAAATATAAAATATAAAATATAAAATATAAAATATAAAATAATAAAATATAAAATATAAAATATAAAATATAAAATATAAAATATAAAATATAAAATATAAAATATAAAATATAAAATATAAAATATAAAATATAAAATATAAAATATAAAATATAAAATATAAAATATAAAATATAAAATATAAAATATAAAATATAAAATATAAAATATAAAATATAAAATATAAAATATAAAATATAAAATATAAAATATAAAATATAAAATATAAAATATAAAATAATAAAATATAAAATATAAAATATAAAATATAAATATAAAATATAAAATATAAAATATAAAATATAAAATATAAAATATAAAATATAAAATATAAAATATAAAATATAAAATATAAAATATAAAATATAAAATATAAAATATAAAATATAAAATATAAAATATAAAATATAAAATATAAAATATAAAATATAAAATATAAAATATAAAATATAAAATATAAATATAAAATATAAAATATAAAATATAAAATATAAAATATAAAATATAAAATATAAAATATAAAATATAAAATATAAAATATAAAATATAAAATATAAAATATAAAATATAAAATATAAAATATAAAATATAAAATATAAAATATAAAATATAAAATATAAAATATAAAATATAAAATATAAAATATAAAATATAAAATATAAAATATAAAATATAAAATATAAAATATAAAATATAAAATATAAAATATAAAATATAAAATATAAAATATAAAATATAAAATATAAAATATAAAATATAAAATATAAAATATAAAATATAAAATATAAAATATAAAATATAAAATATAAAATATAAAATATAAAATATAAAATATAAAATATAAAATATAAAATATAAAATATAAAATATAAAATATAAAATATAAAATATAAAATATAAAATATAAAATATAAAATATAAAATATAAAATATAAAATATAAAATATAAAATATAAAATATAAAATATAAATAAAATATAAAATATAAAATATAAAATATAAAATATAAAATATAAAATATAAAATATAAAATATAAAATATAAAATATAAAATATAAAATATAAATATAAAATATAAAATATAAAATATAAAATATAAAATATAAAATATAAAATATAAAATATAAAATATAAAATATAAAATATAAAATATAAAATATAAAATATAAAATATAAAATATAAAATATAAAATAATAAAATATAAAATATAAAATATAAAATATAAAATATAAAATATAAAATATAAAATATAAAATATAAAATATAAAATATAAAATATAAAATATAAAATATAAAATATAAAATATAAAATATAAAATATAAAATATAAAATATAAAATATAAAATATAAAATATAAAATATAAAATATAAAATATAAAATATAAAATATAAAATATAAAATATAAAATATAAAATATAAAATATAAAATATAAAATATAAAATAAAAATATAAAATATAAAATATAAAATATAAAATATAAAATATAAAATATAAAATATAAAATATAAAATATAAAATATAAAATATAAAATATAAAATATAAAATATAAAATATAAAATATAAAATATAAAATATAAAATATAAAATATAAAATATAAAATATAAAATATAAAATATAAAATATAAAATATAAAATATAAAATATAAAATATAAAATATAAAATATAAAATATAAAATATAAAATATAAAATATAAAATATAAAATATAAAATATAAAATATAAAATATAAAATATAAAATATAAAATATAAAATATAAAATAAAATATAAAATATAAAATATAAAATATAAAATATAAAATATAAAATATAAAATATAAAATATAAAATATAAAATATAAAATATAAAATATAAAATATAAAATATAAAATATAAAATATAAAATATAAAATATAAAATATAAAATATAAAATATAAAATATAAAATATAAAATATAAAATATAAAATATAAAATATAAAATATAAAATATAAAATATAAAATATAAAATATAAAATATAAAATATAAAATATAAAATATAAAATATAAAATATAAAATATAAAATATAAAATATAAAATATAAAATATAAAATATAAAATATAAAATATAAAATATAAAATATAAAATATAAAATATAAAATATAAAATATAAAATATAAAATATAAAATATAAAATATAAAATATAAATATAAAATATAAAATATAAAATATAAAATATAAAATATAAAATATAAAATATAAAATATAAAATATAAAATATAAAATATAAAATATAAAATATAAAATATAAAATATAAAATATAAAATATAAAATATAAAATAATAAAATATAAAATATAAAATATAAAATATAAAATATAAAATATAAAATATAAAATATAAAATATAAAATATAAAATATAAAATATAAAATATAAAATATAAAATATAAAATATAAAATATAAAATATAAAATATAAAATATAAAATATAAAATATAAAATATAAAATATAAAATATAAAATATAAAATATAAAATATAAAATATAAAATATAAAATATAAAATATAAATATAAAATATAAAATATAAAATATAAAATATAAAATATAAAATATAAAATATAAAATATAAAATATAAAATATAAAATATAAAATATAAAATATAAAAATATAAAATATAAAATATAAAATATAAAATATAAAAATATAAAATATAAAATATAAAATATAAAATATAAAATATAAAATATAAAATATAAAATATAAAATATAAAATATAAAATATAAAATATAAAATATAAAATATAAAATATAAAATATAAAATATAAAATATAAAATATAAAATATAAAATATAAAATATAAAATATAAAAATATAAAATAAAATATAAAATATAAAATATAAAATATAAAATATAAAATATAAAATATAAAATATAAAATATAAAATATAAAATATAAAATATAAAATATAAAATATAAAATATAAAATATAAAATATAAAATATAAAATATAAAATATAAAATATAAAATATAAAATATAAAATATAAAATATAAAATATAAAATATAAAATATAAAATATAAAATATAAAATATAAAATAAAATATAAATATAAAATATAAAATATAAAATATAAAATATAAAATATAAAATATAAAATATAAAATATAAAATATAAAATATAAAATATAAAATATAAAATATAAAATATAAAATATAAAATATAAAATATAAAATATAAAATAAAATATAAAATATAAAATATAAAATATAAAATATAAAATATAAAATATAAAATATAAAATATAAAATATAAAATATAAAATATAAAATATAAAATATAAAATATAAAATATAAAATATAAAATATAAAATATAAAATATAAAATATAAAATATAAAATATAAAATATAAAATATAAATATAAAATATAAAATATAAAATATAAAATATAAAATATAAAATATAAAATATAAAATATAAAATATAAAATATAAAATATAAAATATAAAATATAAAATATAAAATATAAAATATAAAATATAAAATATAAAATATAAAATATAAAATATAAAATATAAAATATAAAATATAAAATATAAAATATAAAATATAAAATATAAAATATAAAATATAAAATATAAAATATAAAATATAAAATATAAAATATAAAATATAAAATATAAAATATAAAATATAAAATATAAAATATAAAATATAAAATATAAAATATAAAATATAAAATATAAATATAAAATATAAAATATAAAATATAAAATATAAAATATAAAATATAAAATATAAAATATAAAATATAAAATATAAAATATAAAATATAAAATATAAAATATAAAATATAAAATATAAAATATAAAATATAAATATAAAATATAAAATATAAAATATAAAATATAAAATATAAAATATAAAATATAAAATATAAAATATAAAATATAAAATATAAAATATAAAATATAAAATATAAATATAAAATATAAAATATAAAATATAAAATATAAAATATAAAATATAAAATATAAAATATAAAATATAAAATATAAAATATAAAATATAAAATATAAAATATAAATATAAAATATAAAATATAAAATATAAAATATAAAATATAAAATATAAAATATAAAATATAAAATATAAAATATAAAATATAAAATATAAAATATAAAATATAAAATATAAAAATATAAAATATAAAATATAAAATATAAAATATAAAATATAAAATATAAAATATAAAATATAAAATATAAAATATAAAATATAAAATATAAAATATAAAATATAAAATATAAAATATAAAATATAAAATATAAAATATAAAATATAAAATATAAAATATAAAATATAAAATATAAAATATAAAATATAAAATATAAAATATAAAATATAAAATATAAAATATAAAATATAAAATATAAAATATAAAATATAAAATATAAAATATAAAATATAAAATATAAAATATAAAATATAAAATATAAAATATAAAATATAAAATATAAAATATAAAATATAAAATATAAAATATAAAATATAAAATATAAAATATAAAATATAAAATATAAAATATAAAATATAAAATATAAAATATAAAATATAAAATATAAAATATAAAATATAAAATATAAAATATAAAATATAAAATATAAAATATAAAATATAAAATATAAAATATAAAATATAAAATATAAAATATAAAATATAAAATATAAAATATAAAATATAAAATATAAAATATAAAATATAAAATATAAAATATAAAATATAAAATATAAAATATAAAATATAAAATATAAAATATAAAATATAAAATATAAAATATAAAATATAAAATATAAAATATAAAATATAAAATATAAAATATAAAATATAAAATATAAAATATAAAATATAAAATATAAAATATAAAATATAAAATATAAAATATAAAATATAAAATATAAAATATAAAATATAAAATATAAAATATAAAATATAAAATATAAAATATAAAATATAAAATATAAAATATAAAATATAAAATATAAAATATAAAATATAAAATATAAAATATAAAATATAAAATATAAAATATAAAATATAAAATATAAAATATAAAATATAAAATATAAAATATAAAATATAAAATATAAAATATAAAATATAAAATATAAAATATAAAATATAAAATATAAAATATAAAATATAAAATATAAAATATAAAATATAAAATATAAAATATAAAATATAAAATATAAAATATAAAATATAAAATATAAAATATAAAATATAAAATATAAAATATAAAATATAAAATATAAAATATAAAATATAAAATATAAAATATAAAATATAAAATATAAAATATAAAATATAAAATATAAAATATAAAATATAAAATATAAAATATAAAATATAAAATATAAAATATAAAATATAAAATATAAAATATAAAATATAAAATATAAAATATAAAATATAAAATATAAAATATAAAATATAAAATATAAAATATAAAATATAAAATATAAAATATAAAATATAAAATATAAAATATAAAATATAAAATATAAAATATAAAATATAAAATATAAAATATAAAATATAAAATATAAAATATAAAATATAAAATATAAAATATAAAATATAAAATATAAAATATAAAATATAAAATATAAAATATAAAATATAAAATATAAAATATAAAATATAAAATATAAAATATAAAATATAAAATATAAAATATAAAATATAAAATATAAAATATAAAATATAAAATATAAAATATAAAATATAAAATATAAAATATAAAATATAAAATATAAAATATAAAATATAAAATATAAAATATAAAATATAAAATATAAAATATAAAATATAAAATATAAAATATAAAATATAAAATATAAAATATAAAATATAAAATATAAAATATAAAATATAAAATATAAAATATAAAATATAAAATATAAAATATAAAATATAAAATATAAAATATAAAATATAAAATATAAAATATAAAATATAAAATATAAAATATAAAATATAAAATATAAAATATAAAATATAAAATATAAAATATAAAATATAAAATATAAAATATAAAATATAAAATATAAAATATAAAATATAAAATATAAAATATAAAATATAAAATATAAAATATAAAATATAAAATATAAAATATAAAATATAAAATATAAAATATAAAATATAAAATATAAAATATAAAATATAAAATATAAAATATAAAATATAAAATATAAAATATAAAATATAAAATATAAAATATAAAATATAAAATATAAAATATAAAATATAAAATATAAAATATAAAATATAAAATATAAAATATAAAATATAAAATATAAAATATAAAATATAAAATATAAAATATAAAATATAAAATATAAAATATAAAATATAAAATATAAAATATAAAATATAAAATATAAAATATAAAATATAAAATATAAAATATAAAATATAAAATATAAAATATAAAATATAAAATATAAAATATAAAATATAAAATATAAAATATAAAATATAAAATATAAAATATAAAATATAAAATATAAAATATAAAATATAAAATATAAAATATAAAATATAAAATATAAAATATAAAATATAAAATATAAAATATAAAATATAAAATATAAAATATAAAATATAAAATATAAAATATAAAATATAAAATATAAAATATAAAATATAAAATATAAAATATAAAATATAAAATATAAAATATAAAATATAAAATATAAAATATAAAATATAAAATATAAAATATAAAATATAAAATATAAAATATAAAATATAAAATATAAAATATAAAATATAAAATATAAAATATAAAATATAAAATATAAAATATAAAATATAAAATATAAAATATAAAATATAAAATATAAAATATAAAATATAAAATATAAAATATAAAATATAAAATATAAAATATAAAATATAAAATATAAAATATAAAATATAAAATATAAAATATAAAATATAAAATATAAAATATAAAATATAAAATATAAAATATAAAATATAAAATATAAAATATAAAATATAAAATATAAAATATAAAATATAAAATATAAAATATAAAATATAAAATATAAAATATAAAATATAAAATATAAAATATAAAATATAAAATATAAAATATAAAATATAAAATATAAAATATAAAATATAAAATATAAAATATAAAATATAAAATATAAAATATAAAATATAAAATATAAAATATAAAATATAAAATATAAAATATAAAATATAAAATATAAAATATAAAATATAAAATATAAAATATAAAATATAAAATATAAAATATAAAATATAAAATATAAAATATAAAATATAAAATATAAAATATAAAATATAAAATATAAAATATAAAATATAAAATATAAAATATAAAATATAAAATATAAAATATAAAATATAAAATATAAAATATAAAATATAAAATATAAAATATAAAATATAAAATATAAAATATAAAATATAAAATATAAAATATAAAATATAAAATATAAAATATAAAATATAAAATATAAAATATAAAATATAAAATATAAAATATAAAATATAAAATATAAAATAAAAAACACAAAATAAAAAATACAAAATATAAACTACAAAGTGTAACATTTAAAATAAAATAAAAATAAATAACAGCCTGTTTCCTGTGTAGGTCTATACTTATTGATATAATGGTCCAAAAGCTCCATGTTTGTATGTATGTATTTTTTAAGAGAATTCCAATAGCTTCATTAAGGCCTTTAAAAATGTACAGTGGTATCTTAATGTGATTTTATTAGCAAAGGGGTACAAAATATATATTAACAAACTAATACGATGTAACCTTTTATCACCAAGGTGACCCATAAAATCCTTTTTCGGCATTAACACATACCCAACAATCCTTAGTTGAAGAGCTAATAACAATTTTTTGCGATTTCCCTTTGAATAAGAACACAATTTTCCGCATTTATGGCACATGAGCAAGAACAAATATCAACGTTTACAAATAAATTTTATACTGCACATTAATTTTATTAAAAATGTCAAATTTATGTTCCCAGATCCCAGTGGTTTTGTTTGTATTTATGTATGCACACATAAATATACATATGTATGGCCATGAGTATGCACATATTTTCCATAAATGTTTTGTATAATTTCCTCACAACAACAGACCGACAATAAAGCATTACATTTCGTTTACCAATGATTTTTCGCATAATAAAATTGGTTGAGAAAAACGAATCATTAAAAATGTATGCAAAATTTGTGTTGTATTTTTTATATTTATAGTTTACATTTTGTAATACCTTTTTTTTAAAAAAAAAAAAGAAAGTTGGCAATTGGGATTTTATGACCCAGTTAACATATCACGCATAACTGTCGGATAAAAATAATAAAATTGGCCATATAAAGTGTTTAGGGTTTTTATGGGAAATGGAAGGAGGAGAAGAAGAATGGTGGCACCTGTCCTTGGGGAGAGTGTTGTAAAATTTCATATCTTGAACGTACTTAAAGGTGAATATTTGTATTTCGACAAGTTTATAAGCACGCTGTTTGATATGTAAATGTGCGATTCCAAATGTGTGTATGCGTAGGGGATTGTTTGTGAATTTTAGCTAATAAATATATATATGTATATTCATTTCGATTGAAATACTTAATTGAATACTTAGTGAAACTTGGAACATCAAGAACTGTGGAACTAATACGATTTTTACATTAGACTCTCTGCAGGGAGTAATAGCAAGTAGCAAATTAGCACTCGATCTCTCACAACTACATATCCCAGTCTTGATGACGCTCACTGAGATAGGTGCGAATTTCGTTTGTGGAACGTTAGCGGTTTTGGTGGATAATGCGATATCTATGTATACAATTTCATTCTTTAAGTCCTGTCAAACATTCATTTATGGGACATATGTTTCGTCCTCGATCGCTTTAATATCTCGAAGATTATCTTTGTTTCAATAAGATTCAAGTAGGCCGCAATAGTCCTTCGACAGTACTATATTGAAGGAAAAAGATGATTGTATTTGTGTGACATAAGCCACTTCAGGATGCTGCGGTCGTTGATGATTATAAACGGCATTAAGTCAATGTCAGGCCAACATATCTCTATGACCATTACGGCAGTCAGACACTTTCTTTTGTTCACAGAATAATTCTTCTGTGCCCATCTAAATTTCTGAAACAGAAATGCTCCGATGTCGAGGGCGGAGCCATAGCATTGAATCTAAAACTGCTTAGTAAAATTGGAGTACGAATGAGATTTGTCATTCAAAAGAGTTAAAGTAAAAACTTCAAGGGGGTCATAGGCTATAAACTCCGAGCTCGAGTCCTAGGCTCTAACATGACTGCGGAGACAAACTGTGGAATTGAAAGTTCTTTATAAAACTACGGAAATTTCTTTAAGAATCCGCGATTATGGAACTAAAAATTCAGGATAGCGGCCTTGAAAGTTCTTTAAGAATCCATGACTATGGAACTAAAAATTTACGACAGCGGCATTCAAATTTCTAAAAATCCAAAATCTCTAAAAATCCACGACCTAAAAGTTCTTTAAAATATTCAGTGGCAGTGTCTAAAAGTATACGATTATGAATTTAAAATCTCTTCAGAAATATTCCCTAATAAATTCATTATTATCGCACTGAAAGCTCTTCAGAAATATTCTTTAAAACATCACACGTTAAAAAAACCTTCAGAAATACTCGTTAAGAAATCGATCAATACATCTCCAAAAGCTCTTTATAAATACACTTAAACTAAATTATTTTTTTTTTTTCAAAAAAAGCTCTTTAAAAATATTCTTACATTAAATTAATTTTTTTTTTTATGAAAAAGCTCCTCAGAATTATTTTTTAAAAAATCCACGGTTATGACTCTGAAAAAGCTCTTCAGAATTATTCTTTAAGAAATCCACGATTATGGCTGCGAAAAAGCTCTTCAGAATTATTCTTTAAGAAATCCACGATTATGGCTGTGAAAAAGCTCTTCAGAATTATTCTTTAAGAAATACACGATTATGGCTGTGAAAAAGCTCTTCAGAATTATTATTTAAGAAATTTATGATTATGACTCTTGAAAAGTTCTTCGGAATTATTCTTTAAGAAATCCTGAATATGACTGTGAAAACTCTTGAGAAATATTTTATAAGAAATCGTCTTCAGAAATATTTTTAATTAATCTAAATAAAATGAAAGCTCTTCAGGAATATTCTTTAAGAAATTTACGATTATGGTTCTGAAAAGCTCGTCAAATATATTACTCTTGTGTCAGACACTGAAAATAACACATGAAAATATTTTAGCTTTTAGGAGAGGGCGGAGGTGAAGGAGCTCCTTTTCCCCCTTCTTACCCATAAGCTCAAAACATTTTCATGAACATTTTCATAGTCTGGCACAAGACTTATTTAAGAAATCCATGTTTATGGCTCGTAAAAGTTCTTCAAGAAATCGTTTAGAAAATCCAGGAAATTATAGAATTATTATTTAAGAAATCAACGATTGTGGCTTTGAAAAAGCTCTTCAGAATTATTATTTAAGATATCCACAATTATGTCTTTGAAAAAGCTCTTCAGAATTATTATTTAAGAAGTCCACGATTATGGCTCTGAAAAAGCTCTTCAGAAATGTTTTTTAATAAACTCTGAAAGCTCATCAGAAATATTTTTTAATAAATTTACCTGTGAAAAAGCTTTTAAAAACATTTTTTAATAAACTCTGGAAGCTCTTCAGAAATATTTTTTGTAATAAATCCACGATTATGTCTCTGCAAAAGCTCTGCAAAGGTCTTCAGTAATATTTTTTTTTAAAAAGCTCTTCAGAAATATTCTTTAAAAAATCCACGATTGTGACTCTACAACTTCAGTTCGCGTAAAAAGGAGACTCGCTTCAGCTCGTCTATAAAGACTCTCTTCAGCTCGTTTATAAGGACTCCCTTCAAACTCGTCTGTAAAGACTCCCTTCAGCACATCTATAAAGACTGCCTTCATCTCGTCTATGAAGACTGCCTTTAGCTCTTCTATAAAGACTGACTTCAGCTCGTCTCTAAAGCAGGGACGAGCTTCTTTGCTTAGATCGTATAGTGAGGGCGCCCACTGAGTTGTTTTTGCATTTGCTTCTCTCTCTCACGTACAGTGTAAATGAATGAAAAGAAACAAAAACATAATGTGGTTGTTGCTTTTTTCACTCATACGTTCATACATGTCTTCGCTTTGGTTGTATTTCTGTGGTCGTCGCTGCTCTAAAGACACCATTCACCACGTATGTAAAGACTATCTTCAGCTCGTCTATAAAGACTGCTTTCAGCTCGTCTCTAAACACTCCCTTCAGCTCGTCTATAAAGGCTGCCTTCAGCTCGTTTATAAAGACTCCCTTCAGCTCGTCTATAAAGACTGCCTTCTGCTCGTTTATAAAGACTCCCTTCAGCTCGTCCTAAAGACTCCCTTCAGCTCGTATATAAAGACTCCCTTCAGCTCGTCCTAAAGACTCCCTTCAGCTCGTCTCTAAAGATTCCCTTTAGCTCGTCTAGAAAGACTGCCTTCAGCTCGTCTATGAAGACTGCCTTTAGCTCTTCTATAAAGACTGTCTTCAGCTCGTCTATAAAGACTACCTTCAGCTCGTCTATAAAGACTGCCTTCAGCTCGTCCTAAAGACTCCCTTCAGCTCGTCTTAAAAAATCCCTTCATCTCGTCTATAAAGACTGTCTTTAGCTCTTCTATGAAGACTGCCTTCAGCTCGTTTCTAAAGACACCCTTCAGCTCGTCTATAAAGGCTGCCTTCAGCTCGTCTATAAAGACTGTCTTTAGCTCTTCTATAAAGACTGCCTTCAGCTCGTCTATAAAAACTCCCTTCAGCTCGTCTATAAAGACTTCCTTCAGCTCATCTATAAAGATTCCGTCCAGCTTGTCTATAAAGACTCCCAACAGCTTGTCCATAAAGACTTCCTTCCGCTTGTCTATAAAGACTCTCTTCAACTCGTCTATAAAGACTTCTTTATCTGGTCTATAGAAACCGCCTTCAGTTTGGAAATAGAAAATGCTTCCACTTGCCCATAGAGACGACTAAAGTATCTTAACCAAATACGCCTCTTAAAAACTTATTCTTATTTACACCCTTACTAATCGAAGGGTTGAACACAATAAATTATTTTATGTTTTTTTATTAAATAGGAATATTCTGTAGTTTTTTGGTAGTTTTATGCAAACCAAATGTGACTAAGCTCATGAAAAATAGCATCCTTTTGTATTGGCCCTCCTTAACTGCTTTTGAGGTCACATAGTAGTGTTAAACCTCAGAACAAACAAAACGTCTTAGAAAAAGATTCCAATGTAATCCTCTGATATACCACACGAAAAGGTTCTAAGAAAGGCAATAAACGAAACGAAAAAAATCTAGGAAATAATGGGCAGATGGAGGATAAACATTAAGTGTCGAGTGTGAGTTTGGAAAGTGAAATAGGAGGCTGGAGATTCGAGATACAAAATAAGCTAGCGATTATAGGAATTATGCCCCAGATAATAGTTTATAAAAATAACAACAATAAAAAAACCATACAACAGTTGTGGTTGGTCGAATGGTCAAGTGTGTTGTGGTAGCATAAATTTAAGACACTCCCACACGTTTAGCAAGGATTTTATAACCAAACGGCGTTTATGAATATTTTGTGTTATTTTCCCTCTCCACATCATCCACAGTGATGATGGAAGGAGGAATAACAGCTTGAAGAATAAAGAAAAATGAAAGTTATACAAAAGGTGGGAATCGAAACGATTTTTATAAAAGAAAATATGTTAATCTTAAATATGGAAGAACAAAACTACTTTATATTTAACAAAATGTTTTTAAATTTAAAAATATATATTTTTTCAAATTTTTTATATATTCAAAAATATTTAGCTTGCTCTTCAACATGCAGTCAACAAGTCTACACTTCCTTGCACGTGTGTTACATTAACTAGGATTTTTTTATCGCCATCCATAAAACTAAAACAATTTTTCCGGAATCCTTTGTCCGAACAAAAACAGCCAACAGCATGAATGCTAAATATGACGTAGCATATCAAGCACTTTTGTAAAATATAGGCCCGAAAAATGTAGGCTAGGCAAGCAAGGATTCATCTCCGTCTATTTTTCGCATTTTATGAGTGTTCCACGTTTTATGGTCATTGAGTTGGCCGCCATAAATATGCTGACGGTATTCATTTAGTTGAAGGCTTTAGTGTTTTTTACGCTTGAAGTGACCGCAATTTAAATCATAACCTACAAATGCTTTGGAATTTTAGAGTATTTTAAATAGTAAAATGTCTCTTGGAGGAAGTTGTGTATAAAGGAATGGATTTTATGTTTTTAGAAAGAAAAATGACGAATGTCTGGAGTTGATTTTGGATGAGTAATTTCTATAATCCAAAATTGCCACCGTGGTGCAATGGTATGCACGCCCGCCTTGCACGCAGAAGGTCGGGGGTTCGATTCCCCGGCCAGGCAACATCAAACATTTTTTCAACGGTGGCAAAATACCCCTCAGTAATGTTGGCGACATTTCCTGAGTATTTCAGCCTAGAAAAACTTCTCCATAAGTGGTGTCTTAAGACACGCCGTTCGGATTCGGCGATAAACAGTAGGTCCTATATCATTGAGCTAAATATGAATCGGGGTGAACTCATTGATATGAGAGAAGTCTCCCTTGTCCCGTATGGGATGTTGTGGAACAATGTTTTTTTTTTTTAATTTCTATAAACATGTTTGAAGAAGCATTATTTGATGGAACCAACTCTGGAAAACATGAGGAGTTAAAGGAAGCCTTTATAGGTCTGCTGAAGAGGTTCTTTATAGAGTGTTAATAGACGAATTGAACTAAGGAGTTGCATTCAAAAAATAATATCTAGCGAAGCCATACAATTTAAATAATATGCTACGTTCATTTCATTGTTCGTTATTCAGCTTATCAGGCATATCACTGGTATGTGAGTGTCTAGACAACGATTGAGTTTGGTAACTTCGACTTACACTAACATTATTGCATATGTGTATTATTTTTTAATGAAACCTTTTTCCTACTGTCGAACTATCGATAGTCCGACTATCGTTTGGATTGCTGTAGTAAAACAAAGGTTACGTCGAACAGTGGTTCAGAATCGCCTCTTCATGCTCAAAAATCTGTAACTTTTGAACGGATACATATATTTCCATAATTTCTTGTTTGACAGATAACTTAAAAAAAAATTGAAAAACATTTTTTTTTTTTCAAACAAATGTAATATTTTTTCAAAATTAAAAAAAAAATACTCCTGTGGTTTTATAAAACTCTTATAAAAACTGATATATTTAACAAGTAAAATAGTATCAGTCGGCTTTGCCGACAGAGATGTACCCTCAGCCTATATAAAATTGAAACCCTTTTTTCCAAAAAAAAAACTTATGTATTGAGGGGGTTTTCCAAATGGGCGTATGATTAGGACTAAAGTTCAAAAGTTTTGCGGAGGAGGTACTTAAAGAAATGGACCGACATAGTCCATTATGGAAGTGGATCTTATTTTAGGAGTCATATTTTTTCGATAGATATCGCGCCCACCGTTGAACTTTTGTATAGGAAAAGACATCCCCGGTGAACTTTTGTATAGGAAAAGTCATATCCGGTGAATTCTTGTACAGGAAAATTCATCTCCGGTGAACTTTTGTATAGGAAAAGTCATCTCCGGTGAAATGTTGTATATGAAAAGTCATCTCCGGTGAACTTTTGTATAGGAAAAGTCATATCCGGTGAATTCTTGTACAGGAAAATTCATCTCCGGTGAACTTTTGTATAGGAAAAGTCATCTCCGGTGAACTTTTGTATAGGAAAAGTCATCTCCGGTGAACTTTTGTATAGGAAAAATCATAAAAATCATATCCGGTGAACTTTTGTATAGGAAAAGTCATCTCCGGTGAACTTTTGTATAGGAAAAAATCATCTCCGGTGAACTTTTGTATAGGAAAAGTCATCTCCGGTGAACTTTTGTATAGGAAAAGTCATCTCCGGTGAACTTTTGTATAGGAAAAGTCATCTCCGGTGAACTTTTGTATAGGAAAAGTCATTTCCGGTGAACTTTTGTATAGGAAAAGTCATCTTCGGTGAACAGCATCGGTATACATGTCCAAAGAATCCTCGCCCAGACCCTAAACTGCACTTAGGCAAAAATGTTGAACTTTTGTGGGGGAGGTACCTAAGGAGAGGACTGATATGGGCCATTTTAGAAGGTAAATTGGTTGCCCGTTCAAGAGATATTGTGCATACCATTTTCGTGACATTTTTTAAAATAATGGGGGGGGGAGTGCCGGAAGTTGGGAACCGGTATTGCCCATCTTCGAACTTAAACTAAGTTTGGACAAAACATGATGAAGGCCAAATTTTGGACCAAATCAGTTGATCAGTTCGGGAGTTATCGTGCTCTCCAGCCACTACTACTAGGGGTTTTACACCTTTTCTCAAGAAGTATGAACTTTTACCGTCGTTTTTGAAGCAGCGAATGCAAGTTGTTTTAACTAAACTTATCAACTTATCTGAAATTTTGTGTGGGAGTTACACGAAAGAGTGGACAAATATAGTCCATATTCGAACCTGATCTATATCTGGTAGATATATTAGGATGTGTAAAGTAAGAGTTATCATGTGCACAATTTTTCCGAACATTTTGAACTTTTGTGGGGGAGGTACCTGAAGGAGTGGACCGATATGATTTATCTTCGAACTTAAACTAAGTTCGGACAAAATATCTTGCGCTCCAACCACTACACACGGTGCCATAGGGGTTTTTTGCAACTTTTAGGCTATTTTCCCAGGAGTATGGACTTGCCCGTAATGAAACTTATATCGTCGTATAAAGGGGACGTGAATACAAGTTGTTACAAAATAAAACCGATGCGATTCGAGAGCAGGTCCTAAACTGAACTTTTGCGAAATTGTCTGTGGAAGGTACCCGAAAGAGCGGACCGATGAAGAGTCCATACTGGTACCTCATCTAAGTGTGGTAGAAATTTTACGATGTGCAAAGTATGGACCAAATCGGTTAAGTTTGGACAAAATATTACGAAGGCCAAATTTTGGGCCAAATCGGTTCATCCGTTCGAGAGTTATCATGCCCACCAGCCAGCCAGACAGACAGAAGGACAGACGGACGGACATTGCTAAAACCTTTATTTCGATGAGGCACATTTTGTTAGAATAAATGCTGAGGGTATAAAAATTGGAAAACATTTTTTAATTTTTTTTTCAAAAATTTTAATTTTTTTAAAATTAGAAAAAAAATACTCCTGTGGTTTCATAAAACTCTTAAAACACTTATAAAAACTGATATATTAAAAAATGTCTTTTTGCGTAGAAAATATATAATTTATATGGGAACGGTATGGAAAAACACAAATTTTTCAAAAAAAAAAAAAAAATAAATAAATAAAAAAACTGTTTAACTGAACTCGTACAGAAGTATATATGGGCTGAAAGGGGACATTCTTGGTCATCAGTCTGTGAAAACGGAACTTTGTACCAAGCTGTTCCCTAAAAGTTATAGTCCACTAAAGTTGGAATTTCACTAAAATTTAGTGCCTGAGTAAAAATAAAATAGCTCACTTCGTGTAAACGCAACGGTAATTTATTGAAACAGATCTTAACAATCCTACCTACCTAACAATAAAACAATGAACATAATATCTATTATAGATATTTCTTTTTACAGAAATTTGCAAAAATTACGTATTTTCCAAAAATGCGAAAAAATTGTCGTCTTTAGGAGGAGCACCCCATGCCCACACCTTCCAATATTTTGACATAATTTTTTGGTTTCCTTAGACAATTGCTTAATACAGGGTGTTTTTTAAGCTAGATAGAACTTTAAATTGTAAAAAGTAACACAAAAAATTAAATTTTGATGAAACTTTTTTTATTTGTTTCAGTATACTCTGACAAATCATCATGAACAGACTCACACGCTTGAACAACGCTACGAAATTATCCAAATTTACTTTGAAAATCAGTCGTCGATTCGCGCAACTTATAGACGACTTCTTCATTTGTATGGCGTACATAATCGTTTGGCTTAACAGGTACATTTTTGGCTTAACGGGTTTGTTAATAAGCAAAATTGCCGCATATGGAGTGAGACCAATCCACAAGAGACCCTACAGACTCCATTACATCCAGAAAAATGCACCGTATGGTGCGGTTTTCACGCTGGTGGCATCATCGGACCTTATTTCTTCAAAAATGAGGCCGGAGCTCGCGTTACGGTCAATGGAGATCGTTACGGCACCATGATCAATGATTTTTTGTTTGAAAATATGGATGACATTGATCCGGAGGAGACGTGGTTTCAACAGGATGGCGCTACGTGCCATACGGCGACCGCAACCATCGCATTATTGAAATCAAAATTTGGCGATAAGTTGATTTCGAGAAGTGGACCTGTCAATTGACCTCCAAGGTCGTGCGATTTGACACCTCTCGATTATTTCCTGTGGGGCTACGTGAAGTCACTGGTTTATGCTAATAAACCAGCAACAATTGATGCCTTGGAGGCCAGCATTGCTCGTGCTATTCGTGACATACGGCCCGCAGTGCTCGAAAAAGTGGCCAAAAATTGGACGTCCAGAATGCACTTCGTCAAGAACAGCCGCGGTGCCCATATGCCCGAAATCATTTTCATATGTTAATGTCACGTATTGATCTTTCGAATAAAAAAAACTTTGATTACAATTTGATTTTTTATACCCTACACCACTATGTGGGGAGGGTATTATAAGTTGGTTTTGGCCAAAAAGTTTGTAACGCATCGAAATAATGGTCGTAGACCCATACTTATATATATCAAAATGAATGTCTCGACGAGCTGAGTCGATCTGGCTATGTGTGTCCGTCCGTCAGTCCGTCCGTCCGTCCGTCTGTCCGTCTGTCCGTCTGTCCATCTAAACCTTGTAATCACGCTACAGGCCGCAATTTTGATCGGATCGTCACGAAATTTTGGATGTTGATGGGGGTCCCGGAGGGGAAGAAGCCTATTGATTTTGGTGATGGTCGGATACTATTTAGGGGTCGGAAAGGGCAAAAAACTTAGGTGGGTAAAAAGACAATGCTCTTTTCCAAAGTCAATATCTCAGCTTCTATATGGGGTATACCAAAAGCAGAACCTGACAATGAAAGCAGAAAATATCACCTTTCTAATGATGTAAAGTAGGTGCTCGTAGGTGATCAAACAACGAAGATATCGCAATAGTAGCCAATAAAACCCCAATTTTCATTTTTGCGATTTTAATTATATTGACAAATATCACAGCTTTGGTTGAAAATTTACCACAAGCAAAGTCTGACTATGAAAGTGGAAGATCCCGTCTTTACAATGATGCAAACTAGGTCGGCGTAGGTAACCAAATAACGGAGATATCGCAATAGTCAGTAATACATCCCATTTTTCTATTTTTTTGGAAATCACGCTACAGGTCGCAATATTGATCGGATCGTCACGAAAATTTCAGGGTTAATGGGGGTCTCACAGATGAAGAACCATATTGATTTTGGTGATGGTCGGATAATATTTAGGGGTCGGAATGGGCAAACACTTATTTGGAGAATAGTCAACATTTTATTTCAAAGCCAATATCTATGTTTCTTTAAGAGGTATATCAAAAACAGAACTAGGCAAGGAAAGTAGAAAATATCACCTTTACAACGATGTGAAGTAGGTTGTCGTAGGTGGTCAAATAGCAGAGATATGACAGTAGTCGATAATGCATCCCATTTTCCGATTTTTTTGTAATCACGCTACAGGTCGCAATTTTGATTGGATCGTCACGAAATTTTGGGGGTTAATGGGGGTCCCAAAGAAATAGAAGCCTATTGATTTTGATGATGGTCTGATAATATTCAGGGGTCGGAATGGGCAAACACTTATTTGGAGAAAAGTCAACATTTTATCTCAAAGCCAATATCTCTGTATGTTTAAGAGGTATATCAAAACAAAACCTGGCTAGGAAAGTAGAAAGTATCACCTTTACAACGATGTAAAGTAGGTTGTCGTAGCTGCTCAAACAACAGAGATATCGCAATAGTCGGTAATGTATCCCATTTTCCGATTTGTTTGTAATCACGCTACAGGTCGCAATTTTAATCGGATCGTCACGAATTTTTTGGGAGTTGATGTGGTTCCCACATAGGAAGAAGGCTATTTAGTTTGGTGATGGTCGGATAATATTCAGGTGTCGGAATAAGCGAAAAGCTTATGTGGAGAATATGCGAATAACTCCGGTTCTGGTTGGAGTATTCCAAAATTAATACCCGTCAATGGAAGAAGAAAAGATCTCGGTCTAACCACCCGTGAAACGTAGCATAGTGGTTGAATGTGTGGGACTTCGGTGGATTCCTAATTTATCAATGTACCTATTAGGTCTAAATAGCTCAACTCGAAAGAGAATTAATTCAAATATCACTCTAAAAAAATAAAAAAAATGACCTTCGCCTTAATAAGGCAAAACAAAAAAATGATTTGAGCATGAGCCAGGCTGGGATTCGAACCTGGGACCCCAACAACCAAGTGACACGGTTGCAGGCGTCTTAGCGTTCTAAGCCACCATCAACTTGTCAAAGATTCCGATGACAAATATTGATGATCAAAATCTTCTGATACAGAAGAACAAATAAAATAAAGGTGGAAAAAAGCTGCCTTCGTATTTGTAATAAAGCATTGAAAAATAGGGTTACCAGCCAAGTCGGACTATAGGAAAGGTTTGGAATTAAATGACTAACATTAAAATAAATAAATAATTCGAATATACAAATTTCGAATGATTTGTGATATAAATGCTAGTCTCCAAGCTTAGCCTTCGTCCACCCACTAAAAAACACCATTCAATATGCCTGATGATCGGTCTAACCACCCGTGAAACGTAGCATAGTGGTTGAATGTGTGGGACTTAGGTGGATTCCTAATTTTTCAATGTACCTATTAGGTCTAAATAGCTCAACTCGAAAGAGAATTAATTCAGATCTCGTTTATATTGATGCAAAGTATGTTGGCGTAACTGAGCAAACCGAGATATTGCAAAATTCCATTTTTTGTAGTCACACTACAAGTTGGAATTTTGATCCGATAGTGACACATTTTGGGGGGAAGATGAAGGCCCCATAGAGGAAGAAACCTATTGAGTTTGGTGATAGCCGGATAATATTTAGGGGTCGGAATGGGGAAAAACTCATTTGGAGACAAATTCAAAGTTTTATTCTTTGTGAATATATTGGCTTCTAGTAAGGGTATTTCAACGACAAAGCCTGTCAATGGAAGAAGAAAATATTACCTTTACATTGGTGTAAAGCAGGTTGGCGAAGGTGGTCAAACAAGGGAGATACCACAATAGTCGGTAATGCATCCAATTCTTCCATTTTTTTTGCAATCAAGCTACAGGTCGTAATTTTGATCGGATGGTCACGAAATTTTGGTTGCTTATGGGGGTCCCAGAGACAAAGAGGCATATTATTTTTGGTGGTAGTCGGTTTATATTCCCTAAAAGAAATGTTTACCAGTGAAAAGCTTATGCACAGGGGTAGTGGTGTAGGGTATCACATGGTCGGCCCCGTCCCGACTATAGCCTTTGCTCACTTGTTGTGTTATTTTTTACAATTTCAAGTACTATCGGGCTTAAAAAAACACCCTTTAGCTTTGAAATATCGAAAATTTTTCGATAGCGAAAACGTATACCTATATTGGAAATTTTCTGGGGGAATTAGAACCCAAATTGCCAAAATAAGAGGTAATGTGGTTGAAAATTCTGGGATATACCAAATCGTAAACCACGATGCGCCTTAACTAATTTTAAATGGAAGGTGCTTACATCTGGGAAGTTTTTCAGATTTTGAAACTACAATACTTATAGATGAGAAATATCAAGAAACAAAAAAATCGCCGGAGGGATTTTCAAATAAATCGCGATTTAAGTTCACATTTTTAGAGGTTCTTTAGGTTTTCACAATTTTGCTTGGAAACTGCTAGTCCTATTTAAATGGGTCTATAGAAAATGTTGTAGCTGTGAAAATTCTCCACAAGATTGACCTTTATGATATTTTAGTAGGTTTTACCGCTTTTGAGACATAGAAGTTCAAATTGCGACAATGCACTGACTGTATCGCCTCCTTATAAAACAATGTCATTACTGCAATTTCCCAAATGAAACTTATATATCTTGAAAATGGTACAACCTAGGAAAAAATAAATCATTCCAGTCTTGTTGAGAATTTTCACAGCTACAATATTTTCGTTACACTCATTTCGAAACGGCTTTCGGTTTCCAAGCAAAATCGTGAAAACCTAAAAAACCCTAAAATTGTGAATTTTAATGGCGATTTATTTCAAAATCCCTCCGGCGATTTTTTGTTTTTTTTTTATTTTTCTTATCTATGAGCTTTTCTGTTTCAGAATCCGCGAAATCTTGCCATGTGTAAGCGGTTTTCATCAAAAGTTAGTTAAGGCGCACTGAGCATGATATTGTTTTATAAGGAGGCGATACAGTTAGTGGATTGTCTCAATTTGAATGTCTATATCTCAAAAACGGCAAAACCTACGAAAATATCATAATGGTTAATCTTGTGGAGAATTTTCACAGCTACAACATTTTCTTTAGGCTCATTTACCTAGTACTCGCGGTTTTCAAGCAAAATCGTGAAAACCTAAAGAACCCCTAAAAATGTGTACTTAAATCGCGATTTATTTGAAAATCCCTCCGGCGATTTTTTTGTTTCTTGATATTTCTCATCCATGAGCATTGTAGTTTCAGAATCTTCAAAAACTTCCCAGGTGTAAGAACCTTTCATTTAAGTTTGGTTAAGGCACACCGTCAGAAAGTTGGCAACCCTATGCCTGAGTAGACGTCTGTTCGGTTGCAGCTGATCGCATAATTGTTTTTTATCCTAAATATCAACTGTTGACTTTTGGAAACAATCGAGTGTTTTTGCGCAAAAGCTATTTTGTACCGGCAAATTGAAATTCAAGGAATATCCCAGTAGAATACTCTGGTTTTCAAATATACATTCAGACTGTGTTATGCAATTATTTTTGCTCTTTGCCTTCCTCCGTTTTTTTTTCCTTTAATTGGAAGTGCCTTGCTGTTGTTGCTGTTTTTTCCTGTCATTCTTATTTGTGTTGTGAAACAATATGCCTGCAACAAAGAAACAAACATTGTGTGGCAAATGTAATGAACCTGTGACTAGAACCCCAGGCTCTATTCAATGCAATATTTGTGGTAAATGGGTGCATGGACCCTGTGCAAACTTAAATGAAAAAGAACTTTCTGCACTTAAGGCAATTAGAGTCAATGCCTTTATCTGCACCACTTGTGAATCCAACCTTGATAAAAACCGTAATAGCTGTGTTGCAACATCGGATGACTTACAAAATATCAACAAGAAACTTGATTCTTTTACTGCTGTGCATCAGGGGGAGCTGAGCTCAATTAAGAAAGCTATTGAAAGCATGAGTGCGCAAATGACGTCCTGCCTCAATGAAATAAAGAATGATATTGCAAGGTGCAATGAGAAAGTTGCTGCTGTTGAAACGTCGGTTAAAGCGCTGGAGGATGAGAATAAGCTTTTAATAGCGGAAAATAACGCTTTGCACCGTAGATTGAATCGTGCCGATTTTCTTATTAGTGGACTTCCTGACGGTTTAAATGATTTGGTTGAAATTGTGATTTCTATAGCAGCTTTCTTTAATGTAAAGTTGGAACGTCGTGATGTCGGTTTAGCTTGTTACATTAATAACAAGAAACATATCTTAGTGAAACTTAATTGTGCAGAACTCCGAGATGAAATCATGCGGCAATATTTTAGGAGTCGATCTTTAAAAGTCTCTGATATTCTGCCGGCTGATGGCGAATGAATGACCACTTTTCCTCTGAGGCTAGTAGCTTAAATGCTGTTTGTAATAAGCTTCGTCGGCAGAATATTATCTCGAAGTATAGAATAATAAATGGAGATAAGGCTAAAGCAAAAATTATTCTGCCTGATGGTAAACAAATTGAACGTGATGTTTCCGGTTGCTCCTTACTATTGACGAGTCATAGTTGATTTATCTATTTCTATATGATTTTTTTTCCACAATGTAAAACCTGGATACAACTGTAACTGTTTTTGAATTTCCATTTCGCCTCTATGAGGTTTCTTTTTCTAGTTGGATCCTGGTTCTATTGCTTTATTTGCTGTCGTATACATATACATAGTTGATATTTTATTTATGATCTCATTTTTTTTTAGTGTTGGCGATGAGTTGTTAAATCTGAGTGAAATATGTTTATAAAGATCCGTAGTATTTGCATAAATCTTTCGCACTTATATTTCCTTGCTTGGCTACCTGGCGGCTTTGGTTTTGATGTCTTTTAACGAAAACCTTGGTCCAATAGTGAGTGGTAACTCATATCTAAAACATGTTTTGCATCCATATAATAACAATTTGAAAATTGCTCACCTAAATTGCAGGAGCATTAAACCTACCACTAAATTTGATGAAATTAAATGTATTTTGGAAGATAATACATTTGATATTTTTGCTATTTCTGAGACATGGCTCTCGTCTGACATATGTCGTAATGACCGTCAGATATCTGCTAGAGGTGGTGGTGTTGCCATATATGTTTCTAAGGGTCTTCAATACAAGTGTATTTTTAAAACCTCAGTTCAACTTTGTGAGTCTCTTTTCATAGAGTTGCAATTTTCTAATGCTAAACTTCTTTTCGGTGCCGTGTATTTGCCTTCGGGTAATATAGATGTGTTTGAGAGCTATCATTGTGACATTTTTGCTGAACATGTCAATATGATAGCTGTTGGAGATTTCAATTGCAATTTATTTAACCCTTCGAGAGCAAACCTGTTTCGGTCACTTTGTACTGGATTAAATCTTAATATTGCTCACAATTCAATCCCTACACACTTTGACTTAGGTAGTCGGTCGACATCTCTGATTGACTTCATGTTAGTCAGTGATTGCGCTCTCTTGAGCTACTCAAATCAGGTTCAGTGTCCTGCGATTTCTGACCATTCTCTTATTTTTGCATCCCTCTCTATTAATTATAATCCTTTACCAGAGTTTGTTGAATTCCGCGATTATAGGAACACTGATTGGGATGGTTTATTTTCATTCCTTGCTTCCTTTGATAACAATTTGATTATAGAGTGTACGGACGTGGATGTTAAATGTTCTTATTTATGTTCTCTTTTCGATGAACTTTTTTCCTTTGTTCCTATTGCTAGGAAACAAATTCGATACTCGGGTGATCCTTGGATGCTGTCAAGAGGAGTCAGGTTTGCGACTTCGATAAGGGATTTGGCTTTCCTTTCTTTCCAAAGGGATCCATCTAGGCAAAACTGGCGGATCTATTGTAAGTACAGGAACAAGTCAAAATCTGTTATACGCAAAGAGAGGAGAATTCATTATGCGAGGCTTTATGGGAGAATGGATTCCACTAGGCTTTGGAAGGTTCTAAGAAGTCATGGTTGTGTTGGAAACAACAATGAGGTGATAAATATTGATGTAAATACTATCAACGAGTTCTTTGCTAATGCTTCTGATGGATCTAATGATTTATTTTTTAATGTTGATGATTTCCTGGATGCTGATTCGTCTTTTTCTTTTCGCTGTATTAATGAAGAAGAGCTTTGTGAAGCAATGAATAAGGTTGCCTCTAAATCTGTCGGTATTGACGGCATACCTATATCCTTCATTAAACTTGTATTTCCATATGTCTCAGGTCTTATGCTAAATCTTTTTAATTCTATTTTGACTACATCAGTTTTCCCATCTGCGTGGAAGACGGCTCGCGTGGTGCCGATTCCAAAATCGCGGTCTGTTAGGGAATCTGATGACTTGAGGCCAATTTCTATTTTGCCAGCTGTATCTAAGATTATGGAGAATGTCATTAAAAATCAAATGCTTCAGATTTGCGAAAGTCGGATTAATGAGTGTCAATTTGCTTTTCGCAAGGGACATAATACTACTCATTTATTGCTTCAATTAACTGACTCCATTCGTAAAGCCATAAATGATGATATGGTTAGTGTTCTTGTATCATTAGATTTGTCCAAAGCCTTCAATTCTATTGATTATGCCTCACTTATATTAAAATTGAGAGATGAGTTTAACTTCTCTAAATCTGCCTGTAAACTGATTTATTCATACTTGTGTGATAGGAGCCAGTTTGTTGTGCTAAATGGTTGTCAGTCTAGTTTCCTACCCTTGTTCTCTGGTGTCCCACAAGGATCTGTACTTGGTCCCCTTCTATTTATCCTATATGTGAATGACCTTCCTCTTCACATGAATTCTGCTTTTTGCTCTACTTTTATTTTTGCAGATGATATATTCTTGCTCTTTAATAGCAGACGTGATACTATCAATATTCTTGAAAGTAATATAAATTCAAATCTAAATTATTTTGTTCGTTGGGCGACAAGGAATTCATTAAAAGTCAATCCTTCCAAGACCAAGGCGTTATTTTTTTGCAGCAATAACCATTTTTTGCCTAATATTGACATCTTCTTGGATCGCACTAAAATCGACTTTGTACAGCAACATAAGTGTCTGGGTGTAATTATTGATTGTGATCTTTCATTTGGAAGCCATATTGATGCTTTGTCTGGGAGAGTCTGGGGCATGTTGCGTAGAGTTTATGGATCAAATTTATATTTTCCTTACAGAATTAAGTTAATGCTGGCGAATTCTCTTTTGTTATCTCAAGTTTTGTATGGGTTAGAAGTATATTCTGGCACTATTGGCGAAAATATTGACAAAGTGAACCGTATTGTGAATACTATTACACGCTTTTTATTTAATCTTCGGCGAAGAAGTCATGTGTCTGGCCATGTCATTCGTTTTCTAGGGTGCTCATTCGATATGTTTGTCAAATATCGTTGTGTGTTGCTTTTTTACAATCTTATTAAAACGAATATGCCGTTTGCCCTTAGAAGGATATTTACTTTTTTAAACTTCACCAGAAATCCTCAGATTTTTATTCCTAGGATTTGGAAAGATGTATATTCTAGGTCTTTCTTAGTCAGTCGCTCAGTTTTGGAATTATTTACCATTTCTCACACCAATAACTCTTTTCGTTTGAAAATCCTTAGATACATGCAAAGGCTACGTGAACAACAATCCATATATATGTATTTAAAGTCATGTATAATATGTTACTCTTTGAATAAACAGCACATGTTGAGTTACTACTCTTTGGACTTTTTTTTGTTATTGTTATTCTTCTTCAACTGTTTCTATGGCTGGGGAGCCGAAGAAAGAAATATATATGCATTTAAATAATAATTTATTGTTATATATTAATGTATTTAAGTAAATTGAATTGAATTTTTTATTTTATAACTCAGGTATTTTTTGTCTTGAGATACGTTTATTTGGCCATTGAGGCTTTGTATCATGTATGAATTTTGAAATAAAAAAAAAATTAAAAAAACCTGTATGGGTAATATTCATTTGAAAGATTTTTTAGTTATTGCGTCAATGCTGTTGGAGAATTTGGTTTAAATCTTGAAAACATTGGGCGGAACCTTTGTACGGGTACTATACCGAACGATGTTTGATATGGTTCATTTTCAATTCTAAACATCCAAGCACTAATATAGTGTACTCTGTTCCAAATTTCAAACTTGTATCTAAAAATGTCAATATTGCATATAAAATTACCTAAAAAACCTTTCAAATGGCTTTACGTAACGCTACACAACGTTTTCATAAATTTCATGATTTGTGGTCAAGATTTTCAGCATTTTGAGGATTTCTAGCTATATTTTTTGACGGAACTACCTTAATTTGACATTTGAGGTTCGTAGCGCTCTCAACACGTCTCTAAAAAAAAATTCAACACAGGTCCATGTTTTGGTATAGCACCAATTTTTAACCGAAGTACCTGTAATATGCCATTTGAAGTTCCCTACAGCCACGAAACATCTCCACTAAAAATTGTCAACATAGGTCGTTGTTTTCTTATAGCACCCACGTAAAGGTACCTCCAGATTTCCGATATTTTGAGGATTTTAGCTACATTTTTTGAAGGAGCTACCTATAGTTTGCAATTTGAGGTTCTCTGCAGCCACGAAACTTCTCCACTAAAAAGTGTCAACATAGGTCCATGTTTTCGTATAGCCCCCATATAATGGAACCTCCCGATTTTCGGAATTTTCAGCATTTTAACAACATTTTTTGACGAAGCTGTCCTTAATTTGCCATTTGAGGTTCCATGCAGTCACGAAACACCTCCACTAAAAGTTTTCAACATAGGTCCATGTTTTCGTATAGCCCCCATATAATGGAACCTCTCGATTTTCGGTATTTTCAGGATTTTATCTACATTTTAAACCGAACTACTTGTAATTTGAACGTTGAGGTTCCCAACGGTCACAAAACATCTATACCAAAAATTATCAACATAAGTCCACACTTTGATATAGGCCGCATATAAAGGCGCCACCCGATTGAAGAAACTTTTTGGTACATAGTTAGGGACACATTTCGTGCAGCTCTCGCACAAAAGTTTAGACATGTTGCACTCACGTCTAGGTAAGGCCCAAGGTCAATATTACAAAAGTATAATTCTGTGATCAGGGAAGTCCCGAAAGTTTGAAAAAAAAACAACCCAAAAAACCAGTAAGGAAAATATCATAGTCGTGCGGGGCCGACTATATGATACCCTACACCAATGTGCATATGTAAATTTAGAAGATGTATATCTATTCGAACTGATTTCTATATAATATGGTACACATAATACTAGAAAAAATTCCGTCACACATTCCAAATTTCATAAATATTGGACAGATCGGGTGAAAATATATATGGGAGCTATATCCAAATCTGAAGCGATTTTGATATAATTTAGCACACTTATTTCTAGACCGAATTCAGTCACACATTCCAAATTTCATCAAAATCGGACTTATATAGCGTGTTTGGTGCAGCAAATATGTCAAATCGGCCGAAATAATGTATGGGAGCTATATCCAAATCTAAACCGATTTCGATATAGTTTGACACATTTATTATACCCTCAGCCTTTAGGCTAAAGAGGGTATTTACACTTTGATACGACCAAAAATGTGCCTCATCGAAATAATGGTTTTAGACCCCAAGTATGTTTGTACGATATCCGTTTTAGACAATTTTGAGTCGATCTAGCAATGTCCGTCCGTCTGTCTGTCTGTCCGTCTGGCTGGCTGGTGCGCACGATAACTCTCGAACGGATCAATGATTCAAATTTTGGGTATCGAAATATTTTGTCCAGATTTGATTTAAGTTCGAAGATGGGCCATATCGGTCCACTCCTTCAGGTACCTCCCCCACAAAAGTTCAAAAATTTTCGGAAAAATTGTCCGCACGATAACTCATTCGAGTACCTCCCACACAAATTTCGGAAAAGTTCAGTTTAGGGCCATCTCTCGAATCACTGTGATTTTTGTTTTAGCAACTTGTATTCACTGTCCTCCATACGACGGTACAAGTTTCATTAGGGGCAAGTCCATACTTCCTGAGAAAATAGCCTGAAAGTTGTAAAAAAACCCCTGTGACACCGTGTGAGGTGGTTGAAGCGCAAAATAATTCTAGAACGGATCTGCCGATTCGGTCCAAAATTTGGCCTTAGTAATATTTTGTCCAAACATAGTCTAAGTTTGAAGATAAGCCATATCGGTCCCCTCCTTCATGTACCTCACCCACAAAAGTTCAAAAATGTTCGGAAAATTTGTGCATACGGTAACTCTTAAAGGGAGTGGCCGAATTGGTCCATACTTTACACATCCTAATATATCTACTAGATATAGATAAGGTTCAAATATGGACTATATTTGTCCAATCCATCCGGTACCTCCCACACAAAATTTCGGATAAGTTCACTTTAAGACCTGCTATCGAATCACTTTGATTTTTGTAGAAGCAACTTGCATTCGCTGCCTCAATTACGATGGTAAACGTTTTTTCAGGGCCAAGTCCATACTTCTTGAGCAAACAGCTCGAAGGGTGTAAAACCACCTATGGCACCATATGTAGTGGCTGGAGATCCACTTCCATAATGGTCAATGTCGATCCATTTCTTTTAGTATCTCCTCCGCAAAACTTTTGATCTTTAATCCTAATCAACATTTTTGTCGGTTCAAACACCCAAAACTTTTAAAACCCCCTAATACATACGTTTTTGGGAAAAAATTGTTTTAATATACACAGGCTGAGGGTATATCTCTATCGGCAAAGCCGACTGATACCTTTTTACTTGTTTTTAGACCAAATTCAATATTGTAAGTCAAGCGGGGCCGACTATATTATACCCTACACCAGTGCATCCAAATCTCAACCAATTACAATATAATTTGGCACATTTAGTTCAAAAACAAATTCCGTCACATGTTCCAAGTTTCATCAAAATTTGAGAGAAATAACGTGTTTGGTGCATCAAATAGACCAAAAAAATATATATGGGAGCTATATCAAAATCGTTTACAAGTTACATACAAATGCACAAAGACATAAAACCCCTTACCACAGCGTGGGGTAGGGCTAGAAAATGTAGACTTCCCCATTGTAATCACCTGTTAAACTGGAGGGTGATATTGAAGATATCGAAACTTATCAAATCCATCCATGAAACAAATGTTCTTATAACTAACTCCCTAGTGATCAAAACATTTAAAATAATCATCCTTGTAAAATTTTTTATAATTAAATATTTAATTTGAGACTATACAAAATGAATGACCTGAAATATATTTTTAGATTATGCTAATCGTCTAACAGAAGCCTTTCATTATCCACCCAAATTTAAGTTGATGAGAAAATTATGCAAAACAAATTACCTTATTTTTTTAATCCGCTAAATACTGTTGGGAAATTTGCTATTCTATCCTTAATGGTGATGATGATGTTCTGGTAGACACATTTCAGTTTTTCTAATTCGCTAATGCAAATGCAGCAACAACAACAATATTCATTTTTTCACTTATTAGTTTTTTTCAATTTGAACATTTCCATTTGACTTCTTTTCTTATCCATCCATTTAATTTATGTAATAAATTTCATTTCTTTACTAAAGACCTTGCTTGACTCAGCCTGTTGTACTCCTTAGCGGCTGCAGCATCATTAAAATTTCCTTTAAATGTTATCCTCATTTAAAATTCCATTAAACTAAATTCACATCGTCGTTATCATTGCATATCAATTACATGACACGCCCGCCTTACATTTCATTTGATTCCACTTTTTCACTTTACCCAACTACTTCATTATTATTTATTTATTTATTTCTTTTATATTGTTGTTACTTCTTCTTTTGTTTTCACTCAAAATTCAGTTGCATTCTGTTTGAAGAATTTTAAATAGGCGCCACTTGTTTTTCTTTATTCAAAGTGTATTGTATTCCGTTTAAAGGATGTTGTTTGAACCGCATGCTTTCGAATCCCGCAATAGACTGACTTCAAATCAACAACAAACCATAATATTAAAAGGAACCATCTGTCCAATGTCTCGCTAGGTGGGTTAGTGGGAGGGGTGGTTGACAGCTGTGCACAAAAAAGCTTCGTTGCACATTCAACAGGTGTTCTTAGCTTTTTATTTTTTTGGAATTTATGTTGGAATCCAAAAATAACATAGATTCCATATTCCGGATAAAACAATGCATACAATACACTTGAATTCCACAGCTTGGCATCCATAATATCTACTTGTGTTCCACATCCAGTAACATACAATCCACTTAATCCACATTATTTATAAAAGCTTTAGAATATAAGAGAATATTAACCCCAAGAGAGAGCTTACATTCCTCGCAAAAAGCTTTAGGTTAGTTATTTATTAAATTTTCAAACCATTTATTTTCGAAATATTTAGTATGGTTTATTTTATTATGTGCTTGTACATGTGTTTCAAATGACATCCTTTTATTCAGCCGCCTGATGGTCATCTTCACTGCCAGCATCTTTTGTTGTAGATTTCCTACGATTTTTAGAACGCTCTGAATAACGTTGCACTTTCTTATGCCGGGTCTGTTCATCCTTTTTACCAGATTCACAGTCCGATTGTGATAGACTTCTTACGTCCTTGGAAGTCGAATTCGAATCGCTTTCTTCGGATAAACGTAAACGTGGCTTGGGTTGATAAATTGCAATTGATGGCCGATCCTGGAATGAAATAATGCAAAGGAAAGTATTAATAATTAATTTTCAGTTCGGAAATTATACTTTGTTGTAGTTTTAACAGGTCAGGTGTTGAATCCGTGTGGGGTGTTCCGTGAAATTATAAGTTTACAGTGTTGTTGTATTGAGGTTTGAATACCGGTATTGCCCATGAAACTAACTTTGGATATAATATGACGAAGACCAAATGTTGGACCAAATCGGTAGAACAGTTCGACCGCCACATATGGTGACATAAGGGTTTTTTACACCTTTCGGGCTGTTTTCCCAAGAAAAATGGACTTGCCCCTGAAAAAACTTATACCGTCGTAATGGAGGTAGCGAATGCAAATCGCTTCAACAAAAATCAAATCGATTCGAGAGCAAGTCTTAAAGTGAACTTATCCGAAATTTTGTATGAGAGGTACCAGAAGGAGTAGACAAATATAGTCCATATTCGAACCTGATCTATTTCTGGTAGATATATTAGGATGTGCAAAGTATATATTACATCGGTCACTTCCTTCAAGAGTTATCGTGCGCAAAATTTTTCCGAACATTTTTGAAGTTTTGTGGGGGAGGTACCTGAAGGAGTGGACCTATATAGCCCATTTTGGAACTTTTGTGGGGGAGGTACCGGAAGGAGTGGACCGATATAGCTCATCTTCGAACTTAAACTATGTCTGGACAAAATATTACGAAAGCCAAAATTTAAATCGAATCGGGTTATCCGTTCGAGAGTTATCGTGCGCACTAGCCAGCTAGACAGACAGACGGACGGACATTGCTGAATCAACTCCAAATTGTCTGAAACCCATTTCGTCCAAACATACTTGGGGTCTAAAACCATTATTTCGATGAGGCACATTTTGTCCGTATGAAAGTGTATATACCCTTTATAGCCTTAAGGCTGAGGGTATAAAAGGAGGCAAAGGCACTAGCAAATAAAGGTGATTCGCTTTGTCGAAACAATTCTGTCTACAGAGCATCCGACCCAGGTTCGTGAACATCTGACTAAAGTTCTCAATCTGTCGATAGCAAAAATGGGTAGGTGCTCCCGCTACTGAAATCAGGGGCAAGATTGCCCGCAAGAGGTGAATCATACTCCCACAGTGTCAGACGACGGTAGAACAATCCCCACAACCAACTATTCCCGATCCCACGGCATCGGTTTTTATCGTACCAAATTGACCCGGAACCACACAACATCAGTGTTCCGGCCAGCGGCTGCCACCTCAGTTTACATATGTTTGTATTTGTATTAGTTTTCTGTGTTGGGAGCAGCAGCATATCCCGGAATGACTGCTCCGGATTCTTTTGATCCGTTCCGGGACGGAGGAAAACCCAGGACCAATATATTTAAGCTAGGTTTGTCACATCCGCATCTTCACCCATACACAATCTTCGGTGAGATGCAATAGATGTCAGGAGTGGGTGCATCTAAGAGGACTTGTCCATGTAAGGGATTACGGTAGGGACTATGTTGCTGCATGCTGTGTGTTGTTGTCGTCTGACTACGAAACTTCCCCGCTGTCACACCAACAGCGCCCGCTCAGGCAGCATTTAATACCAGCCGTTGTTGTTCCAATCCCAGAAAATGCATCCTTATTTCAATTTAACTGCCATGGACTCCGAGGTAAGATTGGGGAAATGGTGGACTTCGTTAGGCGGAAGAATATCAAGGTCGCGGCGGTGCAGGAAACCATGTTAACAATAACTGTAGTATACAGCGTACTGAGGAAGGGGATTAGCTTTCCTATTTCACCAGTCTTATTCAATACTGACCTATCTCACTTGAGACTGACCCTAATCATCCGTACATGGAATGTAAAGGGGTAGCAGCTAGGTGTGGAACTGCCGAGGTGGAGTTTTTGAACGTATACATCCCGCCGATAAATAGCTATATTTCAGGTTACAAGCCTAGCATTAGACCGCTTTTGGTAGGTCATAACGCCAGACCTGAAAATTCGTCATTTCTCTTGGATCAGACCATCTCCCCATAATTGTCCCCATTAGCAGACCGCCCGATTTCATCGCCTCTGAACGCCGTACATTCGTCAATCAAGGGAAAGCTGATTGGCCAAGTTTCAGAAAGTTCACTAATCACCGCTTCAGAGATCTGCTCAATCCTTCTGATGTTCGAGTAGCGGAAAGGACGTTCCCGAGCAAAGGCGACGGGATTAGCCAATTAGCGTAATGAGCTTCGCCGAGCCAACCACAATGACCCCAGAGTCAAGGAGCTGACACTGGAAGTTAATATGCATCTTAAAAGTTGCAACATTGGAGCCGGTACAAGTAAATTGTGTGCAACGGTTGAGAACCCTGGAAGGAGGGAAGATAGGACCTCTGTCACGTTCGGTGATGTTACGTTGACTGACCCGAAGAGGTGCGCAAGTTATTTCAATCGACAGTTTGTCGAGCATCCGGGGAGTGACAGGGCGAAGAGTACTATGTCGCATCAGATCTCTTCCTGCCGAGGATGAATCACCACAGTTTACAACGGATGATGTTGCGAATGTCATCAGGAACGCTAAATCATCCAAAGCGTTGGGCCCTGATGAATTCTCCATGGTAATGCTGAAACAGCTGGATGAGTCGGGAGTGGAGTATCTCACTAAAGTTCTCAACTTGTCGCTAACCACCCTCATTGTTCTCGAAGTCTGGAAAATGGACAGAATGGTCGCGCTAATGAGGCCAGGCAAGAATGCCAGCAAAAGTGAATCGCGTTAGAAATATCTACCCACAGCACGACTACAGCGACAACAGATGGCGTGCATCTCCACACAATTAAATTCAATTACATGTGTAGACTCCAGTCGTATGTTCAGGAACAAGAAGTCCAAAGCCCGTAGAGTGAAACAGGGAGTTATCCAAGGTGTGGAGATATATCCGGAACTGTTTAACCTCTACTTCTCCTGTGATTCCATGATACTGGCGTAATCTGTGATGACATCTGTGCAAGACTGAACTCCTATTTTACCGATCTTACCACCTTTTCCACGCGAGGAATATGCAGATATACGCCACTAAATCTACGGACACTCTGTTCACCACATGGACGGCGTAGGATAGAAGAGAATCTTAGCAGAATTCCGACCACAAACTGCCCTAAAATTCAAAGGGTCACGTTTACGTCGTCCGCGCATGCCGCAGCTATCTGCGACAAACTGAAAAGTAGGAATAAGGTCCTCAAGTCCCTAGCCAGCCACACTTGGGATGTAGATAAAGAAACCTTGTTAGCCACATATAACGCGATAGGTGGGTCTGTGGTGAGCTATGCGGCGCCAGTTGGATCCGCAAAATGATTTGATACGCAATTGAATAAGATTCAAATTTGTCAGAACACCGTCCTGAGAACGGCAACAGGGTGCCTCCTCAAATCTACAGTGGACCATCTACATGAGGAGGCAAAGATTTTTCCAGTACAGCAGCACAATGGCATGCTTTCGTTGCAGTACTTGCTCAGGTGTTAAGGCGAGAGCCCTCCCAATCGCCACATAAAACAATGACAAATTCATCTAGCCCTTCCATTTCCAAACAAAAAAAACGCAAAATAATTGTATACCAACAACAGTGTTCAATAACACTTACCTTATTGCGAATACGCCTTTCTTCACGTCGTTCCTCTCTCTGCTTTTCAGTCAAGGAAGCCAAAAATTCTTTGCTATCATTATCCAATTCCCCAGTGGCAGCTTTAACTTGGGATACATCCGTTTTAAAATCGCTTTTAGACTTCTCCAAGTCTTCTTTGGGTTTAGTCAGTAGTTCCTTGTTGCTCGCACTGCCCAACTTTTCAGCTTGAGTATCTACCACGGATGGTGCCGTTGGTACTGTTAGAGTTGTGGCCGCTGTTATAATGAAATTTCTCACAGACTCTGTTAGCATATCAACTGGTTTGGATTTCTTTAATATTTCGATGGGTTTACTTGGTTCTGCTGCAGCAGACGAAGAAGAACTTTTAGTGTCACCACTATCTTTTGCCGATGATTCAGATTGTTTCCCTTCATCTGGTTTCTTGGTTTGTGTGGTGCTATCATCTTTTTCTGTTTGCATTGGTTCACCACTATCTTTATTTTGCATTTCCTTCTGAGCCTTTTTCTTTTGCAAGTAGGCCTCATGGCGCAAACGATTACGTTCCTCTCGACGGCGTGCTCGAGCATTTTTGGGTTCTTCACGATTTTGTGAGGGTTTCTGTTCTACCTTCTCAGGGGCCTTGTTGGAGTTGTTGTTGTCCGAAGTTAAAACTTTTACCGGTTGATTGGGTGTTGTGGTGGCCTGTTTACGCTTTTCTTTTTCCTCCTCCCGACGCTTCTTCTTTTCAGCAGTACGCTTTTTCGATTCCTCACGACGTTTTTCCTTTTTGCTAGCCAAATATTGCAGCAAAGGTGTTGATGTAATCTCTTCCTTTTTGGGATCCAAAGAGAATTCCAATTTACTTTCACCTCCCTTTGCGGCAGCTTCTCGATCTTCTTCCAGTTTCTTAAGGAACTGCTGATAGTGCACTTCTTGTTCAATGGTATTGACTTTACTATCACTGCTGCGTGATTTGTTTTTTAAGAAACCCTGGAATGGAGCGAACTCCACAATAGCAGCATATTCATTGCCCTTGTTGTCGACAAAAACATATCCATCGAAGCGGTCACGAAATAGAAACACATCCTCATAATTCTTCAGGGTAATGTAAGCCCGACAAGTAGCATCAAAGCCCAAAGACCAATCCGCAGCAGCAAAATAATAGAAATCGTGTTCTGGCAGTGGATCGATTTGCTTGAGAAATTCCTCTTCAGTCATGGTTGGCGGAAGGTGACGTATAACAATCTAAATTGAGGTTTTTCATGTTTTTCTTAGATTTGTGGGTGAATTAAGGAAAGTTGTGCTACTTACCTTTGTTGGAGGCTTGGCCTTATCACGATTTCTGTCCCGTCGAGACTTTTTAGTTCCACTTTTTTCGTCCTTAGCCATGTTTTTAAAGGAATCCTCTTGCAAGTCTCTGTATTATACGAATAATAATGCATGAAATAATAAATAACAGAGTTGCCTTAAACAATCGAACGGCGTAGAAAAATAAGGGAGAGATTTAGACCGATAAAGACGAGGAATCAAAACAAAACGACAAAAGACGACAGGGTTATAAAAATGAATTTTTGCAACACTTGAATTTTTAGGGATCTGTAAATATTATTTTTTATGTTATTTTCATGGTGATTATTTTACTAAAGGCCTCGACACATACGGTCTGTTCCTTTACTTTTAAAAATGGTAAAAGTAGTGAACTGCTCTCATATAAATTGTATTAATTCTAAAGTAAAGGAACGCTTTGCAGGTTAAAAATGTTAAGAAATGGTAACCTCAGCACGTAAAGGAACAGAGCAATAATAAGCACGGCACTCTTGCTGAAGTTATATCTGATAAAAGACTAAAGACCAAGTTCGACCTAATAAAAATATTTCAGAATCACATTTAAATTAGGTCGATCTTGGTCTTTATTCATTTGTCAGATATGACTTAAGCAAGAATGCCATACTTCTTATGTGTCGAGGACTTAAAGCTTTTCAGGGGAAGCCCATACTTTCCGAGCTATGGGCCTCTGAACTTCCGAAAATTCCTTTGTTTACTCGTAATAAATTAAATTTAAAAGAAAATTGTGTTCCCGTGCCCGAGATTTGCTCCTGCCCATAGGAGAAAGTCTTAAATCCCCGGCCGAAGGATACTTTATATTGCATATGATAGTGTATTGCGCAAGCTTTACAATAATACCCATATTGTCATTATCCCTTAAAAAATGACTGAATTAGGACGAAAAGATTTACCTGTGGTTAAATTTTCAGATTTTTCTGCCAGGTGTTCGTATAATCAATTTGTTCCAATGTTTTTATTTCGGTACATAAGCTGCTTCGCCTGTTTGCCTTGCTTTCGTTCTTCATTTCTGACATAACAAAAATAAAAGAATAAAGAAGAAAAGGGCAACATATTTCGAAATTGACTCGGCCTTCTTTATTCTTTTATTTTATGTTTCAGAAATGAAGCAGGAAAGCAAGGCAAGCAAACGAGGCAGCTTATGTACCCAGGCCTTTACATTGATTACTGGCAAGGAAATTTTTTCGGCAGTGAAGGCCTGGGTACATAAGCTGCTTTGCCTGGTTGCCTTGCTTTCCTGCTTCATTTTTGACATAATAAAAATAAAAGAATAATGGAGGCCGAGCAAATGTCGAACTGGGTTGCCCTTTTCTTTTTTATTCTTTTATCAGAAGCAAGCAAGGCAACCAGGCAAGGCAGCTTATGTACGTAGGCCTTGCGGTTGTTAGTTGGTGTGGCAGTGAATATGGTATTTTTCGAACTGTCACTTGGAAGGCCCACAGAAGGTTCGCCATTCAGAGTTCTGTTAACCAGTTTTGACAACAAACATAATAGATTTTACATTATTGTGATTTAAGTTTCCTTGTATTTTAAATCACAATAATGTTTTTGACAGTAAACATAACAATCAGCTGGGCTTATTGTCCGACTGTATAGACTGTGGTCACTTGCATGTGTAAACGGGGGGTATACGAAACTAGTATCATCTTTCATGATGTGGAACAGAACTATTGTAAATCGTTTGTAAACACGTTACAAAGTTGTCAATTGCCGCCGATAAATTCTAATGTCAGGCCAAGCATGGTATAAGTAAAGAGGTAGATTTAAATGAAAAAAATCTATAGAACCCTTGTTTTTCCTGAATTCATAAAACTTCAAAATTAGTAAACAAAAAGGCAACAAGTTGGTTTGTTTTCAAAATATCAATTTTGAGAATTTTATATAAAAAACGCGAAAAATGAATGAAGGGCCAAGTTTTCGCCACATAATCGAGTTGTGGATACGATAAAATGTTTGTTTCCATAATAAGCTGAAAGATTTCTTCCATACAAATGCTCTAAAAACAATTTTGAAAATCATTGATTTCGATTGTTATTAAAATTGTTGGCATATTATTCAAACATCACACACACACATACAAAGATTGTGTATATTGTTCTGACGTATTAGGAACAGTCGAAAGAAAAAAAATTAAATTGACAGGAAGCTTTAGCTAACCTTTATTATTAAACCATGAGGCCAAGTAATATTTTTTGGCGCGAAATAATAATGTTTTAACGGTAGTTTTTTATTCATTTTATATTTAAAATTTTTATTCATTTTGTAATAGTGTTTGGGTGTGTTTTTAATTGTAATTTAGAAAAAAAAGATGTCAAGAAAGGCAAATGAAATGGAATAAGAACGAGTTGTCGTGTTTCGTTGGTTATGATCAAACCACAGATTGTCGTGTACTTAAAAGGTATGGAGAAGACAGCTTCGTAAGTAGATCTCGGGTTGTTTTGGATCGAGGGCGTCGGTTGATGTGAACGCTGGACTTGGTCGGTCCTACTACATTTAATTCGTGTCGTTTCGAATCATTATCGTGATGGTCTTTGTTGGAATGGCAAATTATCAGTCGTTGAAAGCTATTGTCAAATTTGATTTCTTGCTAAAGAATATGAGAGTTCTTAGCAAATTATGGCATAGATTGCTATGGTAATGCGTGTAGAGAATGTGCAGAATAAAAAATAAAATCCCACTTCCTTAAACTTATAGGTAAGTGCATGTTTGTTACTCTATTACATAACCTAGAGAAAGCTGGATTGGCCGAAACACTATGATTTCGTGTCAATCCGGTAGAAAGAACTCGCAGCCGCGGGAATGCCTCCAAAGTTTGAGCTTTTATCCACTTTTGGGTGTTTTTTGCCACGTGTTTTTAAGTATGGTCCAGTAAGAATTGAGGCATCAATGAAACATCAGAATGCATTTTATTCCAGTCCGGAATTTGACGTCCCATAGTTTTCCATACAGGTATGTGTCGAGACGAAAACGATTGTAGGTGTGATGCATGTACATTTTTCGATCTCGAATTGTTTTCGATATCGGTTTCATATTCCATTGTGTTCTATGGAAATTTGATCAAAAAAGGGTGTGATGCAATCCGATAATCGTTTGTTTTTCTTGTTTTGAAAACGGTCTTATTTTTGTGGTCGATTTATAAACGATGTAATGAATTTTGAGAGATTTTTAGGAGAAAAGGATTGAAATGTAAGCTCGTTTAGAGAATAGATAAATTTCGATTTATTTTCCCTACTTTGGCATATTTTGTTGAGAATATTTTTGATATTTTGATAAAAAAAAAAGCATAGAACAAAAAATGTACTTTTAACATCTGTGTTTTCTCCAAATTGGTGAATGCACCCCCTTAATATGTTGTTATGCACTGTTTGTAGATCTCATCATGTAATAGCGCAAGAATTCCCTCACTAAGCTTCCATATAGGCCCATTTAAATAAGAACACACATTTATCTTATTTTTAAGTCAATTTATTTCGGTTTTGCTTTCGCCACAACAAAAAAATTGTATGCCGCTTTCATCTGAGGATTTGGGGTCACTAGTCTGTTTTTTGTTTGGGGGAATTTAATGAAATTGAAACAACGTGGAATTGAAATTCGATGCTGTTTCCGTCACATCTAAATACGATTCACTCGTTTTGGGCAAATCGTTTTTATCCCAAATCGATTCGGAATTCATCACATAGCTGATAGATCGAACTTTCGGCTATGAATAGTCAACTCATTTCTTAACTTATCACAGAGGATTTTAATTGTTCCACAAACATCCCATACGGGACAATGGGGACTTCTCTCATATCAATGAGTGCACCCCGATTCATATAAGCTCAATGATTTGGGACCTACAGTTTATCGCCGAGTCCGAACGGCGAGTCTAAAGGCCTGCGTACATAAGCTGCTTTGCCTGATTGCCTTGCTTTGCTGCTTCAATAAAAAATAAAAGAACAAAGAAGGCCGACCCAATTTCCAACTGATGGCAACCCAGTTCGAAATTTCGTCTTTATTCTATTATTTTTATTACGTCAGAAATGAAGCAGGTAAGCAAGGCAATCAGGCAAAGCAGCTTATGTACGCAGGCCTTTAGACACTACTTTTGTAGAGAAATTTTTCATGGCCGAAATACTCAAGAAATGTCGCCAACATTACACTCATACCTCTTTATACGGCCCCTCCTTTTACGGCATTTCTCTATAACGGCCTGTTTAAATTATGGAACACCTTCGCTTTGCGGCGCTTTGTGACTCGTTATACGGCCAGAAGAAATCGTTGATTTAAGAAGAACATCAGAGAAATGTTATACAACAGACACTGGACAATTTTTTTAAAGCTGTTCCATGAAAAACTTGATTTAAATTAAATTTATTAGTCCCAATTTACATTGGGTGAGAGAGAGGTGAGGCATATGGTAACCCTTTGCCTTTCAGCACCCTCTCTCACCTACAAACTGACAATTGCCGCAAGTAAACTCGCCCAATGTAAATTGGGACTTACATATTTGAGATATTTTTATATACACAATAGCTCTGTTCCAGAACTAAAAAGTTTTTACAATTTTTACCACATTTTGCCATGGTAGAATAAGAAAAGGTAGCAGCAATACCCAGCTGACTGAACTGGGTTGTAGTGTTAGTGTCAAATTCCATTCGACATTTTATTTATTTATTTCTATGTTCGATGTATATTAGGGATATATATTTTTGAAGAACAAATTTATTCATCAGAAAAAAAAACTATTTCCCATAAAGACGGCTTCATATCATTGACATGTAACCTCCTCCAGGTCCGAACGGCATGCCGCACACTATAACACCTCTTATAGAGGCGGTACAATATTTGTTAATATGTGTGGTATTTTGTTAAACTTGAAAAGAATAAAGCCCTAATAAACATGTGTTTTTTTGTTTTCAAAAGCAAATGATTGAAACATCTTCTCTTTTTTCAATGAATTACCAGAGACCAGAAACATTTTTGCAAGTATTCTACTTTCTGCGAGAAATTATGCATTTAGTGGAATGATATGGAAACATTCAAATTGAAAATCTAACGAGTTTTCATTCATGTTTTCCAAAATATTCAATCAAATGTGAAAAATTATTAGTTTTTTAAATTCCAATAATTTATAGACATTTCCTTGTTTTGTTTACATTTACGTTGACACTAAGGTTTACAAACAAAAACAAATTCCTTTGTGGTTGTTGTTCGAGTTGTATTTTTTGTAGTATTAACTTTACCTTGTATTTGTTCTACCATGACATTTTGCCTTCCCGTACACAAAATTTATATGAAAAACGTTTACGACTTTTACAACTTTTACCACTTTATAAAGTACTGGAACAGGCCAAATATGAATTGTTTTGGTTTTTTGTTATTACATACATACCTACTTAATTTTCATGCTTTACTTGTTTTTATTGCTTTACATATTGATTTTTATTAAAACCACGATGTAATAGGCATATTTTTACTTCCACTGTAAATTGAAACCTTATCTTTAAAATAAATCGGAACCCATCTCTTACTGTTAATATGAATTTGTATTGCCTCGCTTTACGGCGTTTCGCTATTTCGTTATTTTGGGAACGTATCTATGCCGTATAAAGAGGTATGAGTGTACTGAGATCACAGAGGATTTTACTGCAGATATTTTTTACAACACGACTTGTTGTGGAGTTTGGGTTATAGAGATAACACCACGGCTACGTGTTTCAATTAACGGATTTTAAAGGATTGCTCGGTGATTGTTAGCCCGTATTGCACCCAAAAGATCATGAGAGGGAAGTGAGTTCGACTACTGACCAGAGGCATTATTAAGCACTATCATACGACGTCATATGAATCTGATTAACCATAGTACCAGACGGTTACTGAAGAAACCTATGTTATTTGGGCAGATTTCTTTTGCTATACAGTCTACAGATCGTCTATAAAGACTTCCCATAGCTCTTCTATAAAACCCCATTTAGCTCGTCATTAAGGACTATCCTGGGCTCGTCTATAAAGACAGCTTTAGTTCGTCTTTAACGACTCCCTTTAGCTCGTCTGTAAAGACTCCCTCTAGTTCATTTATAAAGGCTCCCTTTAGCTCTTCTATAAAGGCTCCCTTTAGCTAGGCTTTAGGATTGCCTTCAGCTCATCTATAAGGACTCCCTTCAGCTGGTCTAAAAAGACTCCCTTCAGCTCACTATAAAGACTCCCTTAAGCTCGTCTATAAAAACTCCGTTCAGCTCATCTATAAAGACTCCCTTCAGCTCGTCTATAAAGACTCGCTTCAGCCCGTTCATAAATACTCGTTTCAGCTCGTCTATAAAGACTCGCTTCAACTCGTCTATAAAGACTCGCTTCAACTCGTCTATAAAGACTCGCTTCAACTCGTCTATAAAGACTCGCTTCAACTCGTCTATAAAGACTCCCTTCAGCTCTTCTATAAAGACTCCATTCAGTTCGTCTATTCAGCTCCTCTTAAAAAGACTGACATAGGCTAAGGCTACAACAATTCGCTAATGATATTTTTGGTTTTTTTTATAATACGAAAATCGCATCATTTACCGAATCCACCTCAAAGAAAATTTCCATATATTTAATCACATTTATTTATGAATATTTAAAATTTATTTTCCTTAAAATATTTTAGTTACATTTATAAAAATAATAATAAAAATGTACAATGTTGTTATATAAAGCCAATTTCTGAGAAAAGGAACGCAAAATATATAGTTTCTTATGTGTTGTTTTTTTACAGAATTAAAATATTAATATAACAGGAAGGAAATTATATAGATAGATGAAAAAATAATAATTAAAGCATATCCGATATTTTTCTTTTATAAAACAAATTGCTTTTCAGTCAATATGTATTGCAACAATACACAATTATAATTTTATCATAAAAAAACTAAAAAATACAAATAAAACTAAAAGACAGTTGAGAAGAAAAATTAGGTGAAAATAAACGGAAAAGTATATTACAAAAAAAAAAAACAAATGAATCACTTATCTTAATATTACAAGAAAATATTCCCATACAAATAATTTGTTTTAATAAAATATTATAAAATACTTTTTTCGTTTTTAAAATAATACACATGAGAGAGAGGCCCGACAAATAGCCAATTTTGTTTTGTTACATTTATACGAAAATTCATTGCTAAGTGACGAATTAATTTGTTATTCTCGAATACAAATGGTTTTTTTGTTGATTTGTTATGAGAGAATTTTAATTTAATAATTTTGTTTGCAAAACATAGCTACATTTTGTTTTGTTTTTAATTTGTTAATGAACCTAATGTATTTTATTATAAATTTTAATATTTGTTTTTTATTATAAAAATGTACGAGTATGAGTTTTTTGTTATTTTTATAAAATGTCTAAGTGCATTTTGAGACAAGTGGTTGCAAATGTAATGTTTGAGAGGGGGAGGTCTTAGTTATGTTATGATTATTGGGCTGTCATGTTGATTCTTTTTGCGAAATGCATTTCTTCATTTCTTTAAATTCTATCAAATTAGATCACTTGTTGTTGTTTTCGTTAATAGTATTAGGTTATATATGGCCTAAGCTAAATGTATGTTATAATTAATTTTTTAATTTTCAGATTTTAAAATCTTATATTGCAGTTTAAACTAAAAATGTTTGAGTTTTTAAAACAAAATAATATTGTTTTGTTTATGATGATGATTTGTATCTACTAAATTTAAATTATTTTTGTATATATGTATAGTAGCTGATGATAATTATTGGCAAATACTAAGGAGTTCTATTGTTGCATATTATCATGCGTTTGTTTTGTTTTTGTTTTTCTTTTGTCATTTGTCTAAATACTTGAATTATTTGTTCGCGTTGAAATTATTGAAGCCTTGTTTTTAGTTGTTGTTGTTCTTTGTGTATTTGTATAATGGAAGTTTAAGCTTCAACCGGGAAGAAGTCTTTGAGCAATGTAGTGCGCCGTTTTTCAGCAATGTCCATTTGATTTTCTAAATCGCCTAGATCTGTGGTTTCGGCACGTTCAATTTTCCATGACAGATTTTCAATTTCAGCTTCAAGTTGAGCCTGAAAGTAAAGCAAATATGAGTTATAAAAAAAAACTCTAAACAAATTATGTTCAAATCGCAAATAAAGAGTCTTATCAACATTGTACAAAGTCTCTTTTTCCAACCGCCTTTAACGCTTCTTTTATGGCTGTCTATCACGACTCCTCTCGTCGCTTATAAAGTCTGATCGGATTTGTTTTTCTTTTTGTCGTTCGTATACATAACAAACTTCTCGTCGTCAATAAAGACTCATTTTGGATCATTTATAAACACTCGTTTATGTCAAACTCTCACTTCTGGCCGTCTATAAAGCCCGATTATAACGACTCAGCTCGTACATGAAACTCCCTTCATTTGAAGAATCCCTTTTTCTCGTTTATAAAAAATCCCTTCAGCTTGCCTATAAAGACGCCAGTCTGTTCGTCTATAAAAACTCCTATACTCATCTATAAAGACTCGCTTCATGTCGTCTAAAAAGGCTCGCTTCAGATCGCCTATAAAGACTCGCTTCATGTCGTCTAAAAAGGCTCGCTTCAGATCGCCTATAAAGACTCGCTTCAGATCGCCTATAAAGACTCGCTTCAGATCGCCTATAAAGACTCGCTTCAGCTCGCCTATAAAGACTCGCTTCAGCTCGCCAATAAAGACTCGCTTCAGCTCGCCTATAAAGACTCGCTTCAGCTCGTCTATAAAGACTCGCTTCAGCTCGCCTGTAAAGACTCGCTTCAGCTCGCCTATAAAGACTCGCTTCAGCTCGCCTGTAAAGACTCGCTTCAGCTCGCCTATAAAGACTCGCTTCAGCTCGCATACAAAAAAGACTCGCTTCAGCTCGCATACAAAAAAGACTCGCTTCAGCTCGCATACAAAAAAGACTCGCTTCAGCTCGCATACAAAAAAGACTCGCTTCAGCTCGCATACAAAAAAGACTCGCTTCAGCTCGCATACAAAAAAGACTCGCTTCAGCTCGCATACAAAAAAGACTCGCTTCAGCTCGCATACAAAAAAGACTCGCTTCAGCTCGCATACAAAAAAGACTCGCTTCAGCTCGCATACAAAAAAGACTCGCTTCAGCTCGCATACAAAAAAGACTCGCTTCAGCTCGCATACAAAAAAGACTCGCTTCAGCTCGCCTATAAAGAATCGCTTCAGCTAGCCTATAAAGACTCGATTCAGCTAGCCTATAAAGAATCGCTTCAGCTCGCCTATAAAGAATCGCTTCAGCTAGCCTATAAAGACTCGCTTCAGCTAGCCTATAAAGACTAGCTTCAGCTAGCCTATAAAGACTAGCTTCAGCTAGCCTATAAAGACTCGCTTCAGTTCGCCTATAAAGACTCGCTTCAGCTCGCCTATAAAGACTCGCTTCAGCTCGCCTATAAAGACTCGCTTCAGCTCGCCTATAAAGACTTGCTTCAGCTCGCCTATAAAGACTCGCTTCAGCTCGCCTATAAAGACTCGCTTCAGCTCGCCTATAAAGACTCGCTTCAGCTCGCCTATAAAGACTCGCTTCAGCTCGCCTATAAAGACTCGCTTCAGCTCGCCTATAAAGACTCGCTTCAGCTAGCCAATAAACTCGCTTCAGCTCGCTTATAAGGACTCGCTTCAGCTCGCCTATAAGGACTCGCTTCAGCTCGCCTATAAGGACTCGCTTCAGCTCGCCTATAAGGACTCGCTTCAGCTCGCCTATAAGGACTCGCTTCAGCTCGCCTATAAGGACTCGCTTCAGCTCGCCTATAAGGACTCGCTTCAGCTCGCCTATAAAGACTCGCTTCAGCTCGCCTATAAAGACTCGCTTCAGCTCGCCTATAAAGACTCGCTTCAGCTCGCCTATAAAGACTCGCTTCAGCTCGCCTATAAAGACTCGCTTCAGCTCGCCTATAAAGACTCGCTTCAGGTCGCCTATAAAGACTCGCTTCAGCTCGCCTATAAGACTCGCTTCAGCTAGTCTATAAAGACTCGATTCAGCTAGTCTATAATGACTCGCTTCAGCTCGTCTATAAAGTCTTGCTTCAGCTAGCCTATAAAGACTCGCTTCAGCTCGCCTATAAAGACTCCCTTCAGCTCGCCTATAAAGACTCCCTTCAGCTCGTCCATAAGTCTCCCTTCAGCATGTCTATAAAGACACCCTTCACCTCTTCTATAAAGACTCTATTCAGCATGTCCATAAAACCTCCCTTCTGTCGCCTATAAAGACTCCCTTCAGTTCGTCTATAAAGACTCCCTTTAGCTCGTCTATTAAGACTCCTGTCAGCTTGTCTATAAAGTCTCGCTTTAGCTCGCCTATAAAGACTCCCATCAGATCATCTATAAAGACAACTTTCAACTGGTCTATAAAGACTCCCTTCAGCTCGTCCATAAGTCTCCCTTCAGCATGTCTATAAAGACACCCTTCACCTCTTCTATAAAGACTCTCTTCAGCATGTCTATAAATACTCCCCTCTGTCGTCTATAAAGACTCCCTTCAGTTGGTCTATAAAGACTCCCTTTAGCTCGTCTATTAAGACTCCTGTCAGCTTGTCTATAAAGACTCGCTTCAGCTCGTCTATAAAAACTTCCATCAGATCGTCTATAAAGACAACTTTCAACTGGTCTATAAAGACTTCCTTCAGCTCGTCCATAAATCTCCCTTCAGCATGTCTATAAAGACACCCTTCACCTCTTCTATATAGACTCACTTCAGCATGTCTACAAATACTCCCTTCTGTCGCCTATAAAGACTCCCTTCAGTTCGTCTATAAAGACTCCCTTTAGCTCGTCTATTTAGACTCCCGTCAGCTTGTCTATAAAGACTAAAAAACTTCCTTCGGGCTGTCTAAAACTTTCGTTCCTTCTCACCTGTTGATATTCGAATAGATCCTTGCGTGAACCACTCTCCATAAAGTAAGCATATGGATAGGTATACTGTAAAGTATAACGACATTTGGCCAATAATGCAGCAGCATTAAATAAGTACTGCCAATCAATCCAGGTGCCACGACCCTTCATCACTTTCTCATTGATGCGTTGACGTAAACGATCCAGTGTCTGTTGTTCCAGTTGCATTGATTTCGAATGATTCTCCCAACGTTCATAGTAATGGAGGTATTTCTTTAAGGCTTCTCTGGCTTGTACATGTACCGATTCATTAGCGATATTAGGGTTATCCTTATACCGTGAACATTCATAATATTCGGAACCATGTGTCTTCCAATCGCCCAAACACATCCAACAGAAATCGTATTTACAGTTAAAACATTGCATGTGATTACAGCCACCGTTCTTTTCAATGCAAATGTGACACTTGGGACAGTCTTTGGTATTGGCACTGATGTAATTGGCCGTTTCACTGTCATCGGCACACTTGGTAAGCCACTTGCGTATAACTTGGCAATCTGTGGGCGCATGATAATCCATGCTACATTTGAAACAAAACGAAGTTGTACACGATGTGCACACAACACGCTTGGGTGCAATTTCTCGGGAACGGACAATAATTTGACAATTGGGACCGGGACAAAAACGCAATTCCGGATGTGACTTCACATAGTCTTTGAAAGCGAATTGTTGGTATTTTTCACGCATCACAGCACGTGTTACCAGTGTAAGCACCAAATCTTCAGGAACACGAACATTGCACATTTGAGCCATACAACCGATTTGAGTGGAAATTCCCTGGAAGCAAAAAAAGTGTTTCATTAAGAATGGGTTCGATATTTTCCATGTACTTTGTGAGGACTTACTAGGAATATTTGTGTTTCGAAATACATGGACCAACAATCTTTACAAAATGAATGGCCACAGGATAGGCTATAGAACTTGTCACCCTGTTGGACTGTTGCACATACGGGACACATCATTTGGCTACGGGATAAACTGTTACTGCTGTTACTAGCTGTGGGTGTGGTAGTTGGCGATTTACTATAAGTACTAAGGGTACCCAGGGATGGTGGTGTTACCACCGCCACTGCTGCTGTTGTGGGCGATGATGTGGAAGATTCTGTTGATGTTGCTGATGCTGTTGTTGTTGTAGCTGCCGCAGCCGCACTTGTTGTCGCTACATTATCTACTTCTAATGAGGGATCTGTATTATTGCAAGCAGGTTTTATTCGTGTCTCCACCAACAAGGCATTGGCATTTTGTCGATATTTATCAACTACCACCTGATTGATCCATTGATGTTCCAACAACAGCACCTTGGCCAATGATGGTGTAATTTGTAATATTGTATTCAATTTTTCAACAGATTCATTGAGTAACTTTTCAACTTCTTCAACTGTCAGGCATTCATATTCGAAATATTCTGGATCTGTTTTCTTGGGATCTAAGTGTTCAACATCACAATCTTCACCTGTAATGGAAGAGGAGAAAAATATATTTAGATACAAATTCTGATTAAATGAATAAAATTGAGGACTTAAAAATATAAAAAGAAATATGATCAAATATTGGTATTGGCTTCAAATCCACCTCTTTGGGATGGGGGTAGAAATTGAAGACGTGTCATATCTTAGTAAAGTAAATTATCAAAATCTTATCTATTTTTTTTTAATTTTTTGTTTCAATTGCAGTTCTGTTTCACCCATTGGTTGGTAGGTATGTAGGTCAGTGCACCTTTGCATTTTATATAAAAAAATTACATTTTACTGTTGTTGCCATAACGCGCCAGGTGTCCGAACAATTCAAATGCAAATTAAGTAGAATATTTTGCCAAACACCTGCCTAAATAAACGTGAATGATTTAGATGTGGAATCGTATACGGAAATATTTTTAAAACAGGTTGAATCCGATTAAATCAAAACTCAATTATTTGTAGGCTGAATAAGTTCCTTGACCTGCAGATTAAATACACACATTGCAGCTGATTACAGATGATGACACATTACTGATAATGACATAGGGAAAAAAGTTTCGGAAAGAAAGTGGAGGGAAACTTTATATATCATCCGAAAGCAGTCTTTATAGACGAGCTGAAGGGAGTCTTTATAGACGAGCTGAAGGGAGTCTTTATAGACGAGCTGAAGGGAGTCTTTATAGACGAGCTGTAGGGAGTCTTTATAGACCAGCTGTAGGGAGTCTTTATAGACGAGCTGAAGGGAATTTTGGTAGACGCAATGTTCTCGGGAAACATTTCATTAAAAAATTTGAAAAATCAATACAATAATTTTCTTCTATAGTTCACTTCCTTAAATTCCATTCTATATTCACCTTTTAATTCAGTCGTGGGCTTTCATGCCTACTTCAATGCAGAAACGTTACGCATCGATGAAACTATCGATTAATTTATTTATTTACTCTAACTAAAAAAAACGTTTCCCAGCGGCATATAATAAAATGCCATTGCAAGAGCTATACATATGCATGGACAAACATTGTTTTTATGAAGAAACGCTTATATTTACTCGCTGCTATTATTTTCCGATAGCGGAAAAAGAGAACAGAAAAAAAACTGATTATATGAACCTTGTTTTTTGTTCAAATGGTTGGGTAAACACTATGAAGGTTACATCGGCATTTAACATTTATCTACCATAAACCGATGTGATGGTGATGACGACGACGATGATGATGTGATGTCGCCGCTAGACACATAACGTTCATAACATAACGCATGCAATATTGTTTTACCCCCAACAAGCCGGCAGACAGCACACTTCAGGTCTTCCTCGCCGCCATCGTCTCTTTTATTTTGTAAATTGAAACAAAAACAAATCAAAGTGCTGTAGGTAGACATTTTGGAATCATGGAAACATTTCGTATATCGTTGGTACATACCATCAGTTATTAATAATTTTTATTTATTATTTATCCAAAGACAATAAATCACTAAACTATGGAGGGGGGATTGTTTTTGAAACAAATGCGAATGTAAACAAAATAGGTATTGTATTTGTATTTTTCTGTGATTCAGTTTATCAAGAAGAAGAAAAAGTAAAACAAACACCAAATTTTTTTTTTTCGAAAAATGACTTGAGTAATTAATGTTTCATTGGGTACCCTCGAAATCACTCGACCATACAATTCGAATGCATTTTTACCTACTTTGGTATTCGTTTCTTCGTCAATGGACGTTTTACCACTAGCTGTTTGCTTAAATAATTGTGAAATATGGCGCCCAAGTAAACTCTTAAGGAAACACTACGCAGTTTTTTTATATTACGATGTCATGTATAAATCCTTCAGAGCTGGAGTATGTCTTTATAAAGGACCTGAAGGAAATCTTTCTAGATGAACTGAAGAGAGTCTTTATAGACACGCTGAAGAGCGTATTTATATACGAGCTGAAGGAATTTTTTAAAAACGAGCTGAAGAGACACTTTATAAAAGAACTAAAAAGAGCATTTATATCGGAGGGGAATCTTTATTTACTAACATACTGGGAAAGATCATAGGAGGTCCAAGGGCTTATAAAGATAGTACACTATGCACTAAACAACACATGGTTCAGATATGACATCTGCATAGTTGGTTCCACAATGAGATCTGTAGCAGCCACCTTATCAAAATGGGTCTGGCGGTGCCGAAAAAATTAAAAATGTCGGAGTATTTGGGGACATTTAAACTACAATATTGAATCCGATTTTTTTAAAAAATTCACGAACATTCAAAAATATTTTTCAAAAAGCTCACGAATATTGAGAAATACTTTTTTAAAAACCCCCAAATCTAAAATCATTGAAAAATATTCTTTAAAAATCGACGAATAATTAAAAATGTTCTTTAAAAATACACGAATATTGAAAGCAATCTTTAAAAATATCAACAAAAAAAATTTTAAAAATTCACGAATATTAAAAAAAATATTTAAAAATTCAAATTCAAATCCACGAATATTAAAAAATATTTTTTTAAAACCACAAAAATATTGAAAAATAATTTTTTCAAAAATCCACGAATATTGAAAAATATTCTTTAAAATCCACGAATATTGTAAAATATTTTTTTAAAAATCCAAATATAAGAGTCCATGAATATTAAAACATATTTTTTAAAAAACCACGAACATTGAAAAATATATATTTTTTTTAAAATGCACGAATATTGAAAAATATTTTTTTAAATCCACGAACTTCAAAAAATGTATATTTTTTTTAAATCCACGAACTTTAAAAAATAATAAAATATTTTTTAAGAATCCACGAATAGTGATAAATATTTTTAAAAAAATCAACGAATATTGAAAAATATTTTTAAAAATCTACGAGTATTGAAAAATATATTTTAATCGTTTACGAATATTGAAAAATATTTTTCTAAATGTTTACGAATATTGAAGATTAGTTTTAAAAAATTCACGAACATTCAAAAATATTTTCAAAACGTTCACGAATATTGAAAATTATTTTTTAAAAACCTCCAAATATTGAAAAATTATTTTTAAAAGTCTACGAATATTGAAAAACATTTTTTTAAATCTACTAATATTGAAATGTTTTTTAAACAACGAATATTAAAAAACATTTTTAAAAATCTAAAAATATTCAAAAACATTTTTTAAAATCTAAAATCATTGAAAAATATTCTTTAAAAATCAACGAACATTGAAAAATGTTCTTTAAAAATACACGAATATTGAAAGTATTCTTTAAAAATATCAAAAAGAAAATCTTTAAAAATGCATGAATATTAAAAAATAAATCTTTAAAAATTCATGAATATTAAAAAAAAATCTTTAAAAATCCACGAATATTAAAAAATATTTTTTTAAAGCCACAAAAATATTGAAAAATATTTTTTTTTTTTCAAAAATCCGCGAATATTGAAAAATATATTTTTAAAGTCCACCAATATTGAAAAATATTTTTTTTTTAAATCCAAATATATTGAAAAATATTTTTTAAAAATCCACGATTATTGAAATTCTTTTTATACCCTCAGCATTTATGCTAACGAGGGTATATGAGGAAAAGTCAAAATTTTTTAGTTTCCATGAAGCCAAGGATTGCACTATTATAATACGCGAACTATTGTAGTTTACCAGTAACTACGACTATTGCTGGATTAATTTAGATGTTTTTGTACAAAGCTCAAAAATTTAGCAAAAAAATTTAATTTACGTGGTAGTTACGACCGCGTAAAGGAAAAAACATAGGTAAAAACACGTTGAAGCTAAACAGGTTTTTTACATTGCTATTCGATTTCTGATGAAACCATTCAAATGACGGACATCTGTCCAAAGTAAAAGTAGGAGAATACAAAATGAAGATTACACTTCTAATGTATCACTTTCCAAAATGTCCACTGCATCCACCTTTTTTGGATGCTGACATTTTGAAGCCGGATTTCTTCAGGTGTTTTTTGTATTTTTTATGTAACTGGGACGCGCATTCGGATATTTCGAAAAACCAATTATAGGATTAAAGAACTCGCGATTTCGCATAATCTGATATGTATATTGAGTATGTAGCCCACACAGCAGCAGAGTAATCTACTGCCAAAGGCCAAAATTTAGTGCGATATTTTTTCTAAAAAACCTATTTTTTGGGTACAGTATTTACAATATCGTTTTGAGTGTGCTGGTACCCCGCGATATTTTAGTTTTTCGACGATCCGGATCATATGAATCACAGATCGTAAAAATCCATCTACTAGAACGGCGGAAATGGCTACTGCAAAAATTTAAAAATTTGCGAAAAATGTTTTTCAAAATATCGCTGACTAATTCGCGTTTTATGTGGATCGTTTCCATTTCAATCAAGAAAGTGAATCATCACTCGCGTTTGTGCGAAAACAGCGGTTTGAAAAATTTAATGGCATGGGAGCTGTATCCGATTTATCCAAAAAATACTGTGTGATGCTACATCCACGGTTCTTGATGGATTTTATTGAAATATGTTTAGATCGATGTATTTTTTCACGGTTGATAGTGTATAAGCGTTATACAGTTTGTTGCACTCTAAACTGCAGACGATGCTACATCTTAGCGCCCAAAGTAAATCCTGGCAAATGTGTACGAATTAAAAGAGAAGAATTCGCTGTATTGGTAAACCGCATGCGCATCAAGTGATTTTGAGGATTTCGCGATTTACACGCATTTCAAAATGAACATTACCCGATACAATTTAATTTCAAGATTATACCCGATTTAAAGCAACCCAACATTTATTTGAAAGATATCCATATCTTCTGCTAGATGTTAGCGTGTTTTCGAGAAGTGATTAGAATAAAAAATGTGATTTATTGCGTGAAATTTAACTAAAATAGAAGAAAAACTCCGACCTATTTTTCTTACATTTTGTTCAACTAACTCACAAAATAAATTTTTATAAATATTTTCTCTTACAAAAATTTTATAAATTTCCTCAATATATTTTTAGTTTTTTTGCTTTAATATGCAAACCGCTAAACGGATATGTATAGTTTTGGTTTCATTTGAATCTTCGCGATGTATAGATTACGTACATATTTTTTTATATATTTTTCAGATGCATAAACAGCTTGAATTTTATTAGAACAAATTGTAAACTACCAATTGTTTTAAATGCTTTCCTAATTTCCGCGAAAATTTACAACTTTTTCACTAAAGTTATGGGACCTCAGTAAACATATAGTATGTAGGGAGCCCCTAATTAAGAGAGTTTCTCAATATAATGATTAGAGTCTTTTAAAGATTTTTTTTCTTTTTATCAGAATTGAAACCGCCATAACTTTTGCGCGCAACAACCAAAATTAGTATGTCGAACAGATTTAAGAATGGGATTTTTTTCCCAATCTATGTACCAAATGGAAAACTAACGGGCAAAATGTGCCTCATCGAAATAATGGTTTTAGACCACAAGTATGTTTGGACGAAATGGGTTTCAGACAATTTGGAGTCGATCCGTCTCTCGAACGGATGAACCGATTTGGTCCAAAATTTGGCTTTTGTCCAAATTTAGTTTAAGTTCCAAGATGGTTTATATCGGTCCACTCCTTCCGGTATCTCCCCCACAAAAGTTCGACAATGTTCGGAAAATTTGTGCGCACTATAACTCTTGAAGGGAGTAACCGACTTGGTCCAAAGTTTGCACATCGTGAAATTTCTACCAAACTTAGATGAGGTTCCAATATGGACTCAATCGGGTACCTTCCACACAAAATTTCGGAAAAGTTCAGTTTAGGACCTGCTCTCGAATCGTTTTGATTATTGTTGTAGCATCTTATATTAACGGCCCCCCATACGGCGGTACAATCAGGGGCAAACCCCTACTTCCTGAGAAAACAGCCTGAAAGGTTCAAAAAATCCCTATGAAACCGTGTGTAGTGGTTGGAGCGCAACATAACTCTAGAACGGATCTGCCGATTCGGTCCAAAATTTGGATTTAGTAATATTTTGTCCAAACATAGTTTAAGTTCGAAGATAAGCCATATCGGTCCACTCCTTCAGGAACCTCCCCCACAAAATGTCAAAAATGATCGGAAAAATTGTTCGTACGGTGACTCATGAAGGGAGGGGGCTGAATTGGTCCATACTTTACACATCCTAATATATCTCCCAGATATAAATCAGGTTCAAATATGGACTATATGTGTCCACTCCATCCGGTACCTCCCACACAAAATTTCGAATAAGTTCACTTTAAGACCTGATATCGAATCACTTTGATTTTTGTTTAAGCAACATGCATTCGCTGCTTCAATAACGATGGTAAAAGTTTTTTTAGGGGCAGGTCCATACTTCTTGAGCAAACAGCCCGAAGGGTGTAAAAATCCCCTATGGCATCAATGTAGTGGCTGGAGATCCACTTCCATAATGGTCAATGTCGATCCATTCCTTTTAGTATCTCCTTCGCAAAACTTTTGATCCTTAATCCCAATCAACATTTTTGTCGGTTCAAACGCCCAAATTTTTTCTATATACACAGGCTGAGGGTATATCTCTGTCGGCAAAGCCGACTGATACTTTTTTACTTGTTTTTAATTTCAAATTACAAATAGAAAAGCTCGAATTTCAAATAAAAAAATTAAACAACAAATGGAAAAATTCGAATTGCAAATGAAATAATTCGAATTTAAATTACAAATGAAAAAATTCAAATTATAAATGAATTAATTCGAATTTCAATAGGAATTCTCAAATTACAAATGAAGTAATTCGAAATTCAATTGGAATTCTCAAATTACAAGTGAAATGTTTCGAATTACAGCTGAAATTAGTCGAATTACATGAAAGGTGTAGTATTGACATTTTTGAATCCACGAATATTGATATACATATATTCTTCAATAATCCACGAATATTTATTTATTATTATTTATTGGAAACCGTTTTTAAAAATCCACGAATAATGATAAAGAAAACATTTTTTACAAACCACGAATATTGAAAAGAATATCTTTTAAAAATTAACGAATATTAAAAAAACCACGAATATTGAAAAAAAAAATATTTTTTAAATATCCACGAATATTGCATTTTTTAATGCACAAATACTGAAAAATATTCTTTAAAAATCCAAGAATATTGAAAAATCAATAAATATTAAAAAAAAAATATTTTTATAAAGTCAATTAATATAGAAAAAAGTTTTAATATTTTAATCCATTGAAAGATATTGAAAAAATATTTTCTATTTTCAATTCAATTCAATTCAATTTATTTTCATAAATGGGAACCTAGCCCATAGGGCCAAGAGCGGTTCCAAAAGCTACAAAACATACACTACTCCAAAAGCTTAAATCTAACAATAAATTTAATTTGATAGTCTTAAAATTCATTAACAGGATGTCATTAAAGAAAATATGAAGATCTGTTTAGTAATCAGCTAAGCAATATTAGAAATAAGGAACATAAACAATCATAACAAAAATTTGTACTAGTCGAAAAATTATTAATCTTCAAAATCACTCCGATTGAAATGTTCAAATAACTTCATTTTATAACGGATTAAGGAGCCACTGAAGGTCTTAAGATCTTGCGGTAAACCATTGAACACAAAAAAAAAAAAAAAAAATATTTTCTAAAAATCTACGAATATTGAATATTTCCTAAAAATCCACGAATATTGAAAAATATTTTCTATTTTTAAAACTATTTGTCCGCTATAGTCCATATCCGAACTTTATATTTGACAGGAATATTACGAGGTGCAAAGGTTTTACCAACGTCAATCACACTATCCGATAGTGCCCACCTGCTACTTTATTTAGTCACTGTAGGATTTGTATAGCTTTTGGTTCATTATGGACTCTCTCACGAAAAACAGAATATCTATCTAGTGCCTTTGTTAAAATTTCAGAACGATCGAGCAGCCCTTAAACTTCACTTAAGCGAAATTTTCAACTAGTTTGAGGGAGGTACCCGATGGTGTTATCCAATATAGACTTCTTGTAACTTGATGTACGTTAGGGATTCCCAATTCGTCAATTATCGTACTCATCAGTTTTTCTAGTTGATTACGAGGGGCCGCGAGGACAACCTCTGCAAAAAAATTCAAAACGATCCGAGACATATGTATACTCAATCTACGCTTTTGCGAAAAAAAAAAATTGAAAATTTATTTCTGTGGTACCCGAAGGAATTAGCCTGCATAGTCCATATTCGAAGCTATTCTACATCCGGAAGAAAAAATACCACGTTCAAAGTATGGACCAAATCGGTTATTACCATAAAGTTATCGTGCGCACCTCTCTTTAGCTAAATTTGTTGATCGCTTTGGGGGAGGTACCCGAAAGAGTTGACCGATATGGGCCATCTTCTTGATCTAGAATTTTTATTTATTATTTTCAAAATTTGTTACCAGGTTTATTTGCCAATATAGTTACTTTTTATTATTTGCAAAAAAAAAAAACTTTTCAAAGTTTTGATCAAATCAGTAGATCCCTTCGAGAGGGACGGACGAAGAGTACTAAATTCTACAACCCGTTTGAAACGGATTTCGTCCAAAAATACTTTTTGATCTTACCAAAGTGTACATACTCTCGTTAAGTTAAAGACAATCCTTTACTAAGTCCCAATTTACATTAGGCGAGTTTACTTGCGGCAATTGTCAGTTTGTAGGTACCGGATTGACCCGAAACCAAAAGTGTTTCGGCCAGCGGCTGCCAACCCAGCATTATATGCTGCTACAACAACAACAAATTTACAATCGCCCAATGTAAATTGGGGCTAACCCTCAATTATAGGTACACAAATACTGAGAACCCCTTTTTAAGCCAACTGAAAATCTTCTCGCAACATGGAAGTATTGGACCCTATGATGAAATATCCCAATAAAAGTATAAAATACCACGTAGGGTGACACCATGCTTCATACAGCAACATACCTCCTCAGTGGCAGAAAGAAATACACAATCTATGGTGAGTGGGGGTCTGTATGTTTTGAAATTGCAGCAGTTAAGAAAGACAAAACGTGATTCAAGTGCGAATGTAAGATTTTCAAGTTCAGTTGAGGTTTTTGTTATTTCACGTACATTTTGTTGCTGTTTTCTTTTTAATATTTTTTCTACGTTTGTTTTCTTGACTGTTGTTTACTTCTTTTTTATTGCACACAGCAAGTCGTTCAATGTACTACCTACTATATGATGATGACAATAATCTATGGTGGGGGTCCCCCATCCTACCTATGAGTGAGTAGTGTATTGCTTTTATTGTTATTATTGTTTGAGGGTTAAAGGAAAGGAAATCCGTGGTCTGGTTAATAAAAACGATGATGGTGATGACAAACACAAATGTTTCAATCAAATATAAACCTAAATACGTTGTATATTGAAATAATCAAATGCCCACCAAGACCTTCCTTATTGGAAACTACTTTCCTTTAATTTCTGATAACAAGAAAGGAAACAAAAACAATGCTCGTGCAGTTACCATAACCAATATTACGTGCACTCGGTCGCATGGACGGACGGACAGACACAAGACAGGAACACCAGCAAGTTGCTCATTGATTCTTGAGCCACTGCTGCTGCTTAATGGTGTAAGAGGTCATTAACCATCTTAACACTAGACTACGAGATACTATTTTTCTTCTTATTGCTTCTTTTTTCTCTTTCCCTTTCTTTTCCACTTCTTGACGGCGATGTTCTAGTGTGACCTGTTGTTGTTGTTTTTGCTGTTTTTACACCCGGCTTGTATTGGGATTTTTCCTACACAATTGTTAGTGTTGTTCTTTTCGACTTTAGATTACGGTTCATTGTCCACTGGTTGATTGGTGGTTACCTGTTTCAATGTCGATGTAAACAAAACAACAATAACAAAAGATGAAGAAACTTTTTCTTTCTTTAATTGAGATAAAGCGATAAAAGAATTATGTATTGAGAAAGAAACATGTTATTGTTGTTGTTATTCCTAGAACTCAAAATGTCAATATTTTTATTGATTTGGAGGGATGGGCTTCAAATTAGGACTATTTTTTTAAATTTACGTATATTCAAAAGCATTCTTTAAAAGCCCACGAATATTGAAAAATAATTTTTAAAAATCCCCGAATATTAAAAAATACTTTTCAAAAATCCACGAAAATTGAAACATTTTTTCAAAAATCCACACAATATTTGTTAAAAATCCATGAACATTGAAAAAATTTTTTTAGAAATTCACAGATATTAACAAATATTTTTTTTTCTTCTAAAAATCCACGAATGTTGAAAAATATTTTTAACAGGTAAAAAAGTATCAGTCGGCTTTGCCTACAGAGATATACCCACAGTCTATGTGAATTCCAACTTTCATCTACGGACAGATCGAATTTATTTATGGTATTTTCAGAATTTGGTGGCCCTTTTTGGACATTTGAGCTTGCCGACAAAAATGAGGATTAAAGTTCAAATGTGTTGCGGAGGAGGTACTAGACCGACATAGTCCTTTATGGAAGTGGATCTTATTTTGGGAGTCATATCTTTTCGATAGATATCGCGCCCACTAGTCATTTCAGTGGGTCATAGTAAAACTTTTGGACTATTATGCCAGGAAACATGGACTTGTCCACGGAAAACATAATATCGCTGTAAACAGGACCACAACGAAAAGCTTCGGAAGCAAAGGCATCGAAAAGCAAAGGAAACCGCACACGCAGCCTTTGTTGTCCCAATCCCATAGAATGCAATAGATTTCATGACTCGGAAGAGCATCAAGGTCGCTGCGGTGCAAGAAACCAAGCTCAACAACAACTGTAGCTTACAACATTGTGACATAACCATCGTGTCACCTGGTCTGACAAATGACGTTACCTGGCAACTCGTCATTTCCCTTGGATCAGACCATCTCCCCATAAATGTCTCCATTAGCAGACCACCCCATCTCATTACCTCTGAACGCCGCACATTCGTCAATCATAAGAAAGCTGATTGGCCGGGTTTCAGAGAGTTCGTCAATCACCGCTTCAGAGAACTGCCCAATCCTTCTGATGTTCGGGTAGCGGAAAGGACGTTCCGAGGCATCATCACTGCTGCAGCCGCTCGCCATATCCCTGCTGGTCGAATACCCGAAGTAAGACCAAACTTCCAAGCAGAGGCGACGGGATTAGCAAATGAGCGTTGTTGTTGTTGTAGCAGCATGAAACCTACGTAGAAGCATAGGTTTGATGCTGGGTTGGCCGAAACACTATGGGCGCTGGCCGAAACACTATGGTTTCTGGTCAATCCGGCACGAAAGAACCCGCTGCCGTTGGCTTGAGCAAATGAGCGTGATGAGCTTCGCCGAACCAACCCCAATGACCCCAGAGTCAGGGAGCTGACACTGGAAGTCAACAGGCTGGTCAGCGAGCATAAGCGGAACAAGTGGTTAAATCATTTGAAGAGTTGCAAAATTGGAGCCGGTATAGGTGAATTGTGGGCAACGGTTAAGTCACTCTAAAATAGGACCTCAGTCACGTTTGGCGACGTTACGTTGACTGACCAAGAGGTGCGCAAGTTATTTCAATCGACAGTTTGGCGAGCACCCCGAGAGTGACAGGGCTAAGAGAAGAGTATTACGTCGCATCAGATCTCTTCCTGCCGAGGAGGAACCATCATAGTTTACAATGGATGATGTTGCGAATGTCATCAGGAACGCTAAATCATCCATAGCGATGGGCCCTGATGAAATCTCCATGGTAATGCTGAAGCAGCTGGATGAGCCGGCAGTGGAGTATCTCACTAAAGTTCTCAACTTGTCGCTATCCACCCTCATTGTTCCCGAAGTCGGGAAAATGGGAAGGGTGGTCCCACTACGGAAGCCCGGCAAGGATGCCAGCAAAAGTGAATCGTACAGGCCGATTTCGCTTTTGTCGCCCGCAGCAAAGACCCTTGAGACCTTAGTCCTCCCCAGTATCAGAAACAGCTGTCAAGTTGCCGATCATCAGCATGGATTCCGTAAGCAGCACAGCACGACAACTGCGCTGCACGCCATTACCACACATATTTGTCAAGGACTCAACCAGAGATGGCCGTGCGATAGAACAGTGATGGTGGAGCTTGACTTTTCAAAAGCCATTGATACAGTCAGGCACTCCACGCTGTTTGAGGATATTGAGCAGACAACCCTCCGGCCAAGCTTGAAACGTTGGATAGTCAATTATATGTGCGGACGCCAGTCGTACGTGGAATTCAGGAACAAGAAGTCCAAGCACCGTAGAGTGAAACAGGGAGTTCCCCAAGTGGGGGTGATATCTCCGGAACTGTTTAACCTCTACCTCTCCTGTATTCCGCCCCCTCCAGACGGCATCGAGATCGTCACGTATGCGGATGATTAGATCCTGGCGTCTGGTACCTATCCTGATGACATCTGTGACAGACTGAACAACTATTTAACCGATCTTACCACCTTTTTCCATTCGAGCAATATGCAGATTTCCGCCACAAAATCAACAGCCATTCTGTTCACCACATGGACAGCGCAGTTTGGAAGAGAATTGAATGTCGTGGTCGACGGTAGCAGAATTCCGACCACAAACTGCCCCAACATTTTAGGGGTCACATTCGACACTACTTTCACGTCGTGCGCGCACCCCACAGCTATCTGCGACAAACTGAAAAGTAGGAACAAGGTCCTCGAGTCCCTAGCCGGCAGCACTTGGGGTGCATATAAAGAAACCTTGTTGACCACATATAACGCGATAGGTCAGTCTGTGGTAAGCTATGCGGCGCCAGTCTGGTCCCCGAGATTATGCGATACGAATTGGAAAAAGATTCAAACTTGCCAGAATGCCGCCCTGAGAACAGCAACAGGGTGCCTCCTCAAATCTTCAGTGGACCATCTACATGAGGAGGCAAAGATTCTTCCAGTAAAGCAACATAATGAGATGCTTTCGTTGCAGTAACTGCTTGGTTGTTACCGTGTGAGCCATCCCAATCACCATCTTGTGGATAGGCCCGGCACATACAGGCAGATCAGGAAGTATATCCATGCTCTAGAGGCAGAGGTCCAACGATACAGAAGAGAACCCCTAGATCAACAAGCATATCAAGCAGGTTTAAATAGTATTCACACGGATGCAGTTGCCAAGGCCTGTAAAGCTGAGGAGCGTCAGCTGCCACGACAAACCAGAGTAGTTTTGGCCCAATTACGCTCAGGATATTGCAGTCGCCTAAATTCCTATTGGACGGGAATCGATCGCACCGTGCCAGACATCTGCCCAGTGTACGGCATGGGCCCGCACGATACTAAGCACCTATTCAACTGCCCTGCCAAACCTACTCATCTAAGCAGCCACTTTCCTGAACGAACATGCAAACAAAATAACTAACACTGTTACAACAACAACAACCCAGGCATGTCATGAGACATCTTCATGTTCTAGAAAGGGGGTCCAACATTACAAGAGGGAACCTCTAGATCGGGAAGCCATTAAGCAGGTTTGAATAGCATTCACACAGATGCAATCGCAGTTGCCATAAACAACTATCTTTTGAATTCGGAGTGCATGCCCATCGTCAGCTGCCATGACAATCCAGAGTAGTTACGGGTGGAGGACTGTTTCAAACCACCTCTTTGCTTCATCCTCATCAAACCCAGCATCTGCTAAAACAATAACCTAGCCTCAATTCCACGGCAGCGGGTTCTTTGTACCGAATCTAACCGAAATCAAAAGCGTTTCGGACCAGCATCAAACCTATGTTACAACAACAACCCAACCTAAAGTTGGGACAGCAACACAAGGCTGGAAGTAGATCTCCACCTGACGGCCTTACCGACCCACTCATCAGAAATGCATACAGTCTTTCAAAAGGTGTTTTTAGCTATCAGGAAGACATCCCAGTTGGTTGCAATACATGAACCATGTAGAATGAAAAAATTCTGAATAGTAAAACTTTGTTGTGTTCCCGGCGATGGCCGAATACGGGGGAAATGAACTTGCTCATAAATGAGCACGGTGTGGCTCTCAGTTGGCCGGTCAATAATTCGAATAATCTGCAGCATATCCAGGACAAGATCGCCGACATATAAAGTAGAGACGGAAATCACTGTGGTATCATTACTGCACGTTTATGTTCCTAACTTCAAGATGGAATGATAATGGTTTTGACGACTGTAGACCGTCAAGCATCTATCTTGTGTGTACCTCATGTAATATACAACAAGATATTGACTATTTGGCACCTATGATGCAGATTGTCTTACTTTCTTATCAGACATCGGTTTAATTATCCCAGGCTTCCTTGCTTAGGACTTGTCATAGTTTAGTTGTTCACCTTTGCTTTTCACTACTCCATAAGCGTGCACCATTCTCTTCTCCGCCATCTATAGCTACATTTTCATACTACCAAAAATAAACACAATAGAGTGTAGAGTGGCTGCTGTCCCGGTAGTTCCGAATCATATAATCTAGTCAAAATGGTGCTTGAAATAGTAATCTTACCCAGATGTTCAGAAAGACAGGGTGAAACCATAAATGCATACCCAGCAAAATTTGACGGAAGGGGTTCTTTGCGATGACGTGATTTCATGTCATCTTTTGCATTGGTTCAAAGGAAGTCGTGAAAGATCCGATCTTTTCATTAGGATTTGAACCAATGCAAAGGATGTCGTGAAAGGTCCGATCTTTTCATCAGCATTTGTACCCATTCCATCGATCCAATAGAGATGATGTTTGTGTTTTTATTTACACACCTGTTTATTGTCATTTTGGTATGTTCCAGTACTGCAAAAATCTACTATTTTTTACTATTTTTTCCGATAACATAAAGGAAAAATTATTATCGTAGTAAAAATAAGTAGATTCTTGCAGTTTCTGGAACAGACCAAAGTTGTTAGAACTGTCGTCGTGATGTTGTCTTACATTTCCTGCATATCAAACAACTAAAACTTCTAAACAATTGGTATTATATGAAGTCCCAACCATCGAGCTAAAAATAGAATCGGACTGCACACATTGCTATTTTAGAAGTTCCCTTGTCTGTTCTAAATCTGACATAGAATGAAATCAATCAAATCTCGCTTCTTGGAATTTGAAAAAAAGTCCGAAACGAAAAGGAACAAGAATCTGAAAATAAAGAAGAAACTACTTTTGGAAAGAAACAATTAAAAATAAATTAATTAAGCATAAATGGTATTTTCCATAAAAAGTCTCTCCTCCCCGTTCGCTACATTTTGTTCTTAGAGATCCCTATAGCAAGCCGGGTTGTAGATCCCTACATATTTCCGTCACTAAACAAAAGAGTATAAATTACCAAAATGTTGTTCTAAAATAACAAAATTATAAAATAAAAGTAATTTACGAAATAAAAATACTTAAAGGAGTGCATTTGGAGTCCATGTCGAAATCTGAACTGGTGATGGGAAGATAATTGAAAAAAACCTTTTGTAAGATGAAAGAATATCAGTTGTGGAGAAAGGAGGAAGTAATCTTTTACGTTGCAGCGGTGGTGATTACATTGCAATTTTGGATGTAAACTTTTGAAAAACTAAACTGATAAATTAATTGTAATTATTTCATGAATTCGTTTGAATTAATAAAGAGTTTTGTTTTCCATGAAAACCATATTTCAATACAGCATTTCCATTTTCCAAACAAGACATGAAAATTTCATGGGGTTGGTGAAAATGACATGCCAAAGCATTGGTGGAAATGACATGTCAAATCATTGGTGGAAATGACATGCCAAAGCATTGGTGGAAATGACATGTCAACGCATTGGTTAAAATGACATGCTTAGGATCCAGAAAAGAACGTCATCTTTTGGGGTCCACGCTCATATAAAATTCATCGATGAAGATGCTAAAAAGATGACATGCTAGATCACTTGCACCCATGATTGAATGTCATCTTTGGCATCGAACATTTTGCTGGGTATCAATGCTGTTACAGACCTGGCAAATCCGCATCAAAGCAGACCTGAGCCGTATCGCCTTCTTTATCCCCTTATTACATATTCCCCTATCTTTATCCCCTAGAACATCGATGGTATATGATATTTAAAAGTTAGTCTAAGCTGTTGTGATCTTCTCAGGCACTCAAAATTCATTCTCATGAAATAAATTTTAAAAAATGATATTTAGAAAATTATACATATAGGAGATATATTTAAAATCAAATCTTACCTGAATTATAGTAATCATCATATTCACAATCATTATCAGAATATTCCATATCCGAGTCGGCTGACATGTTTAATCTCTGTTGTATAGTTCTTTTTGTTTTCTTTATTCCTTTATGTGATTATTTATGGTGGCAATTCCTTGTTATAATTCTTTCTTATTTTAAATATTATTTTTTTACTATTTCTGTGGGAAATAAAAATTATCAGATCAACATTTATAAAGCACCAAAAGGTTAAGGAAAGAGCAGACTTTTTTCCGATTAATTTTAGTTTTCCAAATAAATGTAAAATGTTGATCGTTAAACCACTCCGCACCGACAAATGAAACTCTTGCATAGAAGAATATAAACGAAAATAAAGAAGAGCAACGAATTACCCGACAACCACGGGGAACCGACAGACAATGTGAACAAACCCGTGCCGCACACACACTCAACTGTTTCACTGGCTGACTCGACGACTCTGTGTGGTTGTTTTGTGTTGTTGGTGGTAGTGGTGCTTACAAAATGACCCCTTGCGATGCAAAGTGGATGTGTGTAATAAACGAGACGAACGAACCAAATACGTAGGGGAGCTCTACTGCTGATGTTCTCCACAAACAATGATTACAGACGGACGATTGCCTGCTCTATAACTGCACAACACAAACAACATCAACGATGTAACAATCAGACGAGGGATGTAAAAACAGGCTGGCATAAAATTATTTGAAACGAAAGAAAAAGTACAAGTAAACACCACCAGCCAGGATGAGTAAACACGATGAACGTACCAAACCGACCGACTGATGAAGGTGTTACTACAGCTGATTATTGTTGTTCTTTTTCATATAAAACAAATTTCACAGGATATGGAATTGATGGTGGATGATGAATAGAAGAAATGTTGTTTTTGTTGGTCTGGTATTTTGATCCATCAACTGAGTTTGTTCTTTTCAACACAAACTTCTCTTTGCTGCACCACGAACAAACAACACAGAGTTGGATGGTGTTGGCAGGCAGGGAGGCAGAAGGGGCTGGGCAAAAATTGTTTTGCGTTGTTGTTGTTGCTGACTTTTGGCTTATGGATCAGGGTGGTTGGTCGATTTGTATGGATGCACAAAATTCCACGGGGTGGTGGTGGAGGAGTATGTTGTCAACTTGTTTTCGCTTTTATTCCTCCAATGCACAAACGGGGGATGATAGAATTGTGCATAAAGTTAATCCTATTCTTATTTTTTTGCAAATAAATGGTAGCTCGTTTTTACCCTACATAAATTAAATATATTTGTAAACTTTAATTATTTCAACTTTGCACGTACAAAGAAGTTTACTTTTCCAGAACTTTAATTATTGCAACACTACTAACACACACGTAAAAATACTACCAACCAAACCAATGACCAATTCCAGTTGAAAGAACGACAAAGGAGAGGGGATTTTTTTACTATGTTCCTGTGTGTAGTATTTTCTTCTACGTTGTCTTGTTTAACATTTATCATTGGCTTTTTATTTGTTCAAAATCGTCCACTTCACTAAAAATTGTTGTCGTTGTTTTTGTATTTACTGTTATTTAGCAATTTTATTTAATTTTGTTAGCACTTTTTTCTTTTTTGTCTATTCTATCGGAGCTGTAATTTCTTCTGTGGACGTTAGGGATCCATAAAAGTCATTTGGGCATAGGGTTTACTAAATCGATTATTTCACAACTTATCGATAAATCATCGATATTTGTTGTGTAAAGTGGCAGCACTCCGAATTGAAGTGGGGTACACACGATCAGCTTTGACTGTCAGTTTTGCTCAAATAATCGGTTGCTTGCCAGTGTGGCCGCTAATTTTTGTCAGTCATCAGGCAACCACAAAATATTTTTTGGTTACTGTACAGTTTGACATTTATCGATATTTCCGATCGTGTGTACCCCGCTTTATGTACCCAGGCCTTTAAGGCAGCAGCAGCCACGTCGCCTGGCTTACTTGAGGCCCAGCCAATTTCGAACTAGGTTTCCCCATTCTTCTTTATTTATTTTAAGGCCTGGGTACATAAGATGTCTCTCCTGCTTAATTTCTGACATAATAAAAATAAAAGAATAAAGAAGTCCGAGACAATTTCGAACTAGGCTGTCCTTTTCTTTTTTATCCCTTTCGGCCCCGCTCCAGAACCGAATGTCTAAAAAATATTTTTTCGTGATAGCAATGCTTGTTAGCTCCAAATTAAGGATTTTTGAAGATTTCAAACTTCGGGAGTTATTGGGGAACCAGATATTGGAAGTTGCTTATAAGCAACTTCGGGCCGCTGAGGTAGGATTTGATGGCATTAAAAAATTAAAACAAGTTTATAAGAACATACAAATTGCTTGTTATTTATTCTTTAAGAATCATTTTTGATATAATACCTTAGTATGATAGGCTAGAAAACAATTTTTACTTGTATTTGAACATAGATGAGCACCACACTTTGACACAGGTGTTCCTGTCTTGCTAAAACGACGTCAACCTTTTTCTCACATACCACCCAATGACGAATTTGGCAAGTCGTAATTAACTTTACGGCGCTTGGAACTGGAACATGACGCTCGACTCTCTCTGGATACTTTACAACACGTAGTTCAATGGTGCTATCTTCTAAAATCTCCAAAATTTCGTTCAAACCATTCTACATAAACTCTTCTTCTTCATCTTCGCACTCTTCATCAGAAGACTTGTTTCAGTCGAACTCCAGTATGGCTTGTATATTGTTTCCAGAGCCGTTTAGGTGGTTTGTTCATATTTTCGATTTTAATGGTTTTCACTATCACCGTGGACCAAAGTTGCTTATAAGCAACTTCAAAAAAGAAAAAAATATTGTAAAGGAACAATGTTTGTTTTGTTGTTTTATAACTATACATGTTAGTAATAACACTGCGTTTTTATTTTTTAAAATTATTATTTATAAATATTTTTTTTAAACTTTACTTTATGCGCTATTTTTTAGAGCGCGCGATTTGGTAGACTTCATAGTGAATAATGCATAATAAATAGGTCGATCGTCACATAACTGATATTTTTGCGGTTGTTTTTTATTCTCAGAACTTCAATTAACCAAACCAATGCGAGTTTTGATGAGAAAATCAAATCAGTTTCAAATTAAACCATGCTAAAAATCGAAGTTGCTTATAAGCAACGTTGGGGTCGAAAGGGTTATTCTTTTATCGAAAGCAAGCAGGCGAGGCAGCTTATGTACTCAGGCCTTCAAGGTTACCGGTAGAACCGGTAACAAAGCCAAAAACAAACATACAAATTCAATTTTCTTCATTTAGTTTACTGTTTTAATTTAGTTTTGCTTCCTTTTCTTTTTTTCTTTTTCCTTCATTGTCATCTTCAAACATTAAGTCTGTCTGGTTACTTTCCTAGAAAATTGTAAAATTGTAAAAGTAAACAGACACTTTCCCAGCAAAAACCAGCAAGCAATCATCTGACTTGCCAAAACAGAACAATTTGTCCGCCAACAAAGGAAGCAAAGACGTTGTATTTTATTAAAAATAAAAAAGAAAATGAAACAAAAAAGTATTTTTCCACTTTACAAATTTGTTCTCCATAAAACAATACAATTAGACTATGATATTTCCACAATAAAATTGTTTTTAATGTTCACAAACATAAATCAACAAAAAACTAAAAACAGTTTTCAGGAAGAAGAAGAGCTTGCAAGTGCTTGCTAGAAGAAATTTGTCCAGCAAGAATTTGCAAGCTCTCAGTGAAAGAACTGTCAAAATGTCTCTCTCGAATCGCTCTCTTTTGCTGGTTTTTTGTGTTAACAGACGACTTCCAGCAACAATTGGTACAAGTTGTTACAAATTTTAGGGTAACCAGACACAGCTATTGTATGTTGAAAAAATAGTTTGATAATTTTTTACCCGACGAAATTTGGCACCCTGTGGTAGAAGAGAAAACCATTTTTGATCTCCAATTGTGTTTTTATCAATTTTTCTTGTTTCATGCGCTTATAAAGCCCTAAACACATCCAACGTTTGAGTAAAGTTTTGTGTCATTTCTGGTAGATGAATAAAAAACAATTTTTCTTTATTCTTCTACCAGAAATGACACAAAACTTTACAATTGCATGAAATTATGCGTCTCTAGATCGACTTCCATAGTAGTCATAAAATTCCTGTAGTGGGGAATTCGATTTAAGAACGCCTAATTTCATGAAATTTTTTAATGAAATTCATGGACCGGGACATAAAAATTAAAATGTCTTGGTCCCGGTCCACACTAGAGTGATTTCATTAAAAAAATTGCATGAAATTATGCGTCTCTAGATCGACCTCCATAGTAGAGTAAAATCATAAAATTGTTGTAGTGGAGAATTCGATTTAAGAGCACCTAATTTCATGAAATTTATAATGAAATTCACGCTAGTGTGGACCGGGACTTGGAAACAGAAGAACATGAACAAAAACAAAATATGTGAAAGGAAAACAAACAGAAATCGATGATTTTCATTCATAATTTTTCAACTGTGTTTGCGGTTGTTTCGACGCAAGTTTTGGGATTTTGACAATCAATACATGAAGTCAACTGTCCTGTCATGTGTAAGCGCAGGGTAAATGTGCCTTGGCCCAGCAGGAACAATGATAGTTGTGTTCTAGAAGCTGTGCCAATTTTGTACCAGGAAATTGTTCCCTTAATCCAAAATCTAGCAAAACTTGCATTTGAGTCGTTTAGTCCACTTTTTGAAAAATCTTAAATTTAGCATTTATGCTAACGAGGGTATATACACTATCATACGGAAAAAATGTACCTCATCGAAATAATGGTTTCAGACCCCAATTATGTTTGGACGAAATCCGTTTCAGACAATTTGGAGTTGATTTAGCCATGTCCGTCCGTCTGTCTGGATGGAGCGCACGATAACGCTAGAACGGATTAACGGATTCGGTCCAAAATTTGGCTTTTGTAATATTTTGTCCAAACTTAGATGGAGAAGATGGGTTATATCGGTCCATTCCTTGCGGTACCTCCCCCAAATGGTCAAAAATGTTCGGAAAATTTGTGCGCACGATAACTCTTGACGGGAATAGCTGATTTGGTTCATACTTTGCACATCGTAACATTTCTACCAGACTTGGGAGAGGTTATAATATGGACTCTATCGCTACACTCCTTCGGGTACCGCACAAAAGTTCGTAAAAGTTCAGTTTAGGAACTGCTCTCGAATCGCTTTTTTGTTGTAACAACTTGTATTCACTGCCCCCCATACGACGGTACAAGTTTCATCTGGGGCAAGTTCATACTTCCTGAGCAAATAGCCTCAAAGTTGCAAAAAACCTGTATGACACCGTCTGTAGTTCTTAGAGTGCAAGATAACCCTCGAACGGATCTGCCGATTCGGTCCAACTTTTGGCCTTCGTAATATTTTGTCCGAACTTAGTTTAAGTTCAAAGATAAGCCATATCGGTCCACTTCTTTAGATACCTCCCCCACAAAAGTTTAAAAATGTTCGGAAAATTTGTACGCACCTTGAAGAGAGTGTCCTATTTGGTCTATACTTTACACATCCAAATACATCTACCAGATATAGATCAGGGGCTGGATTCTTGTTCTATGAAAATTTGAAATGAAAAATATTTCCTTTATAATTTTTTTCATTTGACAGTTTTCTCCTTTATAAAAGTTTTCATTTCACATTTTCATAGAAACAGAATTGAGCCCCAGGTTCGAATATGGACTATATTTGTCCACTGCTTCGGGTACCTACCTTACAAATTTTCGGATATGTTCACTTTAGGACCTGCTCTCGAATCATTTTGATTTTTGTAGAAGCAACTTGCATTCACTGTTCCCCTTTACGATGGTACAAGTTTTTTCAGGGGCAAATAGCCCCAAAGTTGTAAAAATGGCACCATGTGTAGTGGTTGCACCGCACTATAGTACTCGAACTGGTCAACCGATTTGGTCCGAAATTTGGCCTTCGTCATATTTTGTCCAAACTTTAGTTTCAGTTCGAAGATGGGCAATAACGGTCTACAACTTCCAGTACTTCCCCCAAACTTAAAAAATGTGCCTGAAATGGTATGCACGATATACTTTCTTAAACGGGGTAACCAATTTGGTCCTAACCCTGAATCATTCATTATTTTGTCCAAATTTATTTTAACTTCTAAAATGGCCTATATTTGTCCTGTCCTTAAGGTGACTTCCCTGCAAAAGTTCAACAGTTTTGTTTAAGTGCGTGTAGGGTCTGTTCGAAGATCATTTGGAAATGTATACCTATGCGAAGTTTTGAGCGATATTATGTTTTACGTGGTTCATGCTTCCTGGCATACTGGTCCAGATGTTATGCGATGACGCACTGAAATGATTAGTGGGTGCGATATCTATCGAAAATATATGACTCCAAAAATAAGATCCACTTTCAAAATGGACTATGTCGGTCCACTCCTTCAATTACCTCCTCCGCAACACTTTTGAACTTTAATCCTAATCCACATTTTTGTATGTAAGTTCAAATGTGTAAAGGACCACAAAATTCTGAAAATACCCTAAATCCATTCGATTTGTCTGTAGATGAAAGTTTTAATTCACATAGGTTGAGGGTATATCTCTGTCCGCAAAGCCGACTGATACTTTTGTACTTGTTGTTTTGATTTTTCATGGCGAATTCCTAGTTTTTTTTTACGTTTTAAATTCGATCAGCTGGGCTGACGCGTCTTCATTGGTAATTGTGTCATGGCTATACCTTAAAAAGGTATGGGAACACAATCAATGCGAATTTAAAAGGCGATCCAAAAGGCGAATTGAGGCGAATTCAGACCGTAGACCTCATTTGCTGTCGAAATTGTTTGCTCGAAATATACATAAGCTGTGTTCCTTTACTTACCTGAGGTTAACATTTTAACCATTTGTTACCATTTTTAACCTGCAAAGCGTTCCTTAACCCCGAAAAGTGGCAAAACTGGAAGCAATTTTTAAGAGAGTGAGAGGGGAGAGAGAGCGGAAATGGCTTTCTCTTCTACCACAGGTAGAAAATGGCAGAACTGATTTTTCGACTTTTGTTTGACGATTATTTCACAAAATGGACGAAAAACCGAAGAAAAAGTCGAACACTGACAACACTAAATTAAAAACTGTCGGATCTACCATTTTTCCGTTCCTTTACTTTTCTGGTAAAAATGTTCATGAGAGAGAAATTTTTGAACAATTTTGACACTTTTCTCTTTTACCACTCTTACCATTAAAAAAGTAAAGGAACAAAGCTATAAAAAGTAAAAGAAAACGGTAAAATATTCTTCGCGAAGCTTAAATAAAGACAGATATTCTTAATGGAAGCGAAATACTTGTTATTTATTTTTGATTAAAATTTTGTTTTGACAGCAAATGAAGGTTGGTATTTGCTCTGTTCCAGAACCTTTACGTTCCTTTACGTGCAAGAATCTTCAAGTTTTACTCGAAAAGCGTTCCTTTACTTCAGACACCATACAATTCATATGGAAGTAGATTACAACTTTTGCTACTTTTGCCAGTTTTACAATTTTCAAAAGTAAAGGAACAGACCAAATGATGAATACGCCTTGCACACATTTTGGTTTTCTATCGGTTTTTGTAACAGTGTTACCGACATTCCCTAGAAAAGCGAGGCAAATTTGAAAAGACAAATTTTAGACAACAACCGTTTTATTGCTAACGTCACATACTAGATGGCGCAGTAGTATTTTTAAATCATGTGTTGCCAACCACAGCTTAGCTTTACTTTTTTCGGAATTCGTTTTGTGTGTTTGTGTGTTTTGTGTGTGGTCCAATTTTCATTTTGTCGTCATTGCCATATCATCATCCCTAATTCAAATCACAACAATCATCAAGTATTTATTTATTTATTTATTTATTTATTACATTAACTAGTAGTAAATACAAAGTTAATAAAAGAAGGTAGCATTGGCTACTAAGGCCATCAGCTATCGCTTTTAAAATAATACTAATTACAAATTAGAGAATAATGTTGTTATATGATGAAGCGAGAATTTGTAATAAAGTTATATACAGCATTAATGTTAACAGAAGTTGGTGACTTAAGAATTTCTAATCCTTTATTATTGAGGAATATATGGTGAAGGTTTGCGAATGCGTTGCATGATTGTAGCATATGTTCAATGGAGTTGATGTTACCGCATTTTGGACATTTGTTGTCGATGTTTTTGTTAAGAAGGTGTTGATGTGTGGCAATAGTGTGGCCCATACGAAGTCTGGAGAACATTCGTATTTTTCTTTTTTCTACGTTGGTTGGATAATTAGGTCTAATGCGATTGGGATTGATGTTTCTATAATGAAAATGATTGAAGAGCATGTTGTTGTGCTTCGATATAGATCTAAGTTCAGTTTCTATATGAGTTTTCAAATCTATTTTTTCGACGATGTCTTCACACACTATAGGTGCTGTACATGCATACTTTGCGGCTGAGTCAGCGTGTACATTTCCTGTGATGCCGACATGACCTGGTATCCAAAAAAGTTGTATGTCATGTTTATCTGTTAATAAGTCTCGAATTTTATTCACGGAGACCCAATTTGTGTTAGAGACGTTTAAAACTGTTTTCAGCACGGACAGGCTGTCAGAAAAAATGATAGTCTTTTGTTTCGATGATAGAGCTATGTTGATGGCTTCAATGATACCAGCGGCTTCAGCTGTAAATATGGATGTAATGTCCATGAGAGTTTTTGTGGATAATACGTTTCCATAGGAATCAACTACTGCATACGATGATGTGGATACTGTTTTGGAAGCATCAGTGTAGATAAATTTCCAATCAGAATGTTGTGTGCAAAAGTGTTGGAAATGTTGTGCGTAAATATCGCTGGGGGTTATACTCTTTCCAAGAGAGCTTAGAGATATATTGCATTGTTTTTCGGAAAACTTCCACGTTGGGTATTTAATTTTATAGCTGGATAGCTTATTTTTAAAATTCAGAACGTTATTCATTATTGATAGATATAACACCGATGGAATTTTAGGAGTCCTTTTTGCTTTCAAAATTTTTGAAATATCTGCATCAATGATGGAAGATTTAGAAGACAGGATTTTTGGTAACAAACGGTTCCGGGCATCAACGATTCTTTGTTCTAGGGATGGCATCCCAGATTCGATGAGTAACGTGTTAATGGGTGTAGTTCTGTAGGCATAGATACTACATCTTATGCTGTCATGGTAGACTGCTTTAATTTGCTTTAGAGTAGATTTGGGACTGGTGCCAAAGAGGTATAAACCATAGTCGATTTTACTCAGAATCAGAGTTTTGACTAAATGGGTTAGGGTGTTTATGTGTACAAAACTTCTGGAGGACAGGTACTTGATTACGTTACACCTAGCCAACAGATCTTTTTTTAGCTTAATAATATGCTGCTTCCATCTATAGTTTTTTTCGAAAATTACACCCAAGATTTTTAGTTCATCGACGTATGGGATATTTAAACCACTTGTGGATATGGGTACAGGTGTACAGTTGTGCTTTCGGCATATATGAAGAATTGATGACTTCGTAGAACACCTCGGGTAACTGAGGGTAATACTATGTTTACATTTACGAAATCCACTCGATTTCAACTGTCAATTCCATTGCTCAAACGTCAAATGAAATCCAATCGATTTCAGACGAGTTTTCATTTGACGTATACACAAAGGAATTGACAGATAAAATCGAGTGGATTTTGCAAATGTAAACATAGTATAAGTTTCATTCTTCATGTGATATCAATAGGTGTGTACGATAACTTTCCCAGAAATAATTACTCAGCCAGTTCCAGCAACCTCTCTCAGTGTATTTTACTCTCTCAAGCAAGAAAAATTGCAGAAAGGTATCGAACAGCATTCTGCAAAAGCTTGCAAGAAAGTCAGCTGTTGTTTTGTTTCTTTTGATATTTTAAACCAAACGGAACAAAAACATACATTTTAAAATTGCAGTTTACTTATTTAATGCTTTAATCCTATCCACAACGCTTTATCTAAAAAAATGTGCTATTGTGAAAATTTCTTGGTCAAAAATGTTAACATTTCGAGTTTTTTACATTTATCAGGTGATTAAAATTCAGCTGATCAGACTTGCAAATTTTTGTGGGACAAATTATCCCAGCAAAAATTTGCAAGTTCTCAGTCACAAAACTCTCTAAACTCGCTCTCTTTTGCTGGATAATTTTGATATCAAACAGCATTCAGTAAAAATTTGTACAAATTTTTGGGTTATCTACAGACCTAATATTACAATCTAATTGATCGAATTTTAAATAAAATTTAAATTTTCTAAAGTAACAAAAAAAACTGTTAATTGCTCTGTTCCAGAACCTGCAAGAATCTACTGTTTTTTACTACGATAACAGTTTTTCCTTTATGTTATCGGAAAAAATAGTAAAAATTAGTAGATTCTTGCAGTACTGGAACAAACCATTTATTATTTTAATTTTATTTTTAAATGAATGCTTTCAATTTCATTGAAATTACTGTAGTGTGGACTGGTGCTTAGGTTATCGTTAATATTGATAGAGAAACATATTTATCGATATTGAATTTCATAAAAATAATCCATAAAATCGATTTTTTGCCAGCTCTATGTCACACCAAAAAAAAAAAAAAAAAAAAAAAATACAACATACAAAAGCCAATCAAAGCGCGCAATCAGATCAGTAATTAATCAATATAATCAATCGTGAAAATAAAATGGCACACCAACTTATTTATTTTAATTTGATAAATGGAACCCATTCTCTTTACAGCCCTCTACAAAAGAAAGTCTTTGTGTTAAAAGCACCACAGTGCCTACCTCATAGAGCAGCAGTACCTACATTTCCAAACGCCTAAGTTAGAGGATGTCGAGTCCTCGCTGTTCCCTTGGGTCGACCCTTGGGTTTTCTAAAAACGACATCAGCAAAATTAAGCGAATTATTTAGACAAATTCAAGAAGAAAAAAACTGTGTGTTTTAAGCTTTGATGCGTTAAATGTAGACGATGAAAATATAATGCACCAATAGGCCTTTGTTCTCACATCTCTTAAAGAGAGTTGGAAGTTATTAGTAGGCACCGTTAGTGCCACCTCTGTGACATTCAACTACCAATTGTTTACAGTACAGCGAGGATTATTGGAGTTAAGATTGTTTTAGTGTCTGCGATTGGGCAACATCACACATTCGAATAATGCAACCACTTCTCATTAACGGAGGAACATGTCTTGATAGAACCCGAAGGATATGCCAAATATCCTCTCTAACTTTGTCCAAGCATTCATGAAAGGAAGAGTATTATATTATAATAGACGGCCAAATTTTGCCTATGTTAGAGGGTTCGCCGTCCACTATGGAACCATGCAAGATATTGGTATGAACAATTCAATATTAGGAACTACAACGATACAAATATTTAACATAATGGTATCAGAAGTTCTAAGAAATCGGAATGCTGAAAGTGTTATCTGTCCCAAAAAGAAAAGAATTATGAAAATTTAATCTACCAGTTCAAAAGTTACAAAGTTTTGAGCAGGAAAAAAAGGATTCTGAACCACTGTGCGCAGTTGAAAATTTGATGTAGCTTAGCCTGGGAATCAAACCCACGACCTTCTGCGTGCATACCATTGCACCACGGTGGCGCCCAAGGTGGTACGAATACTCGTCACATTTCTTTACTTTTCTTTTTCTTCTTCTGATCATTTCCTTAATTTTAAAATAGTTTCCTTTTTCGCAATTCATGTGAAAATGAGCAGCGCCCATAACTTATTAAACACCTGATCTAGCGAACAAAAGAACAACAAATTGGACTGGAATTTGTGGTTTGTGCCAATTTCTGTCTGTTTGGCATTTGGTTTTTGTGGCAATGTTTGTGTGTGTGCGCGTGTTTGTAGTGCCTTTTTATTAATGCGGATTCATGTGAGTGAATTCAGTTCATTCTTCTTTTGTTGACTACAAAAAAAATCGATGTTAAAAAACCAAACTACAACTTATGAATGATGATGTTTAAGTAGGTGGGGGCCCATGGATGATATTACCGTTTTGGCTTGCCATAAATGGAAAAATGGTAAAAATATTTGTTGTTGACTGTTTAAATGTGAATGTACACCACGATATACACTATTGTTGCTTTTTGTGTTGCAATCAGTTAATTGCAATAGTGTAATTGTTGTTCTTGTTGCTGGCAACATCAGCAGCATATTATCGCTTTAATAACTCAACAATATTGCAATGCTGGCATGAACGCACAGTTCCTCAGATAAAATGCCAAAAAGGAAGAATGAAAAGATAAAATGATCGGCATAGCGGCAGTAGGTGGTATTCTTTGTTGCTGTTGATAGCTGTTGTTGATAATGGTCCTGGCCATATCATTTTGATGGATGATAAAAAGCTCCCTCGAAGGACAACAATATCAACACCATCAACACCACCACTACCATTATAATCAACATTAATCTGAAAAACTGGGTAAATAAATGATTTAAATGAAGATTCTCATTGCATTGTTGTAGGATTGTGAGTTAAGTGGGTGTAACATACCCTCCCATCACATTGCCTCACATCACCTACACGCATAATTATAAATGTGTGTACGTGTGTGTGACTTTCCACCATTTTCTGTTTTAATTAACACAACAATTTTTACATTATGAATAACAATAAATGTGCGATTGTTAACAATGTATGGAAGTCATAATTTGTTCTAGGATGCACTCAGAGTTGCGCTCGGGGAAAACCGGCGGACGACACAGAAGAATGTAAATGTGCATTTCGTGCTCCACATACACAAATACATCGGTTGTGTGGAAAAAACGCCAAATGAATAAAATGGCAACTGTTTTTCCACAATATTTATGCACTTTTATGATACCACACAAATTTTAACAAGTATGGACTCCCACTTCCAGTCAGCTGCCGTCCGGCACCGCCAAATGTTTTTTCATTTGTTTGGTTACACAGTGGGAATTTTTTGGAAATTAAAAATGTAAGTGGAAATTGATGTCTTCTCTAAGAAAATATCACGGCCTTCTATAAGAAGACCTCATAGTCTTCTATAAGAAGACTTCATGGTCTTCTATGAGAAGACCTCAACGTCTCCTATGAGAAGACCTCATGGTATTCTATAAGAAGACCTCATGGTCTTCTATAAGAAGACCTCATGGTCTTCTATAAGAAGACCTCATGGTCTTCTATAAGAAGACCTCATGGTCTTCTATAAGAAGTCCTCATGGTCTTCTATAAAAAGACCTCATGGTCTCCTAAAATAAGACCTCATGGTCTCTTATAAGAAGACCTCATGGTCTCCCATGAGAAGACTTCATGGTCTTCTATGAGAAAATTTCATTGTCTTCCATAAGAAAACCTCATGGTCTTCTAAGAAGATCAAATTGTTTTCTATAAAAGGATCTCATGGTCTTCTATGAGAAGACCTCATGGTCTTCTACGAAGATGTCATGGTCTTCTATAAGAAGACCTCATGGTCTTCTATAAGAGGACCTCATGGTCTTCTATACGAAGACTTCATGGTCTTATATACGAAGACTTAATGGTCTTCTATACGAAACTTCATTGTCTTCTATAAGAAGACCTCATGGTCTTCTATAAGAAGACCTCATGGTCTTCTATAAGAAGACCTCATGGTCTTCTATAAGAAGACCTCATGGTCTTCTATAAGAAGACCTCATGGTCTTCTATAAGAAGACCTCATGGTCTTCAATAAGAAGACTTCATGGTCTTCTATAAGAAGACCTGATGGTCTCCTATAAGAAGACATCATGGTCTTCTATAAGAAGACCTCATGGTCTCCCATGAGAAGACTTCATGGTCTTCTATGAGAAAATTTCATTGTCTTCCATAAGAAAACCTCATGGTCTTCTAAGAAGATCTAATTGTTTTCTATAAAAGGATCTCATGGTCTTCTATGAGAAGACCTCATGGTCTTCTATAAGAAGACCGCAGGGTATTCCATAAGAAGATCTCATGGTCTTCTATAAGAAGACCTCATGGTTTTCCATACGAAAACTTCATGGTCCTCTATAAGATGACTTTATGGTCTCTATAAAAGACCTAATGGTATTCTATAAGAAGACCTCAAGGTTTTCTATAAGAAGACCTCATGGTTTTCTATGAGAAGACCTGAGGGTCTTCTATAAGAAGACCTCATGGTCTTCTATAAGAAGACCGCAGGGTATTCCATAAGAAGATCTCATGGTCTTCTATAAGAAGACCTCATGGTTTTCCATACGAAAACTTCATGGTCCTCTATAAGATGACTTTATGGTCTCTATAAAAGACCTAATGGTATTCTATAAGAAGACCTCAAGGTTTTCTATACGAAGACCTCATGGTCTTCTATACGAAGACCTCATGGTCTTCTATACGAAGACCTCATGGTCTTCTATACGAAGACCTCATGGTCTTCTATACGAAGACCTCATGGTCTTCTATACGAAGACCTCATGGTCTTCTATACGAAGACCTCATGGTCTTCTATACGAAGACCTCATGGTCTTCTTTACGAAGACCTCATGGTCTTCTTTACGAAGACCTCATGGTCTTCTTTACGAAGACCTCATGGTCTTCTATACGAAGACCTCATGGTCTTCTAACGAAGACCTCATGGTCTTCTATACGAAGACCTCATGGTCTTCTATACGAAGACCTCATGGTCTTCTATACGAAGACCTCATGGTCTTCTATACGAAGACCTCATGGTCTTCTATACGAAGATCTCATGGTCTTCAATACGAAGACTTCATGGTCTTCCATAAGAAGACCTCATAGTCTTCTATAAGAAGACCTCATGGTCTTCTATACGAAGACCTCATGGTCTTCTGTACGAAGTCCTCATGGTCTTCTATACGAAAACCTCATGGTCTTCTGTACGAAGTCCTCATGGTCTTCAATACGAAGTCCTCATGGTCTTCTATACGAAGACCTCATGGTCTTCTATACGAAGACCTCATGGTCTTCAATACGAAGTCCTCATGGTCTTCTATACGAAGTCCTCATGGTCTTCTGTACGAAGACCTCATGGTCTTCAATACGAAGTCCTCATGGTCTTCTATACGAAGTCCTCATGGTCTTCTATACGAAGTCCTCATGGTCTTCTATCCGAAGTCCTCATGGTCCTCTATGAGAAGACTCATGGTCTTCTACACGAAGACCTTATTGTCTACTATACGAAGACCTCATGGTCTTCTATACAAAGACCTCATGATCTTTTATACGAAGACCTCATGATCTTTTATACGAAGACCTCATGGTCTTCTATACGAAGACCTCATGGTCCTCTATGAGAAGACCTCATGGAACTATACAAGAAGACCTCATGGTCTTCTATAAGACCTTAGGGTCTTCTTTGAGAAGAGCGCATGATCTTCTTGAGAAAACCTCATGGTCTTCTGTGAGAAGACCTCAGGGTCTTCTATAAGAAGACCTCATGGTCTTCTAAGAAGACCTCATGGTCTTCTATACGAAGACCTCATGGTCTTCTATACGAAGACATCATGGTCTTCTATACGAAGACCTCATGGTCTTCTATACGAAGACCTCATGGTCTTCTATACGAAGACCTCATGGTCTTCTATACGAAGACCTCATGGTCTTCTATACGAAGACCTCATGGTCTTCTATACGAAGACCTCATGGTCTTCTATACGAAGACCTCATGGTCTTCTATACGAAGACCTCATGGTCTTCCATACGAAGACCTCATGGTCTTCTATACGAAGACCTCATGGTCTTCTATACGAAGACCTCATGGTCTTCTATACGAAGACCTCATGGTCTTCTATACGAAGACCTCATGGTCTTCTATACGAAGACCTCATGGTCTTCTATACGAAGACCTCATGGTCTTCTATACGAAGTCATGGTCTTCTATACGAAGACCTCATGGTCTTCTATACGAAGACCTCATGGTCTGCTATACGAAGACCTCATGGTCTGCTATACGAAGACCTCATGGTCTTCTATGAGAAGACCTCATGGTCTGCTATACGAAGACCTCATGGTCTTCTATGAGAAGACCTCATGGTATTCTATACGAAGACCTCATGGTCTTCTATACGAAGACCTCATGGTCTGCTATACGAAGACCTCATGGTCTGCTATACGAAGACCTCATGGTCTTCTATGAGAAGACCTCATGGCCCACTATGAGAAGACCGCTTGATCTTCTTGAGAAAACCTCATGGTCTTCTAAGAAGATCTCATGGTCTTCTATAAGAAGATTTCGTGGTCTATGAAAATACCTCATGGTCGTCTATGAAAAGACCTCTTGGTCTTCGGTTTTTGTCACCGTTTGAAATTTCTTGATGTTGTCTACCCTCGGAAGACCAGGCATTCAGCAAATGAGGCTGGCATGGTAACCATTGGACCACGGTGGCAACCAATGTGAATAGCTACTTATACATATGTATGTATTCATTTAGGGGTAGTTTACACTATATGTAAATGTCATATGACATGAACTTTTCCATCGTTATATATTCGCTAAAATGTGCAATATTGGAGATTTTCCTTACGCAATTTACTCTGTGCGTCCACACCAGCAATAATGTAATAAAACTACGTCTCCACATTGCCTCCGTAGGTAGATATGGAATGATTTTATTTTGTGTCATATGACATTTACATATAGTGTAACCTACCCCTTAGGCTTCACACGGCCTTACAGTGTACTATTTCCATTGCTGTAGCTGTTTGGATTTAATATTTCCAGGATATAAGAGGATTCTATTAACTTTAGAGAATATTTTATTTTATTTGCAAATACGTTATTAATTTCTTACCACTGTAAATCAAAAACAAAAAATGTTTATTGGCCAGCACTCAAAGCGCAATACAAACTCAATTCTACAAACACACACACACACATCCAATCACACAATTGGTGCAAACCCTTGTCACCATTACTGTGTTAAATGTCTGTCAATGTGTGTACGTTTCGATTTCAGTAGCCATCATTTCAATATACCGACCGACTAGGTCTACGTTTGTTTTGTGTTTCTCTTTTGTTGTTTTTTTTTGGTCCTTGTTTGGTCGTTTACGCTTTATGTTGTCGTGGTCAGTTACGGATAATATTTTTCATTCATTTTTCGTATTTTTATGGGTGTCTCTCTGTATCGCTATGCATTTGTGTGTCTATGTGTGTGTGTGACCATTTGTTTGCTTCCCTGTGTGAATATGCCTTAAAACGTTATCACGCCACAATAACCTCAAAATTTATTCACTTTATTGATAATGCAATAAATCGCTGCAATATTCAAACACTTGCACGTACATCACACACACACACATGCAAACTCAAATACAAAATGCATATATGAACATATATGTATGTATGTATGTATACATATATTACTCTTACATCCCACATATGGATACATTCATGCAAATATCGACGTTATGAACGACATACACACACACACACGGAGTAAAGTAGAGGAAATTGTATCTCCTCGTACACGTTTACTTTCCATGGGAATTTCAATGGCATAACATCAGCAATATTGGTAAAGTTATGTTTTGGAGTATTCATCGTCAGCAACTGTATAGAGCTACACTGAAAAAAATCATATACATTTGTACATACATACATATATTTATATCACTGTTGGGCAGAAATGCTCGGCCTCATACACAAAAGTGTAAAAAATACATGAGTCTCTCACAATTTGCCCACCATTGATTTATATCCTACCGGACTTATTGCTAGATGATCAAAATATCACAACTGATTGATATCGTTGTCAAATTCATGTGTTTTTTTTGGACCTACATACATACCTTTGAATGCGTATATCATGTTTAGTTATATAAATGTTCTATGAATTTGATTTACGCAGCTGCTTTAATATCTTCCGGCATTTTATGCATCTACTTAAAATTTTATTCATTTTCTGGTCTATAACATTTTATTTTGAGGAAAAAAATTCGTCGAAAGATTTAATGACCAATATGCGTTTATGGTAAATACCGGCGTCGTATGAGCAACAAGTTATACGTACCAGCGGATCGACAAGGATATACCAAAACATTTCGAGCTACAACGATTGTGTTGGCTGAGTATGTCAATAGGATGTATAAAAATAACCCCGAAAGAAGGGCATATGAAAACGAGTCATTTGACGGACGGCATACACCCCAATGTACGCCAAAATTCCGATGGAAATAACAAGTTGAATATGATTTCATATCATGACATCTAAAATTGGAGAAATAAAGTAGTAGAACAGTGCGTTTGGAAATCTATTCTTTGTCCGTCTTATGTTTATAAATTTAAATAGGTATCAACTGCATTTGTTTAAAAACTGCGGGATCAATACAAATATTTTTAAAGTGTGTGCATATGTATGGGATCGCCTGGGAAACATCTTAGGGGTAATGCCTGTGAAGTTATATTGGAAATTATATTGGAAAAATTAATTTTTAGCAAAGACGCAAACCATTCACAGGGTGACTCAGAGAAAACATATTTAACTAAAATTGGAGAACAAATTTGATCGCAAATTATAATTTATGGTCATAACTATTAAAATAACGGTAAAGTATAAACAATTCTGAACAAAATGAATGAAGGAGGCATAAATACGTGTTTAATATATATCAAAGAGCTGTATTGAAAAAGACACTGAACAGAACAGCCCATTGTGCCAAAACTATAAAAGATGGGCGGACGAAACTTGGCTTAAATTAAAGGCCGCTTGAATAGCTATCAGCCCATATATAGGTTTTATCCGAAATCAATTTCAGAGATCTGCATTTTGCGATTTACCTTAGAGCCCACCTATGAAATATACACTTGACATAATATTTCAGAGGTGGGTCCAAGGTAAATCGCAAAATGCAGATCTCTGAAATTGATTTCGGATAAAACCTATATATGGGCTGATAGCTATTCAAGCGGCCTTTAATTTAAGTCAAGTTTCGTCCGCCCATCTTTTATAGTTTTTTCACAATGGGCTGTTCTGTTTAGTGTCTTTTTCAGAGGTGGGCCCAAGGTAGATCGCAAAAATGCAGATCTCTGAAATTGATTTCGGATAAAATCTATATATTGGCTGATAGCTATTCAAGAGACCTTTAATTTAAGCCAAGTTTCGTCCGCCCATCTTTTATAGTTTTGGCACAGTGGGCTATTATGTTCAGTATATATTTCATAGGTGGGCCCAAGGTAGATCGCAAAATGCAGATCTCTGAAATTTATTTCGGATAAAATCTATACATGGGCTGATAGCTATTCAAGAGACCTTTAATTTAACCCAAGTTTCGTCCGCCCATCTTTTATAGTTTTGGCACAATGGGCTGTTCTGTTCAGTGTCTGTTTCAATACAGCTCTTTGATATATATTAAACACGTATTTATGCCTCCTTCATTCATTTTGTTCAGAATTGTTTATACTTTACCGTTATTTTAATAGTTATGACCATAAATTATAATTTGCGATTCAATTTGTTCTCCAATTTTAGTTAAATATGTTTTCTCTGAGTCACCCTGTGAATGGTTTGCACCTTTGCTAAAAATTAATTTTTCCAATATAATTTCCAATATAACTTCACAGGCATTTAGGGGTAGTTTACACTATATGTAAATGTCATATGACATGAAATTTTCCATCATTATATAGCCGCTAATATGTGCAATATTGGGGATTTTCCTTAAGCCATTTACTTTGTGTGTCCACACCAGCAAAAATTTAATAAAATTATGTCTCCACATTACCTGCGTGGGTAGATATGGAATGATTTTATTTTGTGTCATATGACATTTACATATAGTGTAAACTACCCCTTAGGCTTGAAAAGTGGCATGTGCACCATCTGAAAACGTACTGCTTTAGGTTAGAAACTGTTCTGAAATTTCTTAAATTAATATTTCCTTGAAATTTATTGTCATAAATATGTTTCTTAAAAAAATATTTTGTGTTGAAAAATCTTTAAAAAAATGTTTGTTATTTAAATTTCTTATAAATGTATTTCTAAACTCACTTCTGACATTTTTTTAATTCACGCCTGGAATTTCTTGGAAAATCAATCTTTAACAAGTAAAAAAAGTATCAGTCGGCTTTGCCGACAGAGATATACCCTCCGCCTGTGTGATCGAAATACTTTTTTCCAACGAAAAAAAAAAAAAAAATACTTATATATTTAGGGGGTTTTCAAAATTTTTGGCGTATGCACCGACAAAAGTATGGATAGGATTAAAGCTCAAAAATTTGTGAGGATATCGATAGACAGGGATTTTTTTCACACTAGCCTGCGAAAAACATAATATTGCTGGGCTACAAGGAAAACCTTCGGTAAAAATGTAGACGGATATGGCCCAAATTTAAACATAAACTAAGTTTCGCCAATATTTAGAGATCCAAAGTTTGGACCAAATCGGTTGTTACGTCTATGAGAAATCGCGCGTACCATTTTAGCGAATATTTTCGAACTTTTGTGGGGAGGTACCGAAAGGAGAGGACCTATAGCACCACCTTCGAATTTCATCTAATATTCGAAGAAATATTACAATATCCAAAGTGTGGACGAACGCAGTATTCGGTTCGAGCTCTCCAGCCACTATATACGGCGCCATAGAGGGTTTTACAACTTTCGGGCTGTTTTCTCAAGAAGTATGGACTTGCCACTGAAAAAACGTTTACTGTCGTAATTGAGGCAGTTACTTCAACAAAAATCAAAGTGATTCGAGAACAGGTCTTAAAGTGAATTTATCCAAAATTTTGTGTGGGAGTTACGCGAAGGAGTGGACAAATATAGTCCATATTCGAACCTGATCTATATCTGGTAGATATTTTAGGACGTGCAAGGTATGGACCAAGTCGGTCACTCCCATCAAGAGTTATCGTGCGCACAATTTTTCCGAACATTTTCGAACTTTTGTGGGGGAGGTACCTGAAGGAGTAGACCGATATGGCTTATCTACGAACTTAAACTAAGTTTGGAAATAATATTACTAAGGCCAAATTTTGGCCGGAATCGGCATTACCGTTAGAGAATTATCTTGCGCTTTCACCCATAAACATGGTGTCATAGGGTTTGTTTTTCAACTTTCAGGCTTTTTTTTCAGGAAGTATGGACTTGCCCCTGAGGAAACTTGTACCTTGGTATAGGGGACAGTGAATACAAGATGTTACAACAAAAACCAAGGCGATTCGAGAGCAGGTCCTAAACTGAAGTTTTCCGAAATTTTGTGTGGGAGGTACTCAAAGGAGTTTACTGATTGAGTCTATATTGGAACCTAATCTAAGTCTGGTAGAAATTTCATAATGTGCAAAGTATGGACCAAATCGGTTACTCCCTTTAAGAGTTATCGTACGCACAAATTTTCCGAACATTTTCGAACTTTTGTGGAGGAGGTACCGGAAGGAGTGGACCGATATAATCCATCTTTGAACTTGAACTAAGTTTGGACGAAATAGTACGAAAGCCAAATTTTGGACCGAATCGGCAGATCCGTTCGAGAGTTATCTTGCGCTGCAACCACTACACACGGTGTCATAGGGTTTTTTGTAACTTTCAGGCTATTTTCTCTGGAAGTATGCCCCTAATGAAACTTACAGCGTCGTATAGAGGACGGCGAATACAACTTGCGTAAACAAAAATCAAAGCGATTCGAGACCAGGTCCTAAACTGAACTTTTCCGAAATTTTGTGTGGGAGGTACCCGAAGGAGTGGACCGATTGAGTCCATATTGGAACCTAATCTAAGTTTGGTAGAAATTACACGATGTGCAAAGTATGGACCAAATCGGTTATTCCCTACAAGAGTTACCGTGCGCACAAGTTTTGCGACAATTTTTGAACATTTGTGGGGGAGGTACCTGAAGGAGTGGACCTATATGGACCATCTTCGAACTTAAATCGAATCTGGACAAAATATTTCGATACCCAAAATTTGAACCGAATCGATTGATCCGTTCGAGAGTTATCGTGCGCACCAGCCAGCCAGACAGACCGACAGACAGACAGACAGACGGACGGACATTGCTAGATCTACTCAAAATTGTCTGAAACGGATATCGTACAAACATACTTGGGGTCTATAACCATTATTTCGATGAGGCACATTTTTGGTCGTATCAAAGTGTAAATACCCTCTTTAGCCTAAAGGCTGAGGGTATAAAAATATCGATGTATAAAAGTTATTGAAAAAAATATATTTTAAAAAAATCCAAGTCTTAAGGTCCTTGGAAAATACTTTTTAAAAAATATCGGTGTATAAATGTTATTGAAAAAAATATATTTTTAATCCACGCCTTAAAGTCCTTGGAAAATACTTTTTAAAAAGATCGATGGATACAAGTTCTGGAATATATATATTTAAAAACTTCACACCTTAAGGTCCTTGAAAAAATATTTTTTAAAAAGATCGATGTATACAAGTCCTTGAAAAAATATATTTTAAAAGAATCAATGCCTTAAAAGTCCTTGAAACAATAAATTTTAAAAACTATCGATGTACGAAAGTCCCAGAAAAAATATAACTTAAAAAATTTACGCCTTAAGGTCCTTGAAAATATTTTGTTTTTCAAAATATGACAATGAGATTAAGCCTGACTATTTTGAAAAGCAAATTAGAAGTCGTCATCCATTTTTTGAAAAAATATATTTCATATTTGTAATTCAAGTCATAAGGTCCTTGAGAAAATAACTTCTAAAAATGATCGATGTATGAGAGTACTTGAAAAATATACATAAATTTTAAAAAACCAATTCCTTACGGTCTTCAAAAAAAAAAAATTGAAAAGATTGATGAACTCCTAAAATGAAAAATATGTTAAAAAAGATCGTTGTATACAAGTCCTTGAAAAAATAAATTTAGAAAAATCCAGGCCTTAAGGTCCTTAAAAAAGTAATTTGTAAAAGGTCGCTGTATTAAAGTCCGTGAGAAATATTTTTTATTCACCTCGAAAAAATAATTTTTGAAAAAAGATCGATATATGATTTATGTGAAAAATATAGTTTCAACAATTTACAACCTAAGGTCCTCGCTATGGTTCTTTAAAATATTCTTAAAAAATCCTCGCCGCGGTGCTTACGAATATTTTTCAAAAAATTCACGCCTTAAGGTAGAGCTGGCAAACTATCGATAGTCCGACTATCGTTTTGATTCCTGCTATAAAGAGCATATATTTGTTGTTGCAAAGAATTGCATAGTCTTGTGGTAAATTGCTACTTGCAACACCCTTTTTTGTAAAAGCGTTTTGCGCTTCCAACGATAGCTCGAAAACGGATGGGCCGATCTTGGTATCTTTTTGTGGTCGTCTTAAATACCTAATAATCTTGTCTTTAAGCGAAACATAATAAAACAATCTTTTTAAAAAATTTCAAAGTCAAAATTTTATTTTTTAACGAATCAATTGAAAGTTTTTGGTAAAAATATTGGGCAAAAAAATTTTTTAAAAAAATCTCTTTCGTTTTTATGATTTAATAAGCTCACAAAGGCTTAAATGTCGTTTAGGAGCACCTCTCGGATCGGGCTGAAATTTTTACAGTAGATAGCCCTTGGCATCCTGAGTACAACGATATATAATTTTCCGGGGGAAGTCCATACTTCCCGAGATATGGGTCTTGACATTTCGGAAATTTCGTACTTTCACACCTTTAGGTGCTCATCCTCTCGGAACGTGCTGAAATTATATACAACGATATATAATTTTAAGTCTATCCTTCCCGAGATATGGGTCTTGACATTTTACAATTCTAACGTGGACAATATGGGCATCGTTTTAAAGCTTATGGAGAGTACTTTTATGCACGCGACCTATTTTTACACCTGTTTATAGGAGAATGTATTAAATTCCTGTTAAAGCCGTCTACTTAAGAACACTTTCAATTTAAGAGAGAGTTTTGATCGCGTAGCCCACTTTTGTCCCTGTCCATAGGAGAAAGTCTTAAAATCCCGGCCGAAGGCCGGCTACTTAAGAACACTTTCAATTTAAAAGAGAGTTTTGATCGTGTAGCCCACTTTTGTCCCTGTCCATAGGAGAAAGTCTTAAATCTCCGGCCGAAGGCGGGCTACTTAAGAACAATTTCAATTTAAAAGAGGGTTTTGATCGTGTAACCCAATAATAACTTTATAAATTATTATTAGAAAATCTAATTACCATTATTAATTATTGAGGGCGTTGGGAAGTACTCTTCGTGAGCTGTAAAACGAGTCCCATATTGGTGATAAAAGTAAAAAAGTCAAGACCCATATCTCGGGAAGTACGGACTTCCCCACGGAAAGCTATATATCGTTGTGTTCAGGGTCCCAAGAACTACCTATGGCAAAAATTTCAGCCCAATCCAAGAGTTGCCCATAAACAACCTATAGGTGTTAAGGGAAGTATGGACTTCCCCCCGGAAAATTATATATCGTTGGAATCAGGGTCCCAAGGGCTACCAATGGTAAAAATTTCGGACCGATCCGAGATGTGCCCCTAAACGACACTTGTTCCGAGAAACCTGCGTTGAAGATTCTATGCTACATACAATTTTGCTCCGATCGACTTGAAATTTTTTGCCCATACTCTATACTACCTGTACTTCAACATAAGCCAATAAAAGAAAAATATTTTATTTATTTAAGTTTTTGCTTTTTTAGGGCGAAGGCTATTATTTGTGAGGTTTTTTAATTAAGTTAATTAATCGAGCTACATGACCTAAGGAGAATTACATTGAAAAATTGATATTTAGGCAATCCAAGCTTGTTAATTCTTTAAGGTCCGCACCTGAACATTTTTGGAAGAACTATTTAAAAAAGTATTTTTTAATCCATAACTAAAATTTCTCACAAAAATGTCAACCATGACATGAAACTTCAAAACAAGTATGTTTTAAAAGTATTGCAAAAACTATTTTTTAACCCACGCCTGAAACCTCTCAGATTTTTTTCTAATCGTATTTACTGTCAAATGTACCGTCAATTTACAGGGTAAACGGGCAGTTTAAGAATCGATCCCGCTTAACCCGGCAAGATTGGACATAAGACAAACTTTACCTCGTAGTGACGGTAAACTTACTCTCGGCCATGCTGAACTTACTGCCTTTTTTACTTCTTTCTATTGTATTGCTGTCATATTATCCTATCACTTATTCACTTTATCGTCCATTCGTCCGACATTGATTCATTCATATGGCCATTTTATCATTTAAACATTTACAATATTTTTTTGCTGAATTTCATATTCATTCACATTCTGTGCAAGGTTGGTAAAATTTGATGTGAATTTAACTGAGTAAGCTATGGGACGAGTGAGCGAGTTCTTCACATTTGTTTTCAGAAATGTGTATAAAATTTGGTGTGTCTGTCGGTTCGTTTGAATGGGAAAATGCAGTGGTTTATTGCATTTTGTAGCATATTTTTCGACTCTTAGTATTTTTGCAAATTTGAATGTTTGTCTATATGGGTGTCTCCGTAAAAGATTTGAAAATAAATTACTTACTTACTTAGCTGGCCTTTTACAGAACATTTGTTCCATAAGCCGAACTAAGAAAAAATCTCCAATCCTCTCTGTTTGCTGCTGTATTTTCCCAATCGGCGATATGTAGATTTCTGATATCTCGTTTCACTTGTTCGCTCCAACGAAGCTTTGGCCTTCCAGATCTGCGAGAACCTCGATGCGGCCGGTATTTATACGCCTTTTTAGCGTATGATATGGCCTAGCCATCGCAATCGTTGCATCTCGATTCGTTCAACTACATTGATGTCATTGTATAGTTGATACAGCTCGTTGTTCATACGACGCCGATATTCGCCGTCAACACAGATTGACCCGTAGATCTTTCGAAGAATTTTTCTCTCGAACACACCAATCACTGTTTTATCTGCTTGAGCAAGTACCCATACTTCGGTAGTATCAGTGTTTTGTAAAGTGTTATTTTTGTTTGACGAGAGGTGGCTTTATTCCTAAACTGCTTACTCAGCCCAAAGTAGCATCTGTTCGCCAACACTATTCTTCTTCGTATTTCACAACTGATGTTATTTGTTGTGTTTATGGCGGTGCCGAGGTAGACGAAGTCCTTTACTACCTCAAAATTGTAGGTACCAACATTCAGATATGGTGCGGGGTTTGTGGACATATTACGCGTCGATACCATCAACTTGGTTTTTACGCCGTTTACTGCCAGACCAACTTTAGCAGATTCTCTTTCGACTTTTGCAAAGGTGTCAGTTACTTGCTTTACCGATCGACCCATGATGTCAATGTCGTCGGCGTAAGCCAGTAACATGTGGCTGTTCGTGTATATCGTTCCATTTCTTTTGACCTTCGCGTCTCGTATGACCTTTTCCAGCAGGATGTTGAATAGATCACACGACTGGCCGTCTCCTTGTCTGAAACCTCTTTTGGTAATAAACTCTTCGGAGAGGTTCTTTCCTTTTTTAACTGAGGATCTCGTCTCAGTTAATGTCATTCTACAAAGCCGAATGAGCTTTGCAGGAATACCAAAATCAGACATTGCTTGGAATACCTTTGAACGTAGCGGGCTGTCGAATGCTGCTTTATAATCGACGAAAATATGGATGGTGTCGATCTGCATTTCTTGGGTCTTTTCCAGGATTTGTCTCAATGTAAATATCTGGTCAATGGTGGATTTACCAGGTCTAAAGCCAGCTAAGGCTTTAGTCTCTCAGTAAGTAAGTAGGCTTTAGTCTCTCAGACAATATGCCAGATACGATCTTATATGCAATAGGGAGCAGACTTATGCACCTGTAATTGGAGCACACAGTCTTATCACCCTTCTTGTGGACTGGACATAAGATGCTCACGTTCCAATCGTCGGGTACGCGTTCTTCCTTCCAGATGGTGCTAACTAGCTGATGCATACACCTTATCAGCGTGTGGCCTCCGGTTTTGAACAGCTCGGCTGGTAGGCCATCTGCTCCTGCCGCCTTATTATTCTTCAGTCGGTTTATTGCTGTCCGCACCTCATCTTGGCTGGGCGGTATACATTCAATACCATCTTCTGGGATTGGATCTTCACTGCTATCGGATACCAACAGTTTGGAAAAATGTTCTTTCCATAGCCTGAGCACACTATCTGTATCAGTTACCAGATTACCTTGTTGGTCTCTACAGGAGGATATGCCTGTACCAAAGCCATCAGTTTGATGCTTCACTCTTTGGTAGAATTTTCGGACTTCGTTCTGTCTCCTGTACATCTCTATTTGTTCACACTCCCTCTTTTCCATCTCTCTCTTTTTCCTGCGGAAAAGACGTTTCTCCTCTCTCCTTTTCTCCCGATACCCCTCTCGTGCGCTATGCGTTGCTACTGATTGTAAAGTAGCCCTATATGCAGCATTTTTTTCTTCGGTTGCAGCACGGCACTCCTGGTCATACCATGGATTCTTTGGTGGAGGTCTCTGGTATCCAAGTACTGATTTTGCGGCTGTTTGCATGGAGTGGGCAATATTTTGGCATTGTGCTGATATGTTATCGGGACGAGCTAGTTGAGTGGAATATAATGTGGCTATCTGTTGTGTTTGCAGCCTTCCGATGTCTAACTTTCGTGTTGTGTCTGTTCGTGCTTTATTTGCAACGTTTAGACGGGTACGTACCTTTGCTGCAAGAAGGTACTGGTCCGAGTCTATGTTTGCACCTCGGAACGATCGTACATCCAACACGCTCGATGAATGTCTTCCATCTATCACAACATCATCAATTTGATTACTTGTTCTTTGATCTGGAGACAGCCAGGTGCCCTTATGAATGTCGGTATGATTAAAGTTGGTACTGCTAACTACCATGTTTTTTGCAGCTGCGAAGTCTATCAGCCTCATACCATTGTCAGATGTTTTACTGTGGAGACTGAATTTCACGACTGTTGGGCCAAAGATATTCTCCTTTCCAAGTTTGGCATTTAAATCGCCTAGAATGATTTTAATGTGATGGGCAGGGCAACGGTCATATGTTTCTTCTAAGCTCTCGTAGAATATATCTTTGGTCTGTTCGTCCTTGTCTTCGGTAGGAGCATGAGCGCAGATAAAGCTGATGTTGAAGAATTTTGCTTTTAATCGAATTGTAGCAAGTCTTTCATTCACTGGGGTGAAGCAGGAGACCAGATGTTTTAACCTCTGACCAACTGCAAAACCGCAACCAAACTCATGCTTTGTGTCATGGCAGCTATAATACAGTGCGTCACCTTTAGGTGTTGTTATGACATCTTTCCCAGTATTTCCTGTATGGCAGTAATGTCGGCCTTGTACTTTTCAAGTACATCTGCCAGCGCGTAAACTGCACCTTCTCTAAAAAGAGTGCGAACATTCCAGGTGCAGATTCGCAGATCACGGTCCTTAAAACGTTTGCGGGGTTCGTCAACTTTAGAGGGGTTTGTTTTTCTATTCTTTTGTTTTTTCATAGTAGGCTGTTTTTTTAGGGGAGGGTTACTAACTCGACGCCCAAACCCAAGTTTTTAACGTTCTTATGGGTGAACGCGCGGCACATGTTAGCTCACTACTTTTAACGGGTGTTAAAGGCAGCTCCCCAGTTTAGTGTCCACTTGAGATGAGAGAGGGACCAAGATAAATCCTGGACTTTACCACGTTAAAGCCGGTCAGGACCGTTCCATGGTATCTTTCATCCCCTACGTCACCCGAAAATAAATTATTATGATGTATAAATCAGCTGGGAAGTAAAAACATATGTTGAAATCAGTAATTAATCGAACCATGTAGATACATATTACATACAACCTTTGGCTAGCCATCCACCTGATTATTCTGTAACAGTTTGGCAGTAGATTTAGAGATAGATATTTGAAATTGAAATGCTTTTCCTGGCATTCCTAAAATTGTGTCAAGATGATGATGTCATTTATCTATCTTCTTTTCATGATTTTAGCATAAAATTTTGGAATGCCCCATAAACAATGACTTCATGTTTGACTTATGTTACATTTTTGTTGTTTATTTAAATGTGAGATAAAAGTTCGGTCTTTTCTACTTAAATCGAACCAATAACTGACATTTTAAGGACGCATCTTTAATGAACACCAACATTTATTTCAAAATATAATTTTTTTGAAATAACTTTAAAATGTTGTTTTAAATTTTCTTTAGCTTCTATAAAGTTGCCAAAATACTAAAGGTTATAGTTTATTTTGACCATCAAGAAAAAGAGTTAAAGTCCCATCATCTATTTCCAACGAACATCTGTGCATAACTTGGGGCACAAATTGTTGCTTCAATTTTCACACAACCACCACTAAAGAAATGCAAATATTCACATATCGACCACCATTCTCGATTACTTCCATCGAAAGTGGAGAGAGAGGCTAACACTTTGATACTATCCATGAAGAAGGTATTTTTACAGGCAATGGTCTGAGCAACACTCTTTAAAGTCCACTATACTGAAAGGGCAACAGGACATAGATAGAATAGATGCTACTAAATGTTACCATAAATTAACACTTGCAAGTAAAAAAAAAAAAGAAAATGAACAAAACTGTTTTTAGCCACCGTCCAATGTTGCTCTACTGTATCCTTTACATAGACACTATGCATGCGGACACCAACATCACAGCTACACCACCCTTTAGAGTTCGATTTGAACTCAGCTGCAACCAAACTAAACGTAAATGCATTTTCGGTCAATGTTCAGGAAGAAAAATAAGAAAGTGAAAAAGAATCAGTGGGCTTTGTCGACAGCTAAATGCCCTAAGCATGACTGTAACTTACATGATCTATGAACGTATCCCTACTTGGAAAAATAAATAGAATTTTTGTAGATGATAGGAAAAGTTCCAGTGCATTTTGAAGGTATTTGTGGTGTAGGTATAATAAACAATCAGCCTAACTATTACACTGACAGACCCAGTTCGCACAGTCTACAAACCATAATGCTCCGTATATTACTAAAATAACACTTGGGCGAGGTATTTGGAATATTCGGGCTATCATCGAGAGAAGTACGGAGAATAAATTGATAGCATTCTAACAAAGACACTAATATTGTGGTCTTTTTTATAATGCTATCAATCTATCAAAAACTGGGTATGATGTATGAAGGACATCCGTAAAATATTGGGACATTTTGGGACCGATATATCAGAAAAAATATAATATTAAAAAAAAATTATTTTGTATTGTAAATACCATATTGTATTGTGCACGGTGCTCTTAAACCAACTATGAACTTTTAAGTTTTTTAAAGCTTTTTTTCCATTATCTCAGGAAGTATTGAGTACCGTCTATAGAAGTACCATTTCTTGCACAAAGAGTCTATAGAAGCACCTTTTCCTGCAGGAAGGGTCTATAGAAGCACCCTTTCTAGCAGAAACGGTCTTTAGAAAAACCCTTTCTTGCAGAAAGAATCTGTAGAAACACACTTTCTTGCATAAGGGGTCTATAGAAGCACCCTTTCTTGCAGGAAGGGTCAATACAAGCACCCATTCTTGCAGGAAGGGTCTATAGAAGCACCCTTTCCCACAGGAAGGGCCTATAGTAGCACTCTTTCCTGTAGGAAGGGTCTATAGAAGCACCTTTTCGTGCAGGAAGGGTCTCTAGAAGCACCCTTTCTTGCATAAAGGGCATATAGATGAAACCTTTATTGCATAAACGGTCTACAGAAGCACACTTTCTTGCATAAGGGGTCTATACAAGCACTCTTTCTTGCAGGAAGGGTCTATAGAAGCACCCTTTCCTACAGGAAGGGTCTATAGAAGCACCCTTTTTTGCAGGAAGGATCTTCAGAAGCATCCTTTCTTGAAGGAAGGTTCTGTAGAATCAACCTTTCTTGCAGGAATGGTCTAAAGAAGTACCCAATCTTGCAAAAGGGTCTATATAAGCTCCTTTTCCTGCAGGAAAGGCCTATAGCAGCACCTTTTCTTGCGGGAAGCGTCTAAAAAAGCAGCCTTTTTTCCAGAAAAGGTCTATAGAAGTATCCTTTCCTACAAAAAGGGTCTATAGAAACACCCTTTCTTGCAGGAAGGGTTTATAAAAGCATCCATTCCTGCAGGAAGGGTCTATAGAAGCACCATTTCTTGCAGGAAGGGTCTTTAGAAGCAAACTTTCCCGCAGAAAGGTCTATAGACACACCATTTCTTGCAGAAAGGGTATATAGAAGCAACCTTTCCTGCATAAAGAGTCTATAGAAGCACCCTTTCTTGCAGGAAGGGTCTGTAAAGGCACCGTTTCCTGCATGAAGGGTCTGTAGAAGCACCTTTTCTTGCAGGAAGGTTCTATAGAAGCACCCTATCTGGCAGGAAGGGTCTATAAAAGCACCCTTTACTGCAGGAAGGGTCTATAGAAGCACCCTTTCGTTCGGGAAGGGTCTATAGAAGCACCCTTTCTTGCAGGAAGGGTCTATAGAAACACCCTTTCTTGCAGGAAGGGTCTATAGAAGCACATTTTCCTGTAGGACGGGTCTATAGAAGCACCCTTTCGTTCGGGAAGGGTCTATAGAAGCACCCTTTCTTGCAGGAAGGGTCTATAAAAGCACCCTTTCTTGCAGGAAGGGTCTATAGAAATACCCTTTCTTGCAGGAAGGGTCTATAGAAGCACCCTTTCTTGCAGGAAGGGTCTATAGAAGCACCCTTTACTGCAGGAAGGGTCTATAAAAGCACCCTTTCCTACAGGAAGGGTCTATAAAAGCACCCTTTCCTGCAGGAAGGGTCTATAGAAGCACCCTTTCTTGCAGGCAGGGTCTATAGAGGCACCCTTTCCTGCAGGAAGGGTGTATAGAAGCACCCTTTCTTGCAGGAAGGGTCTATAGAAGCACCCTTTCTTGCAGGAAGGGTCTATATAATACCATTTCTTGCAGGAAGGGTCTATAGAAGCACCCTGTCTTCCAGAAAGGTTCTATAGAAGCGCCCTTTCTTGCAGAAAGATTCTATAGAAGCACCCTCTCTTGCAGAAAGGGTCTTTAGAAGCAGCTTCTCTTGCAGAAAGGGTCTATAGAAGCACCCTTTCTTGCAGAAAGGGTCTATAGAAGCACCCTTTCTTGCAGGAAGGGTCTATAGAAGCAACCTTTCTTGCAGGAAGGATCTATAGAAGCACCCTTTACTGCAGGAAGGGTCTATAAAAGCACCCTTTTCTGCAGAAAGGGTCTATAGTGGCACCCTTTCCTGCAAGAAGGGTCTATAGTGGCACCCTTTCCTGCAAGAAGGGTGTATAGAAGCCCCTTCTCTTGCGGGAAGGGTCTATAGAAGCACCCTTTCTTGCAGGAAGGGTCTATAGAAGCACCCTTTCTTGCAGGAAGGGTCTATAGAAGCACCCTTTCCTGCAGGAAGGGTCTATAGAAGCACTCTTTCTTGCAGGCAGGGTATATAAAAGCACCCTTTTCTGCAAGGAGGGTCTATAGAAGCACCCTTTCTTGCAGGAAGGGTCTGTAGAAGCCGGAAGGGTCCATAAAAACACGCGGAAGGGTCTATAGAAGCACCCTTTCTTGCAGGAAGGGTCTATAAAAGCACCCTTTCTTGCTGGAAGGGTCTATAGAAATACCCTTTCTTGCAGGAAGGGTCTATAGAAATACCCTTTCTTGCAGGAAGGGTCTATAGAAGCACCCTTTCTTGCAGGAAGGGTCTATAGAAGCACCCTTTACTGCAGGAAGGGTCTATAAAAGCACCCTTTCCTACAGGAAGGGTCTATAAAAGCACCCTTTCCTGCAGGAAGGGTCTATAGAAGCACCCTTTCTTGCAGGCAGGGTCTATAGAGGCACCCTTTCCTGCAGGAAGGGTGTATAGAAGCACCCTTTCTTGCAGGAAGGGTCTATAGAAGCACCCTTTCTTGCAGGAAGGGTCTATAGAATTACCATTTCTTGCAGGAAGGGTCTATAGAAGCACCCTGTCTTCCAGAAAGGTTCTATAGAAGCGCCCTTTCTTGCAGAAAGATTCTATAGAAGCAACCTCTTTTGCAGAAAGGGTCTTTAGAAGCAGCTTCTCTTGCAGAAAGGGTCTATAGAAGCACCCTTTCTTGCAGAAAGGGTCTATAGAAGCACCCTTTCTTGCAGGAAGGGTCTATAGAAGCACCCTTTCTTGCAGGAAGGATCTATAGAAGCACCCTTTACTGCAGGAAGGGTCTATAAAAGCACCCTTTTCTGCAGAAAGGGTCTATAGTGGCACCCTTTCCTGCAAGAAGGGTCTATAGTGGCACCCTTTCCTGCAAGAAGGGTGTATAGAAGCCCCTTCTCTTGCGGGAAGGGTCTATAGAAGCACCCTTTCTTGCAGGAAGGGTCTATAGAAGCACCCTTTCTTGCAGGAAGGGTCTATAGAAGCACCCTTTCTTGCAGGAAGGGTCTATAGAAGCACTCTTTCTTGCAGGCAGGGTATATAAAAGCACCCTTTTCTGCAAGGAGGGTCTATAGAAGCACCCTTTCTTGCAGGAAGGGTCTGTAGAAGCCGGAAGGGTCCATAAAAACACGCTTTCCTTTAGGAAGGGTTAATAAAAGCATATTTTCCTTCGGGAAGGGTCTATAGAGGCACCCTTTGTTGCAGAAATGGTTTATAGAAGCACCCCTTCTTGCAGAAATGGTCTATAGAAGCACCCTTTCTTGCGGGAAGGGTCTATAGTGGCACCCTTTCCTGCAATAAGGGTGTATAGAAGCCCCTTCTCTTGCGGGAAGGGTCTATAGAAGCACCCTTTCTTGCAGGAAGGGTCTATAGAAGCACCCTTTCTTGCAGGAAGGGTCTATAGAAGCACCCTTTCTTGCAGGAAGGGTCTATAGAAGCACCCTTTCCTGCAGGAAGGGTCTATAGAAGCACTCTTTCTTGCAGGCAGGGTATATAAAAGCACCCTTTTCTGCAAGGAGGGTCTATAGAAGCACCCTTTCTTGCAGGAAGGGTCTGTAGAAGCAGGAAGGGTCCATAAAAACACGCTGTCCTTTAGGAAGGGTTAATAAAAGCATATTTTCCTTCGGGAAGGGTCTATAGAGGCACCCTTTGTTGCAGAAATGGTTTATAGAAGCACCCCTTCTTGCAGAAATGGTCTATAGAAGCACCCTTTCTTGCAGGAAGGGTATGTAGAAGTACCCTTTTCTTCAGGGTCTATAAAAGCACTATTTCTTGCAGAAAGGATCTATAATAACACCATTTCTGGTATATAGAATCATCCTTTCCCGCATGAATGGTCTATGGAAATACCCTATCTTGCAGAAAGGGCCTATAGAAGCACCCTATCTTGCATAAAGGGTCTATAGAAGCACCTTTTCCTGTAGGAAGGGTCTATAGAAGCACCTTTTCCTGTAGGAAGGGTCTATAGAAGCACCCTTCCCTGTAGGAAGGGTCTATAGAAGCACCCTTTCTTTGAGGAAGGGTCTATAGAAGCACCCTAACTTGCATGAAGGGTCTATAGAAGCAACATTTCCTTCAGGGAGGAAGGGTCTATGGAGGCACCAATTTTTTCAAGAAGGGTCTATAGAAGCAACCTTTCCTTCAGGAAGGAATGGTCTATGGCCTTTCTTTGAGGAAGGGTCTATAGAAGAAACCTTTCTTGCAGGAAGGGTCTATAGAAGCACCCTTTCTTCGGGGGAAGTTTCTACCTTTCCTTCAGGAAGGGTTAATAAAATCATCTTTTCCTTCGGGAAGGGTCTATAGAAGCACCCTTTCTTCGGGGAAGGGTCTATAGAAGCACCCTTTCTTCGGGGAAGGGTCTATAGAAGCACCATTTCTTTGAGGAAGGGTCTATAGAAGAACCCTTTCTTTGTGGAAGGGTCTATAGAAGCACCCTTTCATTGTGGAAGGGCCTATAGAAGCACCCTATCTTGCATAAAGGGTCTATAGAAGCACCCTATCTTGCATAAAGGGCCTATAGAAGCACCCTATCTTGCATAAAGGGTCTATAGAAGCACCCTATCTTGCATAAAGGGTCTATAGAAGCACCCTTTCTTTTAGAAAGTGTCTATAGAAGCACCCTTTCTTTGAGGAAGGGTCTATAGAAGCACCCTTTCTTGAAGGAAGGGTATACAGAAGCACCCTTTCTTGCACAAAGGGTATATAGAAGCACCTTTCCTGCAGTAAGGGTCTATGGAAGTATATAGAAGCACCCTTTTTTGCCCTTTTTTATAGAGGCACCCTTCCTGCAGGAAGTGTGTATAGAAGCACCTTTTCTTGCAGGAAGGGTTTATAGAAGCACCCATTCTTTCGGGAAGGGTCTATAGAAGGAATGGTCTGTAGAAGCAGCTTTTCTTGCAGAAGGGTCTATAAAAGCTTGCAGGAAGGGCATATAGAAGCACCCTTTCTTGCAGGAAGGGTCTATAGAAGCAACCTTTCCTTCAGGGAGGAATGGTCTATGGAGGCACCAATTTTTGCAAGAAGGGTCTATAGAAGCACCCTTACCTGCAGGAAGAGTCTACAGAAGCACCCTTTCTTGCAGGAATGGTCTATAGAAGCAACCTTTCCTGTAGGAAGGGTCTATAGAAGCACCCTTTCTTGCAAGAAGGGTCTATAGAAGCAACCTTTCCTGTAGGAAGGGTCTATAAAAGCACCCTTTCTTGCACAAAGGGTATATAGAAGCACCTTTCCTGCAGTAAGGGTCTATGGAAGCACCAATTTTCGCAAGAAGGGTCTAGAGAAGCACCTTTTCTTTTAAGAAAGTACTATAGAAGCAGCCTTTCTTTCAGGAAGGGTCTATAGACGCAACCTTTCTTACGTAAAGTGTCTATAGAAGCACCCTTTCTTGTATAAGGGGTCTATAGAAGCAACTTTTCTTGCAGGAAGTTTCTATAGAAGCACACTTTCTTCCAGGAAGGGTCTATAGAAGTACCAATTTTTGCAGGAAGGGTCTATAGAAGCAGCCATTTTTGCAGGAAGGGTCTATAGAAGCACACTTTCTTTCAGTAAGGGTCTATAGATGCTTCCTATCTCGTAGAAAGGGTCAATAGAAGCAACCTATCTTGCGTAAAGGGTCTATAGAAGCACACTTTCTTGCATAAACGGTCTGTAGAAGCACCCTTTCTTAAATAAGGGGTCTATAGAAGCACCCTTTCTTGCATAAAGTATCCTTCCCTGCATAAGGTGTCTATAGAAGCATCCCAGCAAAATTTGACGGAAGGGGTTCTTTGCGAAGACGTGATTTCATGTCATCTTTTGCATTGGTTCAAAGGAAGTCGTGGAAGATCCGATCTTTTCATTCGGATTTGAACCAATGCAAAGGAAGTCGTGAAAGATCCGATCTTTTCATCAGCATTTGTACTTATTCCATCGATCCAATAGAGATGATGTTTGTGTTTTTATTTACACACCTGTTTATTTTCATTTTGGTATGTTCCAGTACTGCAAAAATCTACTAATTTTTACTATTTTTTCCGATAACATAAAGGAAAAATTGTTATCGTAGTAAAAATAAGTAGATTCTTGCAGTTTCTGGAACAGACCAAAGTTGTTAGAACTGTCGTCGTGATGTTGTCTTACATTTCCTGCATATCAAACAACTAAAACTTCTAAACAATTGGTATTATATGAAGTCCCAACCATCGAGCTAAAAATAGAATCGGACTGCACACATTGCTATTTTAAAAGTTCCCTTGTCTGTTCTAAATCTGACATAGAATGAAATCAATCAAATCTCGCTTCATGGAATTTGAAACGAAACGAAAAGGAACAAGAATCTGAAAATAGAGAAGAAACTACTTTTGGAAAGAATCAATTAAAAATAAATTAATTAAGCATAAATGGTATTTTCCATAAAAAGTCTCTCATCCCCGTTCGTTACATTTTGTTCTTAGAGATCCCTAAAGCAAGCCGGGTTGTAGATCCCTACATATTTCCGTCACTAAACAAAAGAGTATAAATTACCAAAATGTTGTTATAAAATAACAAAATTATAAAATAAAAGTAATTTACGAAATAAAAATACTTAATGGAGTGCATTTGGAGTCCATGTCGAAATCTGAACTGGTGATGGGAAGATATTTGAAAAAACCTTTTGTAAGATGAAAGAATATCATTTGCGGAGAACGGAGGAAGTAATCTTTTGCGTTGCAGCGGTGGTGATTACATTGCAATTTTGGATGTAAACTTTTGAAAAACTAAACTGATAAATTAATTGTAGTTATTTCATGAATTCTTTTGAATTAATAAAGAGTTTTGTTTTTCATGAAAGCCATATTTCAATACAGCATTTCTATTTTCCAAACAATATAAAAATTTCATGCCAAGGGGTTGCTGAAAATGACATGCCAAAGCATTGGTTAAAATGACATGTCAAAGCATGGGTGAAAATGACGTATCAAAGCATTGGTGAAAATGACATGTCAAATCATTGGTGGAAATGACATGCCAAAGCATTGGTGGAAATGACATGTCAACGCATTGGTTAAAATGACATGCTTAGGATCCAGAAAAGAACGTCATCTTTTGGGGTCCACGCTCATATAAAATTCATCGATGAAGATGCTAAAAAGATGACATGCTAGATCACTTGCACCCATGATTGAATGTCATCTTTGGCATCGAACATTTTGCTGGGATCCTTTCTTGCATAAAGGGTTTATGGAAGAATCCTTTCTTGCGTTAAGGGCCTATAGAAGCACACGTCTTTAAAAGCACTTTTGCGACTTTTTGAGATTTTGTGTGGGAGGCACTTTTTTGAGATTTTGAGATTTGTGCTTCTATAGTGCCTTTCTGCAAGAAAGGGCTCCTCTGTAGTCCCGTTCTGCAAGAAATGGCTCCTCTATAGTCCATTTCTGCAAGAAAGGGCGCTTCTATATTATCAACTCATGCGAGTAAATATATTTTCTGCAGGGTATCATCATGTCGTCTCAGCTGTTGCCAACATAGTTTAACATAAAAAAGCAACAAAAAATTCCAACTAAAAGAAATTGTGCTAAATAACTTCTGGTCTATGGTCGACAAGGATACTGATAGTTGTAGTTGCACTTGTACCGGAAAATAAGTGTCACAAATGGTAACAGTTTTTCTTCTTGGAAAGTTCCAAAAAACGTACGGTTGCGACTACCAATGATACTCAAAGGATAATAGGACAAAAAGAAAACACCAAATATCCATACATATAAACGAGCAAAACAAATAGCAGCAGGGTTTGTACGGTCGTACTTTTTTCTACCTCAAACAACTATAAAATCAATCTCTAAACGAGATATTCTTTGATATTGAGCTCTAAACAGGGTTATCTGTGGTTAGAAATCTTCCTGACGAGGTCTTTCATATTTAAAAGACTTAATACTAACGTCTTCAATATATAGTTCTAACTAAGATCCTCAAAAGTTATAACACCTCTAAAAGTGTACTTTTATAGTCATAACTCCTCTAAGCGGAGGTTTTGCCAGTCAGAAGAAATCTGAACAAGAAGATCTTGGAACCGGCTTTTCTATATACTGAGAAGGCCTCTAAACTTGCTTTTCTGTACCTCTAAACCTCTAAACAAGGTCTTCGTTAATTATACTACCTCTAAAAGGGTTGTTCTATAGTTAGCAAATCTCTATACGAAGTCTTTACTTAGAAGACTTTTAAAAAACGTCTTCAATCATCGGAATTTTCGGCGATTTCAAAAACTTTATCCAAACACAAGTTCAACAAGCTTCCGACTATCATAAAAGAGGGTCAACGACATTAAGAGGAGTACTAAATGGTTTTTGGAACAAGCAAACTCGAATGGCAGCAGGGTTCCAAAGACAATCACCATATGGTTTTAAAAATTAAATTTCTTACCCTTTTTTTGTCCCAACATTTTTCATCGACTGTTATTACACACAGTCACACATAATTGTTGCTTTTGACTTCCGTTCGAAGTTTTCTCCATCTCCGTTATGTTGTTTTGGTCTTCTGACCGTTGCCTCTGATGCACTTGTCCTCGTTTAAGTTTAATGTTATTGCAAAAAATATGCGAAATGTGAATCAACACCACCAACAGCCACAATATGGTATCTCAAATGGCTGACTGCCCGAATGAAGAGACTAAATGACCTCATTTGCCATGAAAAAATAGACAGAGGAGAACAACTTGAGGACAGTTGCAGCTGAAATCTTCTCATTACTAAATAGAAAAAAATCCAATATTTTTCACAATCTAATAAAAATAAAATACCGACTGGCAAAAGTCATTGAATATTTGATTAGAAAAAAGTCTCACTCGGGTCTTTACAACTAATGACCGCTAATTAGAGAAAGAAAATAACTATTTTGATAAAAATTTCCCAAAGGACTATTTACGCCAATTTTTATTCACACCATCTTTGGCTGGAACTAAAAGAAAGTGGGGAAACAATTTTAAATTTGAAAGAAATTTGAAATTTATTTTAATTTTTTGCAAAAGTTCCATTTAAGGATTTCTTATGCGATACTTAATGCTAAAACCTGTTTCAGTTTCATCCGTAAATGAATCACTAGCAACGTGTAGAAAAAATGGTGCGGAGGCAACAATTTCTGGCCTAGTTTGCAACGAAGTGCCGCAATAATATGTGGGCATAATAGTCCCAGAGTTTGCCACATAAGATTGTGGTATCATTAGATAGTCCTCACGCCTTCCAGGAGTTTGAATTGTACTGTGGCAATCACCATCATAACCGGGGGAGTTCTCAATTTCATTTGACATGGAAAATTTGGTGGCTTTATATCTGAAAAAATAATAATAAAATATTAAAAAATAAATGAATAACGGGAACGGTTGCGAATTAGCTAAAATTTTATAAAAAAATTTAAAGATTTCAAAAGGTGACAAGGTTTCCTAAATAAGGTACCAAGGTCTCTTAATATAAGACCACACGGTCTTTTCATAGAAGCCCCCACGAAACTAAATGGTCAACTTGCAGAGGGCCTTCTAATAAAATCCACAAGGCTTCTATGGAAAATTATATAGACTCATTAAAAAAAAACGGTGTGCAGTCTCTTTCTGAAAAAAAGGCTGCTTCCATATAACCTTTCTGAAAGAAAGGGTGATTCGATAGAACCTTTTAAAAGAAAGGGTGTTTCGATAGAACCTTTCTGAAAAAAAGGGTGCTTCTCTGGACCCTTTCAAAAAGAAAGGGTGTTCCTCTAGACCTTTTCTGAATGGATGGGTGCTTCTTTGAACCCTTTCAAAAAGAAAGCTTGCTCCCCTAGACCATTTCTGAAAGGATGGGTGCTTCTCTTGACCCTATCTAAAATGAAGGATGCTTCCCTAGACCCTTAATGGAAGAAAGAGTGCTTCAATAGACCTTTTCTGAAGGAAGGGATGCTTCTCTTGACCCCTCTAGAAAAGAAGAGTTCTTCTCTAGACTCTTTCTGAAGGAAAGGGTGCTTCTCTAGACCAGTGGAAGGCATTGTGACTCAGAAGAGAGCTCATGTGCTCTAAGTGAGCGTAAATTGGTTATAGATCACAGCCTGTGTAGATGCTAACACGTTGTGAGCATCAACAAATTTACGCTCATTGAGAGCACAAGGGAGACCCAAAAATGTTCTCTGCCTTACTCTATCCTAGACATTTTCAAAGGAAAGGGTGCTTCTTTAGAACCTTTCAAAAGAAAAGGAGGCTTCTCCAGACCCTTTTTGAAAGAAAGGGTGCTTCTCTAGACCCTTTTTGAAAGAAAGGGTGCTTCTCTAGACCCTTTTTGAAAGAAAGGGTGCTTCTCTAGACCCTTTTTGAAAGAAAGGGTGCTTCTCTAGACCCTTTTTGAAAGAAAGGGTGCTCTATAGACCCTTTATCAAAGAAAGGGTGCTCTATAGACCCTTTATCAAAGAAAGGGTGCTTCTATAGACCCTTTCTCAAAGAAAGGGTGCTTCTATAGACCCTTTCTCAAAGAAAGGGTGCTTCTATAGACCCTTTATCAAAGAAAGGTTGTTTAAATAGACCCTTTATCAAAGAAAGGGTGCTTCTATAGACCCTTTATCAAAGAAAGGTTGCTTAAATAGACCCTTTATCAAAGAAATGGTGCTTCTATAGACCCTTTATCAAAGAAAGGGTGCTTAAATAGACCCTTTATTAAAGAAAGGGTGCTTAAATAGACCCTTTCTTAAAGAAAGGGTGCTTCTATAGACCCTTTCTCAAAGAAAGGGTGCTTCTATAGACCCTTTCTCAAAGAAAGGTTGCTTCTATAGACCCTTTCTCAAAGAAAAGGTGCTTCTATAAACCCTTTCTCAAAGAAAGGTTGCTTCTATAGACCCTTTCTCAAAGAAAGGGTGCTTCTATAGACCCTTTCTCAAAGAAAGGGTGCTTCTATAGACCCTTTCTCAAAGAAAGGGTGCTTCTATAGACCCTTTCTCAAAGAAAGGGTGCTTCTATAGACCCTTTCTCAAAGAAAGGGTGCTTCTATAGACCCTTTCTCAAAGAAAGGGTGCTTCTATAGACCCTTTCTCAAAGAAAGGGTGCTTCTATAGACCCTTTCTCAAAGAAAGGGTGCTTCTATAGACCCTTTCTCAAAGAAAGGGTGCTTCTATAGACCCTTTCTCAAAGAAAGGGTGCTTCTATAGACCCTTTCTCAAAGAAAGGGTGCTTCTATAGACCCTTTCTCAAAGAAAGGGTGCTTCTATAGACCCTTTCTCAAAGAAAGGGTGCTTCTATAGACCCTTTCTCAAAGAAAGGGTGCTTCTATAGACCCTTTCTCAAAGAAAGGGTGCTTCTATAGACCCTTTCTCAAAGAAAGGGTGCTTCTATAGACCCTTTCTCAAAGAAAGGGTGCTTCTATAGACCCTTTCTCAAAGAAAGGGTGCTTCTATAGACCCTTTCTCAAAGAAAGGGTGCTTCTATAGACCCTTTCTCAAAGAAAGGGTGCTTCTATAGACCCTTTCTCAAAGAAAGGGTGCTTCTATAGACCCTTTCTCAAAGAAAGGGTGCTTCTATAGACCCTTTCTCAAAGAAAGGGTGCTTCTATAGACCCTTTCTCAAAGAAAGGGTGCTTCTATAGACCCTTTCTCAAAGAAAGGGTGCTTCTATAGACCCTTTCTCAAAGAAAGGGTGCTTCTATAGACCCTTTCTCAAAGAAAGGGTGCTTCTATAGACCCTTTCTCAAAGAAAGGGTGCTTCTCTTCACCATTTTTGAAAGACATGGTGCTTCTCTTCACCATTTTTGAAATATATGGTGCTTCTTTTGACGCTTTTAGGAAGAAAGGGTACTTCTTTTGACTTTTTAGGAAGAATGGGTGCTTCTTTTGACGCTTTTAGGAAGAAAGGGTGCTTCTTTTGACCTTTTAGGAAGAATGGGTGCTTCTTTTGACTTTTTAGGAAGAAAGGGTGCTTCTCTATACCCTTTTTCAAAGAAAGGGTGCTTTTCTAGACACCTTTTGAAAGGAGAGGTGCTTCTCTAGACCCTTTTTGAAAGAAAGGGTACTTCTCTAGACCCTTTTTGAAAGAAAGGGTGCTTCTCTATACCCTAGACTATTTTAGGAAGAGAGGATGCTTTTCTAGACTATTTTAGGAAGAGAGGATGCTTTTCTAGACTATTTTTGGAAGAAAGGATGCATCTTTTGACCCTTTAATCTAAAGAAAGGGTGCTTCTCTAGACCCTTTTGCAAAAAAGGGTGCTTCTATAGACCCTTTCTGATAAGAAAGGTTGCTTCTTTAGAACTTGTCTTCAAAAAAGGGTGTTTCTATAGATCCTCTATATAAGAAATAGTACATCTATAGACCCTTTCTGCCAGGAAGGGTGCTTCTGTGGACCATTTCTAAAAAAAAGGTGCTTCTGTATGACCCCTTCTGCAAGAAAGTGTGCTTCTTTAAGACCCCTTCTGCAAGAAAGGGTGATTCCATAAGACCACTTCTGCAACAAAGGGTGCTTCTTTAAGACCCATTATGCATAGAAGCCACATGGAATTTTTTATATACCGCCACAAGTCTTCTTTTTAAAAGGCCAAATGGTATTCTTCTCAAGGTTTTCGGTGTTTTTTAAAGAAGAAAACAAGAGTACCACTAGGTCTTCTAGTAGAAGCCCATAAGGGCTTCTAAAAGAAAGCAACACGATCTTGTAATGGTAGACCTTGAGATCTTCCTAAAGAAAGCCCCAGACGTACATCCTCCTCCTTCTTTATAACGGGGGTACATAATTTATACTCCTAATAATCTAATTATTTTGAATGTAATCTCCACTTACTCAATTATTGTAGCTCCAATGTCGGCCTTAATGCAGATCACATAATTCATATTGGGTAAATAATGCGATGAGCCATCACTTCTATAGTTGAAACTTTTTATGGTTCCCGTGGGCTGAGTAAAATACTGACTACAACCCGTGGGAGCTAATAATTCCCAATCATTCCCATCATTTGTTGCTCTATCCAAAAACAAGGCGCCTAATCCTCCATTGATCAATCGCTTCCCTAGTTGTGTTTGTTGCGGACACTCCAATTGTGTTACAACCAAATGCCATTTTGATAATGGCCAACGATTTACCAAATTGAATGTCAGCGGTATTTCTTTGACGCCATTCTCAACGTTGAAGGGTAGATAGAGATGTTGTCCGGTATTATCACCACAAAGCGAAAAATCTCCCACCAACAAATGATCAACACATTCTAGTCTATTGGCAACCAATTGTGGTTGTTGTAACTCGAATTCTTTGAATTCAACATGCAGTTGACACACATTTGAGCTGTACGGCTGTATGCGATAGACACAAGAATCGCCCGTGAGAGTCGAGGGATTTTTGATAATGGTTTGCTTAGATTTGGATACACCATTGCACCTTGATGTCTCTGGAAGGTTACAAGAAAAACATTAAATGCAAATGGTTTACTTTTAAAGTTTTTTACCTTGCCTTCCCTGCTTTGGTAGTAAAATATCCAAAGTTGCCTCAACTTGCCATAGCCCTAGAAGGCCAACAACGAACAAATAAGTTATCATTGTTTTTTTGTATTTTGTTACTCGAATATTCGCCCCGTTTCCGCTGTACCTCCAATTGATTTCTCTTGCTATTCTATTGATTGACTAATTTCCATTGAAGTGTTTGTCATCAGCTTTTATATGGAGTGATAAGGTGATGGCGACTGCACCATCCCAACAATCAGATATTTTTTTGGGAGTTTATTGATTATTTTTTGTAGAAAGCGAGGAGTGTTTCTGTATTTTTGGGAAATCGGTTATCTATTTGTAAGAATGTAAAATCAACAATGTATGATGCGATCTAATAAGGAGTGTCGGTTGTTCTGTGCCATGACCTTGGGAACATTAACTAAATGTACTTAGGCGGGTTGCATACCATTGCACCACGGTGGCACCACGAGGTCACAACGTCTTCTAATAAAAGGCATCTTGTAGAACTGCTCACGTCGCGTGGACGGACTAAGGGTAATGAGCGTTTCAGTGGTGTGAGAAAGCGAAACTTGTACTGGGACCATTATGTTAACTGTGTTAGCGAGGCAGTTGCGCAATTTGCGGACTTCCGAGCACTGACGCTAGGTGACTAGTTCAACAAGTTGAATGCCTGGATAAGAAGCGTGAATGAGGTACTCCTTGCCTTAAATTTATTGTAATTTCTACATCCTTAATCATTGCAGCTCTACTGTTGGCCTTAATGCAGATCACATAATTCGTATTTTGTAAATATTGGTAGGAATATTAATTTTTAAAATTGAAATTTTTTATTGTTCACGTTTCTGCAAGAAAGGGTGACCTTTTTTGCAGGAAAGGTGCTTCTGTAGACTCTTTCAGAAAGAAATGGTGCTTCTGTATACTCTTTCTGGAAGAAAACGTGCTTCTGTAGGCTCTTTCTAAAAGAAAGGGTTCTTTCTGCAAGAAAATATGCTTTCGTAAACTCTTTCTGGAAGAAAAGATGCTTCTGTAGACTATTTCTGAAGGAAAGGGTGCTTCTGTAGAGTCTTTTTGAAAGAAAGGGTGCTTCTGTAGAGTACTTATGCAACCAAGAGTGCTTCTGTAGAGTCCTTCTGCAAGAAAGGGTGCATCTGTAGACTCTTTCTGGAAGAAAATGTTCTTTCGTAAACTCTTTCTGGAAGAAAAGGTGCTTCTGTAGACTATTGCTGAAGGAAAGGGTGGTTCTGTAGAGTCTTTTTGAAAGAAAGGGTGATTCTGAAGAGTCCTTCTGAAAGAAAGGGTGATTCTGTGGACTCTTTCTGGATGAAAGGGTGCTTCTGTAGACTCTCTCTGAATGAATGGGTTCTTCTGTAGACTTTTTTTGAATGAAAGGGTGCATCTGTAGACCCTCTGTGGAAGAAAGTGTGTTTCTGTAGACTCTTTCTTAAAGAAAGATAGGGTGCTTCTTTAGACTTTATCTGAAAGAAAGGGTTCTTCTGTAGAGTTTTTCTGAAAGAAAGGGTTCTTCTTTAGACTCTTTCTGGAAGAAAGCTTGCTTCTGTAGACTCTTTCTGAAATAAAGGGTGCTTCTGTAGACTTTTTCTCAAAGAAGGGGTGCTTCTGTAGACTCTTTCTCAGAGATAGTGTGCTTCTGTAGACTCTTTCTTAAAGAAAGGGTGTTTCTGTATACTCTTTCTCAAAGAAAGGGTGCTTCTGTAGACTCTTTCTCAGAGAAAGGGTGCTTCTGTAGACTCTTTCTCAGAGTAAGGGTGCTTCTGTAGACTCTTTCTCAGAGAAAGGGTGCTTCTGTAAACTCTTTCGCAGAGAAAGGGTGCTTCTGTAGACTCTTTCTCAGAGAAAGGGTGCTTCTGTAGATTCTTTCTCAGAGAAAGGGTGCTTCTGTAGACTCTTTCTCAGAGAAAGGGTGCTTCTGTAGACTCTTTCTCAGAGAAAGGGTGCTTCTGTAGACTCTTCCTCAAAGAGGGGGTGCTTCTCTAGACTCTTTCTTAGAGAAAATGAGCTTCTGTAGACTCTTTCTCAGAGAAAAGGAGCTTCTGTAGTCTATTTCTCAAAGAAAGAGTACTTCTGTATTCTCTTTCTCAGAGAAATGGTGCTTCTGTAGACTTTTTCTCAAAGAAGGGGTGATTCTGTAGACTCTTTCTCAAAGAAAGGGTGCTTCTGTAGATTCTTTCTGAGAGAAATGGTGCTTCTGTAGACTTTTTTCTTAAAGAAAGGGTGCTTCTGTAGACTCTTTCTCAAAGAAAGTGTTCTTATGCAGACTCTTTCTCACAGAAAGGGTGATTCTGTAGACTCTTTCTTAGAGAAAGGGTGCTTCTGTAGACTCTTTCTCAAAGAAAGTGTGCTTCTGTGGACTCTTTCTTAGAGAAACGGTGCTTCTGTAGACTCTTTCTCAGAGAAATGGTGCTTCTGTAGACTCTTTCTCAGAGAAAGGGTGCTTCTATAGACCCTTTCTCAAAGAAAGGTTGCTTCTATAGACTCCTTAATCAAAGAAAGGGTGCTTCTATAGACCCTTTATCAAAGAAAGGGTGATTCTATAGACACTTTCTCAAAGAAAGGGTGCTTCTATAGACCCTTTTTCAAAGAAAGGGTGCTTCTGTAGACCCTTTTTCAAAGAAAGGGTGCTTCTATAGACCCTTTTTCAAAGAAAGGGTGCTTTTGTAGACCCTTTTTTAAAGAAAAGGTGCTTTCGTAGACTCTTTCTCAAAGAATGGGTTCTTCTGTAGACTCTTTCTCAAAGAAAGGGTGCTTGTGTAGACTCTTTCTCAACGAAAAGGTGCTTCTATAGACCCTTTTTAAAGAAAAGGTGCTCTTGTAGACTCTTTCTCAAAGAAAGGGTGCTTCTGTAGACTCTTTCTCAAAGAAAGAGTGCTTCTGTTGACTCTTTCTCAGAGAAAGGGTGCTTCTGTAGACTCTTTCTCAAAGAAAGGGTGCTTCTGTATACTCTATCTCATAGAAAGGGTGCTTCTGTAGACCCTTTCCTAAAGAAAGGGTTCTTTTTTAGACCCTTTATCAAAGAAAGGGTTCTTTTTTAGACCCCTTATCAATGAAAGGGTGCTTCTATACCCCCTTTATAAGAGAAAGGTGCTTCTATAGGCCCTTTATCAAAGAAAGGGTGCTTCTATAGACCCTTTATCTAAGAAAGGGTGCTTCTATAGACCCTTTATCAAAGAAAGGGTGGTTCTATAAGCCCTTTATCAAAGAAAGGGTGCTTCTATAGACCCTTTATCAAAGAAAGGGTGCTTCTATAGACCCTTTATCAAAGAAAGGGTGCTCCTATAGACCCTTTATCAAAGAAAGGGTGCTTCTATAGACCCTTTATCAAAGAAAGGGTGCTTCTATAGACCCTTTATCAAAGAAAGGGTGCTTCTATAGACCCTTTCTCAAAGAAATGGTGCTTCTATAGACCCTTTCTCAAAGAAATGGTGCTTCTATAGACCCTTTCTTAAAGAAAGGGGGCTTCTATAGACCCTTTCTCAAAGAAAGGGTGCTTCTATAGACCCTTTCTCAAAGAAAAGGTGCTTCTATAGACCCTTTCTCACAGAAAGGGTGCTTCTATAGACCCTTTCTCAAAGAAAGGGTGCTTCTATAGACCCTTTCTCAAAGAAAAGGTGCTTCTATAGACCCTTTTTCAAAGAAAGGGTGCTTCTGTAGACTCTTTATCAGAGAAAGGGTGCTTCTGTAGACTCTTTCTCAAAGAAAGGGTGCTTTTGTAGACTCTTTCGCAAAGAAGGGGTGCTTCTGTAGACTCTTTATCAGAGAAAGGGTGCTTCTGTAGACTCTTTCTCAAAGAAAGGGTGCTTTTGTAGACTCTTTCGCAAAGAAGGGGTGCTTCTGTAGATTCTTTCTCAGAGAAAGAGAGCTTCTGTAGTCTCTTTCTCAAAGAAAGGGTGCTCTTGTAGACTCTTTCTTAAAGAGAGGGTGCTTTTGTAGACCCTTTCTCAAAGAAAGGTTGCTCTTATATACCCTCTAACAAAGAAATGGTGCTTCTATAGACACTTTCTCAAAGAAAGTTTGCTCCTATATACCCTTTATCAAACAAAGGGTGCTTCTATAGACCCTTTCTCAAAGAAAGTGTACTTTAGTATTCTCTTTCTCAGAGAAAGGGTGCTTCTGTATTCTCTTTCTCAGAGAAAGGGTGCTTCTATAGACCCTTTCTCAAAGAAAGTTTACTTCAGTAGACTCTTTCTCAAAGAAAGGGTGCTTCTATAGACCCTTTCTCAAAGAAAGTTTACTTCAGTAGACTCTTTCTCAAAGAAAGGGTGCTTCTGTGGACTCTTTCTCAGAGAAAGGGAGCTTCTGTAGACTCTTTCTCAGAGAAAGGGTGCTTCTGTAGACTTTTTCTCAAAGAAAGGGTGCTTCTGTAGACTTTTTCTCAAAGAAAGGGTGCTTCTGTAGACTCTTTCTCAAAGAAAAGGGTGCTTCTATAGACACTTTTCCAAAGAAAGGGTGTTTCTTTAGACCCTCTCTCAAAGAAAAGGTTATTCTATAGACCATTTCTCACAGAAAGGGTGCTTTTATAGACCCTTTCTCAAAGAAAGAGTTCTTCTATAGACCTTTTCTCAAAGAAAGGTTGCTTCAATATACCCTTTCTCAAAGAAAGGTTGCTTGTATAGATCCTTTCTCAAAGAAAGTGTGCTTCTGTACACCCTTTCTCAAAAAAAGTGTGACCCTATAGACCCTTTCTCAAAGAAAGGGTGCTTCTATAGACCCTTTCTCAAAAAAGGGTGCTTCTATAGACACTTTTCCAAAGAAAGGGTGTTTCTTTAGACCCTCTCTCAAAGAAAAGGTTATTCTATAGACCATTTCTCAAAGAAAGGTTGCTTGTATAGACCCTTCCTTGAAGGAACCGTGCTTCTATAGACCCTTTCTCAAAGAACGGGTGCTTCTGTAGACTCTTTATAAAAGTAAGGCTGCTTCTGTAGGACCTTTCTCAAATAAAGGTGCTTCAGTAGACTCTTTCTCTAATAGAGGGTTCTTCAGTAGAACCCCTCTTAAATAAAGGTTGCTTCTATAGACCCTTTCTCAATGAAAGGGAGCTTCCATGGACCCTTTCTCAAAAGAAAACCGGTTACGAAGCCGTTATTGGATCTTTCAGTCAAAAATTTAAGTCCACCCCTTCTGGTGCCAATAAATCTGTTCTTAAATCGAGATTAAGGTTGGTTCTCGAAGTATTTTGAAATTTCTACCATACAAACGAACCAACCGATTTATTCCAAATTTTGCGGCTCGTAATATCTGGACCAAAATTTGGACCTATCTTTCGTATTAGGTTCTCTCTTCTCACAAATGTTCAAAAATGTTCGCTAAAATGTTGCGTACAATAACTCTCGAAGTGAGTAACCGATTTGATTGAAGCTCAGCACATCTTTGGATTCAATTGTAAAAATGTTCGAACAAGTGTAATTTAATCGGTTAAAAATTGTTTGCAGCAGTTTGGCCTCGTGGTCCCCATTACTACGGTGCGTTTTTTTCCCGGGGCAAGTCGATACTTCTTCTGATAATGGCCCAAAAGCTCTAGAAAACTCTGCCGGGCTTAACTAAAGTTACCCAGCAAAATGTTCAATGCCAAAGATGCCATTCAATCATGGGTGCAAGTGATCTGGCATGTCATCTTTTTAGCATCTTAATCCATGAATTTTATGTGAGCGTGGACCCCAAAAGATGCTATTCATTTTTGGATCCAAATCATGTAATTTACACCAATGCTTTGACATGTCATTTCCACCAAAGCTTTGGCATGTCATTTTCACCAACCCTTTGCAATGACATTATTATTACGACGAGAGTTTTAACAACGTTGGTTGTGATTTCCAGTCTCCGACAACATCAAGCCTATTGTAAATAATTAATCTTATATATTTAGAAAAAATGTATAAATAAAAACAAAAAATGTATCTCTATTGGATCGATGGAATGGGTTCAAATGCTAATGAAAAGATCTGATCTTTCACGACTTCGTTTGAAGCAATGCAAAAGATGCCATGAAATCACGTCATCGCATGGAACCCCTTCCTTCAAATTTTGCTGGGTATTGATGAGCATCCACATCGGATGGAATTTTTCTTACACCCATAACAAGTTTGGCTTTGATATACATATGCCACAAGAAAACTATCCGCAAAACAACCTCCCCATATTAGAATTAAATAAAAGCTTTAACTTTAGAATTTATTTCTAAATAATTATTTTGTATTTTATAAATATTAAATCTATAGAAATGTAATAATACTTGATTTTTTCTTGTTTTTTTTTGTGTATATAATTTACTTAATTCTAAATTCTACAATTAGTAAGCGGTACGAACGCGATAATTAATACTAAAACCCGTTTCGGTTTCATCGGTAAACCCATCACTGGTAAAGTACAAAATAAATGGTGCCGAGGCGATAAGGGAAGGGCGCGACTGCAGCGATGTGCCACAATAATAGGTGGGCAAAATATTCAAACTATTTGCCACAAATGATTGTGGTATCATTAGATAATCCTCACGACGTCCGTCCGTTTGTATGGTACTGTGACAATCGCTGTCATAGCCGGCAGCATTGGCCACTTCATTGGACAGGGAGAACTTTGTGGCTTGATATCTGGAAAGATATATTAAATAAATATATATATTAAAAAGAAAATATAGTATTAAATATATAATAAAATTAAAATTGAAAGCAATTTGTGTTTCTCAGCTGATTTGAACTGAAAACAGATGACATTTGCAATGATGACGAACAAAGAAACTGACAAAAAACTTCTAATTGACCAGCTGAACGATGAAATGAACAACAATTATTTCAATACTCAAAACCTCTTCAAATTATTGCTGCTCTCAGTTCTGTTTACGACAATGTTCATACTTAGATATGTAGTATCCAACAACTTAAACTTATTTTGCCTTTGGGAGAATTTTTGAAACTGGTCCATGATTAACGATCTTCTTCCACAATGGAATGGATTTTCTTTTTTGAAAGTGAGAGTGTAAAAGTCTGGGAAAATGTGAAGTGAAATGTTCTGACCTGCAGCATCATTAGGAAAGTAATTAGTATTCGAATGCGCCAAACAATTATTGACTGATGCATTAATTTTGAAATAAACGATTTTCCCAACTATAACAAATGGGGGAAAAAGAAGATTTATTTTCTATTGCTTTTTTTAGAAAACAGAGTTTAAACGTTCTTTCGAACCTTCAGGCTTTTAGCTAATACAGCTGGATAGCAAGTTTATAGGGAAAAAAATAATGAGCCCCTAAGCAGAATTATTTTTAGAAGTTTTCACGGTTTAGAAATTGAAGATATCTTTATGAACCGTGTGAAAAAAGTTATAGAACAAAATATCGTCTGCTCCGTCGGAAAAGGTCGTAAGTCCACTTTTTTTGGAAATCGCGTTTTTGTTACAGGATGATAGTACAAGTCAAAACACGTCGTATGATACAAAGAAAATGGTAGTATGTCGCGTTTTTCTTTACGTTTTGCCCTTGTCGGAAAAGGTCGTAAGTCCATAAAACGTACAAATTTGAGTACGAAAAGGTCGTAAGTCCACAGGAAAATGTATACTTTAAAAGAATACTACAGCTTATGTAGTTCAGATATAATGTTTAGCGTCATCCATGGTTGGGGTACAATGTAAAGAACTAGCCTACACCTTTGGATGATAATCGGATGATATTTGGCGGAACCTGTGGACCAAAATTTGAACAAAAATGTGACAATTTCTATATTGCAACGAAAATTTACATTTGAAATCTATTTTCCCCTATAAGCGAACTGATTATGAAAGATGGACTTCTGGCCTTTTCATTGATACAAATTGGGATGCTGTGTGTGTTCAAATACCTCACGTATTGAAAAATTTGTAAAAAAAAATGAAATTTTTACTGTTTTTTCTGTCGTATATCTTACTTAACTTTATCAACTAGTAATTTGTTGTTTCTCTAGGGACATTTATTCACATAACGAGATTAGTTTGTATTCTGAATTTAATAAAGTAATCCCTTCTAACGGACGGGTAAATGCAATGTTTATATTATTAAATGATTCTGAAATAATAATTGATTGAAATGTTATTAAACTAAGAAGACATCATGGTTTTTGTTAACAAAGAGCAGTATGAATTTGGAATGGAATTAGGCGATGGTGCCATGGGTCTAGTTCCCTATGGTTTTCACGGTGATTCTGAAAGCTCTGATGATAAACTTTCTAAACGCAGGGAGACATTACATGCTGAAGATTATACATGGTTTGCAGACAAAAACAAAAGATGCAGTGAGTTGGGGCAGAAATACTTGGGAAGACAAAAAAGGACACTATTTGTGATTACAATGTAGCTAAGAAACCACGTACATTAACGAAATTAATCATGAAATTTAAGTGAACGAAAAGGTCGTAAGGCAAAAATACCAGGTCGTAAGTACAACGTGTCATGTTTTATATTAAATATTAGCCCAACCGGTCCACGTTGCTGGCCCTTGAAACAGTTTATGTTACGTTTTCGTATGTCAATTATATTTTTTTTGCATCGCAAATTAGTTGGAATATCCAACAACTCAACCATGAGTTGTATTGAATTTTACTTCAGTTAGTTTCCTTTCGTTTATGAAGAAGACTTAATACCAAATTTCAGCAATTTCGGGAGGCACCATTCTATAGGGCTATATGAAGGCGTAAGCCTATATAGACAAATTTATGGGAGAAAATTTTACACCCCAAACGAAGAATAAATACCCAATTTCAGCCAGTTCGGAGGAATATTGAGGCCACACCTTAAAAATACCGGAAATCGGTAGGTACCGTTCTATGGGGGCTATATGAAGGCGTCAATACCAAACATCCTTGAAGTAATAGAAACTTCTAAACCGAATCACGAAGATCTGTCTTAAAAATTGCGAGCTGTATCTTAATTTCAAAAGACGGACAGACGGTCATGGTTATGCCGACTTAGAATTTTACTCTAGTCGGGCCTTATTGCTAAAATATGTAATCAGGATTGGGGAAAAGGAATCGTTCGTAAGTTTTATATAGAGCGCATTTAAAAAATAGGGCACAGGTGTAACCCGCTCAACAAAATATATAGCCTACTTCCACCAAGAGACATCCCTGTGCATAATCTGAAAATTACATGAAATAAGTACTTAGGGTCGGAGATTCAACAACCGTTGCCTCGCAAATTAATTTTCTGACCGATACTTTCATAACATTTGCAAAAAAACATTTTTTTAAAAAATAGGGCCTGCCCCCACCCCCTCCGCAATTCAAAAAATATAAAGCCTATTTTCACCTCGGTTGTTCCTTGTATATTCTCTGAAATTTTCAAAAAACATCGGTCTAGCCGTTTTTGAGTCTATGCGGAACATAAAAACATACACACATTGTCTTTTATATATTAGATTTCACTCAAAAGTTTTGGTCCATTAAACCCGCTAATAATTATCTCATCACCATGTTAAATTGCAAGCTTATTCTTTGTCTTAAACTCAATTCAATCTTAAAATTTCGCGTCGATCGGAATATTACTGCGATCTACAGGACAGCTACAAAGTCGGGTAAAAATTGTGGGTTTATTCCATTTCACACCTTTCGATCATAACTAACATCTAATGGGGTCACTTCTGGTCGGAACCCGAACGCTCCACAAAATTTCGTGATGGTCGGTCCAACATTGAGGTCTTGAGTTTTATTACAATTGTTAATGGATGGACGGAGACACATAGCTAAATCGCTTTATCTCGTCAATATATGAAAATATGGCAAGGGGAGGGGGTCTACGACGAATACTTCGCGATGTTACACGAATATTGAACAAAACAAACTTATAATACCCTTCCCACATTGTTTTGTAACTTATAAACATTTTATTTTAAAAACGACCGTAAATTGTAAGAAAAGGTCGTAAGTCCCTACAAAAATACAAAACTGTACAAGGAAAAGGTCGTAAGTCCAAAGACATCCAATTATCTCCCAAACGCGACGGAATTTTATCAAACAAAGTACAGGTATTGAAGCGGAATAAATAAACGAAAAATATTGCCTTTACCACTATAATAAAATCTTTAATACATAAAGCGCTGGAATGTTTTTTCTTCCTCCTGAAACATTTATTGAGAGGGACTTACGACCTTTTCCGACGGAGCAGACGATATAATTAAAAACAGAATCAGTCGGCTTACCCGAAGGCTAACCTCAGTTATGATGATGGATTTAAATTTTTAATTTTAACAATTAAAAAAGTATCAGCGATATACCCCTAGCCTGTGTGAATTGAAACTTTCATCTATTGACAATATCGAATCTAATACCGGCTACGCAGATTTTGTGGCCCTTTTTGGAAGTATGAACATTAGGGCGGTGCTTTTTGTATGGAAGGAAAGCACCTTATTGAATCAGAAAGACGAAGTGCCCAATAAGTGTTCAAATCGCCCCACCCTAATGCACATGCCGACAAAAAATATGCTTGGTTTGAAGCTCAAAAGTGCTGCGGAGGATGTACTTGAAGGAATGGACCGCCATATTCCATTTTGGAAGTAGGTCTACGTTTTGGTATAGCCATCATATAACCGTACCTCCCGATTTAAGGTATTTTGGGGATTTTAGCTAATTTTTTTACCGAAGTAGCTGTAATTTGACGTTTGAGGTTCTCAGTGGTCACGAAACTTCTCCACTAAAAATCGTCAACATAGGTCTATGTTGTAGTATTGCGGTGCCCCCGATTTTCGGTATTTTGGATATTTTAGGTAATTTTTTTACCGAAGTGGCTGTAATTTGACATTTGAGGTTCTCAGTTGTCACGAAACTTTTCCACTAAAAATCGTCAACATATGTTCATGTTGTGGTAGTGCCCCCATATAACGGTACCCAAGATTTTCGGTATTTTGAAGATTTTAGCTACAATTTTTGACCGAACTACCTGATATTTGACATTCGAGGTTCTCCGTGGTGCCGAACTTCTGCAACAAAAAATTGTCCACATATGTCCATTTTTGGTATAGCTACAATTTTTAACCGAACTAGCTGTAATTTGACATTTCAAGTATCAGAGGTGCAGAAACTCCTCCACTAAAAAAACGTCCACATAGGTCAATATAACGGTACCCCCGATTTTCGGTATTTTGACTGGTGGGCACAATATCTATATTGTACATTACAATCCCAGGAATCAGAAACGCGAAGGGCCCAATAAGGTGTTCAAATCGCCCCTGTACTGTACAATCCCAGGAATCAGAAACGCGAAGAGCCCAGTAAGGTGTTCAAAATATGCTTGGTTGCGGAGGATGTACTTGAAGAAATGGACCGACATATTCCATTTTGGAAGTGGATCTTAGTTTGGGAGTCATTTCCTAAGATAGATATTGTGCCCACCAGTCATTTCAGTTGGTCAGCGTATATATAACTTAGAGCTTTTGAACCACTATGTCAGGAAGCAGGGTCTTGTGGGCAAAACATTAAACAAGTCCACAAGAGTAGCATCGGTATAATTTTGAAAACATTTCGAACAGATCCTTAACCGCATTGAAATAATAAAACACTGTAAAAATGTTGAACTCTTATACCTCCCGTACACTAAGGAGAAGACCGATATAGACTATTTCTGAAGAAAAACCACATTTGGACAAAATATTTGGAGATCGAATGTTTGGACGGTTGCTTCGTTCAACAGATAGAGCGCGTACCATTTTAGTGACATTTTGGGGATGAGGTACCGGAATGTGCGCACCGATAGTGCCCATCTTCGAACTTAAACGAAGTTCGGACAAAATATTAATATTAATTTTGGATCGGATCGGCTGATCGCTTCGAGAGTTATCGTGCGCTCCAGCCACTACACATGGTGAAACAGGGTTTTGTAAAGCTTTCGGGCTATTTCTCAGGAAGTATGGACTTGACTCTGAAAAAACTTGTACCGTTGCAATGGAGGCAGCGAATACAAGTTGTTAAAACAGAGAGATTTGAGAGCAGGCAGTAAACTGAATTTTTCCGAAATTTTTTGTGGGGAACCCCATCTATGGAACATCACGATGTGTAAAGTATGGATCAAATCGGTAACTGCCTTCGAGAGTTATCGTGCGCACATTTTTGAACTTTTTTGGGATAGGTACCTAAAGGAGTGGGTCGATATGGCTCATCTTTGAAGAGAATATTACGATGACTAAATACTGGACCGAATCGGCAGATCCGTTCTGGAGTTATCGTGTGCTCCAACCACTATACATGGTGCCATGGTACCAGCAGTGGACCGATATGGCTTATCTTCGAACTTAAAGTAAGTTTGTACAAAATGTTACGAAGTCTAAGTTTTGGCCCAAATCGGTTTATCCGTTCGAGAGTTATCGTGCGCTCCATCGGACATAGGGACGGACATTGTTAAATCGACCCTCGTTAGTCTAATGACTGAGGGTATAAAAAATATAGGATTTTCGTAGGTGAGAAAAGAAGTATTAGAAATCTTCAGGGAACATTTTTGGGGGGTATGTGAAGTTATGATATCTATCTGCAATGGGTCTAATTATTGCACTGACAGATCCAACTGACACAGTCGTGCCCGAAGTTTAAAAAATAGACAGGGTGGTCCTGCTACTATAGGAAGACAATGGTGCCAGCAAAGGTTATTGATTTCGCTTTTGTCGCCCATAGTAAAAACCCTTGCGAGTTTCCAAATTGCAATCATCAGTTCCATCTCTACACATATGTGTATTAGTCGCGGTCTCAACCAGAACAAAACGTGGGATAGAACTGTATTGGTGGTGCTCAATTTATCGGGAGCTTTTGATATTGTCAAGCACTCCACATTGTTTAAGGACATCGTTCAGATTACCCTCCAAGTTGTACGTTAAATTCAGGGGACTTTCTGCCCCTGAATTCAAAGCTCGGAGCCCGGTGAGTACCCCAAGGTAGGATCATACCTCCGGAACTGTTTAATCTCTATCTTTCCTGTATTCCAAGTTCCTCCAGACGACATTAAGAAAAAATTTACGTATCTCGATGATTTTACGATTTTAGCGTCGGAAACCTTCGCAAAAACTGTTAACCTGGTGGATTGTAACATAAATCCGACCACTAACTACCCCAAGATTCTAGTAGTCACATTTGAAATATCTGCCACAAGCTGAGATGTAGCAACAAGGTCTTCAAATCCCATGTCATGATGGATAGGACCCCTCCCACGCAGGCATGTCAGGAGGGATTTTCATGATCTAGAGAAAGAACTGCAAGAGGAGGCACCCAGTCGCAGTCGCAGCAAGACTATCAAACAGGTTCGATTAGTAGTCACACTGATGAAGTTGCAAATGCCATAAAGAACTACAGTCTTCGGAGTGCACCCCCTCTCTATCGCAGCTGAAGAATGTTAGCTGCCATAACAAACCAGAGTAATTTTGGGTCAAAGACGAATGATTGGTGACACCCTGTAAAACAACTGCCCAGCATGTGGTTCAGGCTTGCACTACACACTGTTCCCTTTTCAACTGCTCTACCAAACCTTCTCAACTAACTCCTGTGGCTACAACCTATCGCTACAACTAAAACCCTCCACTATAAAATATTCTGAACTTAAAATAAAGTAATTAGTTTCCTGTTAGGTGCAAAAACTATTCGACCACGGATACCCAAATGCCAAAAATTAGGTCAAACAAGTAAAAAAGTATCAGTCGACTGTGCCGACAGAGATATACCCCCACCCTATGTGAATTGAAACTTTTATCTACGGACAAATCGACACAATTGTTGAACTTTTGTGGGGGAGGTACCATAAGGAGAAGATCGATATCGGCCATTTTAGAAATTAATTAAACTAAGTCTGGACGCCTTAGGGCTGTTTTGTCAAGAAGTATGGACTTGCCCCTGAAAGAGCATTTACCGTTGGAATTGAGGCAATCAAAGTGATTCGAGAGCAGGTCTTAAAGTGAACTTATCCGAAATTTTGGGTGGGAGGTACCCGAAGGAGTGGACAAATATAGTTAATATTTTTTTTGCAACTTTCAGGCTTTTTGCGGTAAATAAAAGTTGCTACAACAAAAATCAAAGCGAATCGGGAGCAGGTCCTAAACTGAACTTTTCCGAACTTTTGTGTGGGAGGTACCCAAAGGAGTTGACCGATTGAGTCCATATTGGAACCCCATCTAAGTCTGGACAAACTAAGTAAACTAAGTTTGGACAAAAGATTACAAAAGTCAAATTTTGGACCGAATCGGTTAATCCGTTCGAGAGTTATCGTGCGCTCCAGCCAGACAGACAGACGGACGGACATGGCTAAATCAAATCCAAATTGTCTAAAACAGATTTCGTCCAAACATACTTGGACCATTATTTGGATGAGGCACATTTTGCCCGTATGAAAGTGTATATACCCTCGTTAGCATAAATGCTGAGGGTATAAAAATGTATCTAAGCATTTCTTTAATCTGTTGGTATCTTTATATGGGGATTTTTGGTGGAGGAGTTTCGGGACCGCTGAGAACTTCAAATCTCCAATTTCAACTATTTCGGTTAAACATTTTAGTTAAAATCCTCAAAATACCGAAAAATGGGTGGTACTGTTGTATGGGGGCTATACCAAAAAAAGGACCTATGTGGACGATTTTTTGATGGAAGAGTTTCGGGAGCTCTGAACACTTCAAATGTCAAATTACAACTAGTTCGGTTAAATATAGTAGCTAAAATCCTCAGAATACCGAAAATTGCGAGGTACCTTTCTATAGGGGCTATACCAAAAAATGGACCTATGTAGATAATTTGTTGGTGCAGAAGTTCGGGATGACGGATGTCAAATATCAGGTAGTTCGGTTAAAAATTGTAGCTACAATCCTCATAATACCGAAAATCGGGGGGTACCATTATATGGGGACAATACCACAACAATGACCTATGTTGACGATTTTTGGTGGAGATGTTTCGTGACCACTGAGAACCTCAAATGTCAAATTACAGCTACACCTATAAAACAATTAGTTAAAATCCCCAAAATACCGAAAATCGGGGGTACCGTTATATGGGGGCAATACCACAACATGGAAATATGTTGACGATTTGTAGTGGAAAAGTTTCGTGACCACTGAGAACCTCAAATGTCAAATTACAGCTACTTCGGTAAAAAAAAATTATCTAAAATTCCCAAAATACCTTTAATCGAGAGGTACCCTTATATGTGGGCTATACCAAAACGTGGACCTATATTGATCATTTTTAGCGGAAAAATTTTTTGGCCATTTGGCCATAGATTTCAGCTAGCTCGGTCTAAAAATGTAGCTAAAATCCTCAAAATACCATAAATCGGGTGGTACCGTGGACCTATATAACCCATATTCGATCAATTATTGCGGACGCTAGAGTGATTACAAAAGACGGACAGACGGACGGACCGACGGACATGGTTACATCGTCATAGAATTTTATCCTGATCAACAATTGGTCTGTTCCTTTACTTTTGAAAAAGGCAAAACCGGCAAAAGTAGTAAAAGTTGTAAACTACTCCCATTTGAATTGTATGGTGCCTGAAGTAAAGGAACGCTTTTCGAGTTAAAGTGGAGCTAATATATGATTAGTTCGATGTGTTACAAAGAGAAAAAACAAGCCTAATATTCCCTCCACACTATGGTTTCATTCAACAAGATGGAAATTAAAGAGATGTGTATGAATGGGTGTCCCTAAATATTGGAACATTTCCGGGCCCATATTTGGTGGGAAACAAATTAAAGTTGTAGTCTTGATCACAACCACTATCCGGGATTTAAATGTCAACACGATCTGAGAAATGGCCTTAAATTGGAATAAAGCACTAGAGTGTCTGGATCTACCTTGAGGAGCTATTTCTTTCGATAGTTATCGTTCCCAGGAGCTATTTTGGTTTGCTATCATAGTATTTTATATCAGGAAGCATGGAATTGTCCATGAAAAACATTATAGCGCTATAATCAGGACCCCAAGGACTACCATCGGTAAACATTTCAAAAGAATTTATGTGAAAATTTTGAACATTTGTGGTGGACGTACCTGAATGTGTTGTCCAATATATGCATTTTTAAAACTTGATTTATGGGGGTTTTGGAGCATTATGCCATGTAGAATGGACTTACCCACAAGAACCATTTGACAAAAATTTCAAAGTTATCTTTAAATTTAACTTACTTTTATGAGAAAGGTAGCCGAAGGAATAGTCCGATAAAGACCTTATTGGAACTTGATGTACGATTGGAATTTTAAAATGTGCAAATCGGATACTCATTCCTTAAGTTCATTTTAGTATTGACGGCAGGATTTTAGGAGCTTTTGGGCCATTTTCTTAGGAGATATAAACGGTGATGGGATAGGATGGATGGTTGAGAACTGGAAGCGCCAAACTTCAATGGATAAAGTTCCGATAAAGAAGAGCGAAAATTGTTTTCAGTTGGAGTAGCACAAAAAAACTGAGGTGCTTGAAAGCCATAAGCAAAGGAACGCCTACGTGCTCTCAGAGAACGTTGCTCTCTCCACACACAAGTTGTGTTCCTTTACATACCTGAGGTTACCATTTGTTACCATTTTTAACTTGCAAAGCTTTCCTTAACCCCAAAAAGTGGTAAAACTGGAAGCAATATTTAAGTGAGTGAGAGAGGAGAGAGAGCAGAAATGCCTTCTCTTCTACCACAGGCTACCAGACAAATTTCTTCAGGTAAAAAAGGGTAGAACTGATTTTTCGACATTTGTTTGACGATTATTTGACAATGAAGAAAAAAAACGGAAGAAAAAGGCGAACGCTGACAAAACAAAATTAAAAACTGGGAAATAAAAGAAGAAAATTGAATTTTTATGTTTCTTTTTGACATTGCTACCAGATCTACCATTTTTTCGCTCCCTTTCTTTTCTGGTAAAACTGTTCATGAAAGAGCAATTTTGACAGTTTTCTCTTTTACCACTTTTACCATTAAAAAATTAAAGGAACAAAGCTATAATTTCTCTAATGGAAAAATGTTGCACTCACACAATGACAGCTCTCAAAAGTATGCAAAAGAAAGGTGATGTCTATCCCTGATTATTGACCACCCAAATTAAGTTGGCTTTTTCGCAAAAAGAATTAGTTATAAGTTTTCTAGAATTTGTTCTTAAAATCCCGACAATATACACAAAGAAAAAAAAGCAAAAAAAATGCTTAAAAAACATTTACGGTACTTACTCAATCATGGACGCTCCCGGTGTCGGCTTAATGCAGATGACATAATTGAAATTGGGCAAATAATATGTGCTGCCGTCATCTTTGAAATTAAAAGTTCTTATGGTACCCATTGGTTGGGTAAAATATTGATGACAACCCGATGGTGCGAGCAGCTCAAAATCATTATTATGATGTGAGGAAAATATTGTTCTCAAATTTGGTAAATTATTACCATTTACAAATGGCATAAAACTTTGCTGGAACGTTTGCTGCTGGTGGTGCGACTGTGAACGTTTTTTTGGTGCCGGACATTCCAATTGTGTTATAACCATACGCCAAGTATTGAACGACCAACGATTAGGTAAGTTAAATGTCAATGTGATTTCCTGAATACCATTGGCCACATTGAAGGGTATGTAAAGATGTTGGCCGGTGTTATCGCCACACAAAGTAAAATCACCAATCATTAGATTATCACCACATTCCAAAGTGTGGGTACCGGGATTATAGGTGGGTGGCTGGAGCTCGAAACGTTGAAATTCGATTAACAGTTGACATACATTTGAACTAAAGGCTTGTATGTGATATTCACAGGGATCCTGGGTAAAGAGGGCGGGATTTTTAATGATGGTACGTTTCAGTTTCGATACGGCATTGCATTGGAGATTTGCTGAAAGTGGCACAAAAAGAAGAACATTTTGTAATAAAATTAATAAATTAAGAAGAGATTAAATTGTCTTACTTTCACAACAAACTCCATAGGAGCCACTGCAGTAGCCCCGGGGAGTGCCACCAGAACTAAGGCACCTGAATCGCGTCATACATGTGCCACTGGCATCATCTGTGGTCAAACAACTCTCGGCAATGTTACTGCGTCTAGCTTCACGAAATGATATATCCAGGGTCTGATTATTCTTGTTATCATTTTCCACTGTATCCAAACAAAAAATCGAGGGGATCAAAAAGGTCCACATCACCAACACCACCACTGCTCTCATAATTCGTAGCATTTCTTTTTTGATTCCTTGATTTCTGATTTAAAAATCCGCACAAAATATTGATATATCCACTGTTGTTGCAGAGCTTTATTTACGTTTCTTTCTATTGAACAACTGATGTTGGTCTAGATACCAACTATGGCTTATATACCACCAATAGCAGCATCATAATAAGAAAGCCAACTAAGACAAGTAGATAGGCACTCAATTGTCATGTTGTTACTTCTTACCAATTAACCATGGCGGGATCGTCGCCACACAACTAACTTTCTCTCTCATTCATTCATTGATTCTTCGTTTGAATCTTTACTCTGTTAGTAAGCCAGCCAGCCAGCCAGCCACCCTCCTCTGCTGCCAATGCGGCTGCTGGCTAGTTGACCAAGAAATTGTTTTTTCATGTAGCATTCTGAAATTGAGTAAATATTTGTACAAGCCAATGATGTTTTTATTTTTTTTTTTTTTTTGGGGAAATGGGCTCTCTCTCTGATGACGGAATTCCTCGAACTTTTTTTCTATTTTTTTGTTGATGATTAAACTTTTGAAAATTTTGATATAATTTCTAAACTAAAATATTTTTTTTTAAATTCTTTTTTCCTCCTTTTTCAGAAAATTCCAGGTAGGTATCCGCATGGACCAAAAGTCATCAGCCGAATACTCTTTATATTCAACTGCTGTATCTTCAAACTATTCATTGTATCCGAACCAAATAAACGTTATGTACTTTTGCTACTTATCGCCTAATTATTATTCATTATTAGTGTTGTTCGACAATTATTTGTAAACTTTTTATGCAAATAGTGCTTGGAAAAGAGTAAGGGGGTGGAGTGGTGACGAACTTTTCACTAAATATCTAAATTTAAGACATGTTAAACTAAAACAAATTTTTATTGTCAGCAACTGTAAATAATTTTTTGCATAGGGTATACACTCTTTGATACGACCATAAATTCGCCTCATATAAATAACTGTTATAGGACCTAAGTATGTTTGGACGAAATTGGTTTCAGGCGTCTGTCCGTCTGTCTGTCTGGCTGGTGCGCACAAAAACTCTCAAACGATTCGAACCAAATTTTGGGTGTCCAAACTTAGTTTAAGTTCGAAGATGGGCCACATCGTTCCACTCCTTGGGGTATCTCCCAGACAAAAGCTAAAATTTTTTTCTAAAATTGTGTCAACGATAACTCTTGAAGGCAGCAATCGATTTGGCTCAAACTTTGCGTATTATTCCTTTCCGATAGTCCGATATAGGACTCGAATATGGACTATATGTCTCCACTTCTTCGGGTACCTCCCACACAAAATTCGGATAAAGTGGACTTTAAGAGCACCTATCGGATCATGTTGATTTTTTTTCAGTAGGTTGTCCTTTGCTGCTCCTTTTACGACGGTACATTATTTGTCTTGCGCAAGTCCACACTTCTTGAGATATTAGCCAAACAGCTAAATGGAACCCTGACAGCACCAACCAAAATGACAAATCCGCAAGATAATTCTCGCAGGGAGTTTCTGATTAGTACATACTTTACGCATCTTATTATTTCATCCAGTCATGTATCATTTTAGAATATGGACTATATCGGTCCACTCCTTCGGGTACCTCCCACACAAAATTCGGAAAAAAGTGACGTTTAAGAGCTTCTCTCGCATCGTTTTGATCCTTTTTGTTGGTTGTTGTTGTTGTGTTAAACAGTGTCTTATTATTATGTTTGTATGTTCGTTCTCCTGTTCAATCTGGCTCTGGGTCTATCTCCAGTTCCAGGAAGTTGGCTACTTCGATGGGATGTAACCACAGATCCACTGGAGTCAGATGAGTAGGCTTGGCGGGGCAGTTGAATAGGTGCTTAGTACCGTGCGGGCCCATGCCGCATACTGGGCAGATGTCTTGCACGGTGCGATCGATTCCCGCTCTATAGGAATTTAGGCGACTGCAATATCCTGAGCGTAATTGAGCCAAAACTACTCTGGTTTGTCGTGGCAGCTGACGCTCTTCAGCTGCGATAGATGACTGCATTCACACAATAATTGCTTATGGTCTTAACAACTGTGTCCGTGTGAATGCTGTTCAAACCTACCTGATATGCCTGTTGATCTAGCGGTTCTCTCTTATATTGTTGGACTGTCGTCTCTAGAGCGTGAATATCCTTCTTGATATGCCTGGGTGTATCGGTGGCCAGCAGATGGTGATTGGGATGGCTCTCACGGTAACACCCGAGCAAGTACTGCAACGATAGCATCTCATTATGTTGTCTTACTGGAAGAATCTTTGCCTCCTCATGTAGATGGTCCACTGTAGATTTGAGAAGGCACCCTGTTGCCGTTCTCAGGACGGTGTTCTGACAAATTTGAATCTTATCCCACTGCGTGTCACATAAATTCAGGGACCAAACTGGCGCCGCATAGCATACCACAGACCGACCTATCGCTTTATACGTGGTCAACAAGGTTTCTTTATCTGCACCCCAAGTGCTGCCGGCTAGGGACTTGAGGACCTTGTTCCTACATTTCAGTTTATCGCAGATAGCTGTGGCATGCGCGGACGAGGTGAAAGTGGTGTCGAATTTTGGGGCAATTTGTGGTCGGAATTCTGCTACCATCGACCCTGATATTCAACTCTCTTCTGTACTGCGCCGTCCATGTGGTGAACAGAGTGGCCGTCGATTTAGTGGCGGATATCTGCATATTCCTCGCGTTGAAAAAAGGTGGTAAGATCGGTTAAATAGGAGTTCAGTCTTTCACAGATGTCATCCGGGTAGGTACCTGACGTACAATCATACGCATACGTTACAATCTCAATGCCGTCCAGAGGGGGCGGAATACAGGAAAGGTAGAGGTTAAACAGTTCCGGAGATATCACCCCTCCTTGGGGAACTCCCTGTTTCACCCTACGGGGCTTGGATTTCTTGTTCCTGAATTCCACATACGACTGGCGACCACACATATATTTGATTATCCAACGTTTCAGACTTAGCCGGAGGGTTGTCTGCTCGATGTCCTCGAATAGCGTGGAGTGCTTGACAGTGTCAAAGGCTTTTGATAAGTCAAGCGCCGCCATCACTGTTCTATCACACGGCCGATCCTGGCTGTTGTCGTGCTGTGCTGTTTACGGCATCCATGCTGATGATCGGCAACTTGATAACTATTTCTAATGCTGGGGAGGTCTAAGGCCTCAAGGGTCTTCGCTACAGGTGACGAAAGCGTAATCGGCCTGTACGATTCACCTTTGCTGCCCATTTTCCAGACTTCGGGAACTTTATTGAGATACTCCACTCCCGGCTCATCCAGCTGTCTCAACATTACAATGGAAATTCCGTCAGGGCCCAACGCTTTGGATGATTTAGCGTTCCTGATGGCATTCGCAACATCATCCATTGCAAACTGTATTGGTTCATCCTCGGCAGGAAGAGATCTAATGCGACGTAACACTCTTCTCTTCGCCCTGTCACTCTCGGGGTGCTCGACAAACAGTCGATTGAAGTAACTTGCACACCTTTTCGGGTCAGTTAACGTAACGTCGCCAAACGTAACTGAGGTCCTGTCATCCCTCCTTTCGGGGTTCGAGAGTGACTTAACCGTTGCCCACAATTTACTTATACCGGCTCCAATGTTGCAACTCTTCAGGTGATTTAACCACTTGTTCCACTTATGTTCGCCGCCCAGTCTGTTAACATCCAGTGTCAGCTCCCTAACTCTGGGGTCGTCGGGGTTGGTTCGACGAAGCTCATCACGCTCATTTGCTAATCCCGTCGCCTCTGCTGGGAAATTTGGTCTTACTTCGGGTATTCGACCAGCAGGTATATGGCGAGCGACTGCAGCATTGATGATATCTCGGAACAGCATTGATGATGTCTCTTTTCTACCAAATTTACTGAAGCGATTTTTCTGAAATTGTCAGGGAATGTTGAGGGATGGCCCCTGGTCAAAATGGGCTACAAATTTTGTTGAATTTCTGAGTGGGCGGGGTACTTCCCCTATGCCCTATAGTCTATTCTATATTTACAATAATTACTAAAGTATCAGTTTGGAAATTAATTTGCGAGACAAATGTGGTTGTGTCTCTGACCATACCTATTTTTTTAGGACCCAAAGACTTGACCACACCTACTTTTTAAAATATGTTACATCTACAAAACTACTGAACCGAAAATAGGCCTCTGGCGAAAATAGGATGAGTTTTCTTGAAAATTTTATCACGCCCACTTTTTTCAATTTAATTTTTTTCTGATAAAACTACTAAACCGATTTTCCTGAAATTGTCAGAGAATGTACAGGGATGACTCCCGAAAACAGGCTACATATTTTATTGAATTCCAGAGGGGGCGGGGTACCTCTCCTATGCGATATGTAAAAAAAAACTATATTTGCAAAAATTACATACGTATCGAATTTACGAATTAATATAGAATTTAGGCACTTCATTGGGGCCTAAAGACCCGACCACATCTGTTTTTTAAATATGTTACATCTCCAATACTACTGAAGGGATTTCCATAAAATTTCCAGCAAAAGCTCAATGTTTGCCGTCGATATGTATATTTAATGAATTTCGGAAGAGGTGGGGTACCTTCCCCACGCCTTTCTTTTAAACGCTATATGTATAAGCCAAACTTATGATTATATCAGTTTCAGCATATATTTTGGTAGCAATGAAGTTGTGTGCACCCTAGGTATATATTTGGAGACAAAATACCGGACCACGCCAACTTTTTTTAATATGTTATATCTTGAAAACTGATGACCACGCCCACTATTTTCACATTATTTTTCTAAAACTCCTGAACCTAATTGACAGAAAATATTCAGGAATGTCCCGTGGTCCAAAATGCTATGTATATATTTTTAGACGAATTTCGGGGCCTATGGTTTTATTATCGCTATATTTGCTAAACTTATGACCGGACCCGGGTCTGCTTACTTACTTAGCTGGCCCATTACAGAATATTTGTTCCATAGACCGAACTAAGAACAGATCTCCAATTCTCTCGGTTTAGTGCTTCGCTTTATGGAATACCGCGCCTTGTCATCTCTTCATCCACTTGCGCCATCTATTCTTTGGTCTGCCAATTCTGCGTGCACCGCCATTTGGCTCGAATTTATACGCCTTTTTGGCGGGTTCATCATCGCCCATTCTTATATCACCTAGCCAACGCAACCGCTGCATCTCGATACGTTTAACTATACTGACGTCTTTGTATAGCAGATACAGCTCGTGGTTCATGCGACGTCGATATTCACCGTCAACGCAGATTGGTCCGTAGATCTTTCGAAGAATTTTTCTCTCAAACACACCAAGCACTGCCATGTCTGCTTGCGCAAGTACCCAGGCTTCGGAACCATACATCAACACGGGTTTTGTAGAGCGTTATTTTTGTTTAACGAGATGGGGCTTTGTTTTTAAATTGCTTACTTAAACCAAAGTAGCATCTGTTGGCCAATACAATTCTTCTTTTTATTTCACAACTGATATCGTTTGTTGTGTTTACGGAGGTGCCGAGGTAGACGAAGTCTTTTACTACCTCAATATTATAGGAACCAACTTCCACAGTTGGTCCGAGCTCAATGCACGCATTGTGCGTCGACACCATCAACTTGGTCTTCTCACCGTTTACCGCCAGACCCACTTTAGCAGATTCTCCTTCGACCTTCATAAAGGTATTGGTTACTTCTTTTACTGATCGTCCCATGATGTCTATATCATCAGCATAAGCAAGTAACATGTGGCCATTGGTGTAGATTGTGCCACTTCTTTTGACGTTTGCCTCTCGTATAACCTTTTCCAGCAGGATGTTGAAGAGATCACACGAAAGGCTGTCTCCTTGCCTGAAACCTCTTTTGGTACAAAACTCTTTGGATAGGTTCTTTCCTATTTTAACTGAAGATATTGTGTCAGTTAGAGTCATTTTACAAAGCCGAATAAGCTTTGCGGGGATACCAAATTCAGACATTGCTTGGAATACCTTTGAACGTAGCGGGCTGTCGAAGGCTGCTTTATAATCGACAAAAAGGTGGTAGGTGTCGATCTGCGTCTCTTGGGTCTTCTCCAGGACTTGCCGCAGGGTAAACATCTTGTCAATGGTAGACTTGCCAGGTCTAAAGCCGCATTGGTATGGTCCAATAATCTCGTTGACCATTGGCTTTAGTCGTTCGCACAATATCCCTGACACGATCCTGTAGGCAATAAGGAGTAGACTTATGCCCCTATAGTTAGAGCATACAGTCTTATCTCCCTTCTTGTGGACTGAGCAAAGGATACTCAGGTTCCAATCGTCGGGTACACGTTCTTCCTGCCAAATGGTGCTAACTAGCTGATGAATACACCTTATCAGCGTGTCACCTCCGATTTTAAACAACTCGGCTGGTAGGCCATCAGTTCCTGCTGCCTTATTATTCTTTAGCCGGTTTATTGCTGTCTTTACCTCATCTTGGCCGGGTGGTATACATTCAATACCATCTTCTGGGATTGGATCTGTGGTATCTTCGTCGTCTTCGCTGCTATTGGATACCAACAGTTTTGAAAAATGCTCTTTCCATATCCTTAGCACACTATCTGTATCAGTTACCAGATTACCTTGCTGGTCTCTACAGGAGTATGTGCCAGTTCCAAAGGCATCAGTTTGATGCTTGACTCTTTGGTAGAATATTCGGACTTCATTCTGGTTCCTGTACATCTCGATTTTTTCACACTCCCGCTTTTCCATCTCTCTCTTTTTCCTGCGGAAAATACGTTACTCCTCTCTCCTTTTCTCCCGATATCTCTCTCGTGCGCTACGCATTGCTACTGATTGTTGAGTAGCCCTATATGCCGCATTTTTCTCTTCGGTAGCAGCACGACACTCCTGGTCATACAATGGATTCCTTGGTGGAGGTCTCTGGTATCCAAGTACTAATTTTGCGGCTATTTGCATGGAGTGGGCAATGCTTTGCCGTTGCGCTGATATGTTATCGGGACGAGGAGTGCTCTGATTAAGCAGTTGGGCCAGTTGAGTGGAATATGCTGTGGCTATCTGTTGTGATTGCATCTTACTGATGTCCAACTTCTGTGTTGTGTCTGTTCGCACTTTGTTTGCTACGTTTAATCTGGTACGTACCTTTGCTGCAACAAGGTAGTGATCCGAGTCTATGTTTGCACCTCGGAACGATCGTACATCCAACACGTTTGATGCATGTTTTCAATCTATCACAACGTGATCAATTTGATTTCTTGTTCTTTGATCTGGCGACAGCCAGATGCCCTTATGAATATCTAGATGCTTAAATCTGGTACTGCTAACTACCATGTTTTTTGCCGCTGCAAAGTCTATCAGCCTCATTCCATTGTCTGATGTTTCACTGCGGAGACTGAATTTCCCGACTGTTGGGCCAAAGATATTTTCCTTTCCAATTTTGGCATTAAAATCGCCTATAATAATTTTAATGTCATGGACAGGGCAACGGGCATATGTTTCTTCTAAGCGCTCGTAAAATATATCTTTGGTCTGTTCGTCCTTGTCTTCAGTGGGAGCATGAGCGCAAATAAAGCTGATGTTGAAGAAATTAGCTTTTATTTGAATTGCAGCAAGTCTTTCATTCACTGGGGTGAAGCTGGAGACCAGATGTTTATACCTCCGACCAACTACAAATCCGCAACCAAACTCATGCTTTGTGTCATGGCAGCTATAATACAGTGCGTCACCTTTAGGTGTTGTTGTGACGCCTTTCCCAATCCATCGTATTTTCTGTATGGCGGTAATGTCGGCCTTGTACTTTTCAAGTACATCTGCCAATGCGTAAATTGCACCTTCTCCATAAAGAGTGCGAACATTCCAGGTGCAGATTCGCAGATCATGATCCTTAAAACGTTTGCGGGGTTCGTCAACTTTAGAGGGGTTTGTTTTTCTTTTCTTTCGTTTTTTCATAGTAGGCTGCTTTTTCTAGGGGAGGGTTACTAACCCGACGCCCAAACCTAAGTTTTTAATGTTGTTATGGGATAACGCGCGGCACATGTTAGCTCACTACCTTTAACGGGTGTTAAAGGCAGTTCCCCAGATGACACCACGGGGAGGTCAGTGTCCACTTGAGATGAAAGAGGGACCAAGATAAATCCTGGGCTTTGCCATGTTAAAGCCGGTCAGGACCGTTCCTTGGTATCTTCCATTCCCTACGTCACCCCCGGTCTGCTAGTTATATATAAAATTTTAAATTTAAAACTTCGAGTAAACAGTTCTTCAAATAATCTTTGAGGTTGGCTCAAGTTAAGTTTTACTCACATGCTTTCGGTTTCTTTCAACTACGCCACGGTAACAACCCCATAAAAGTGTGTTGAATGGAGTTGCTTTGTAACCGACCGGACCACAAAGGATATTTAAACATGTTTACACATATTTGTGTGTATGGCCAAAAGTTAATGGTAATATTTAAGATGTTGTTTTAAAGTTGTTTCATTAGAAAACTTGTCATTTCAGCATTTAAGAAGTTATCAAATTTTGATGCTAATGTTGCTGTTGTTCTTTTTTTGGGTTTTACATACAATATTTAAAAGATATTAGATACAGACGCACTCACTTACCCAGCAATATATGTATGTATATATGTACATAAGGATGCATATGTAGGTATTAACAAATGTTTAGATAATGTCACACACACATGCATACATAATTGTTTTGACAACTGCCATAAAATATCATCAGTTATGATGTGCCATAATTAGATGTGGGATATACTACGGCAGTCTGCTGGCTTGTGTCTGTGGTCTTGGAAAGAGTTTGTCCTTGTCAATGAATTTGGAATGGGTTAACATTGTTTTGGTGGGTGGTTATGGTTTAACTACTTGGCTGACTTGCTTAAATGAGAATAAAGTTAATTTTTTATGACACACTAAGAAACTGGGGAGAGACAGAATAACAAATGACAACATGAATATGTAAGGCATTGTAACTCTTAACAATGACAGGGTCATATCAGGACCTCACCCTTTTAGGTGGTAACTTATTAGTCAAAAAAAATCATATTGTCGTAACAAACTTGAGGAAAAAACAACCTTTCTTTTGCGTACAAGTTATATTTAAAGTATTCCCAAGGATATTTTATTTGGAAAAATATGTTGACATTTGTTAGTTTAATGAGCGTTTTTGGCAGGTGTCTAAAATGAAAACAATTATTTTTTTTTAATTCAAAGCGATGATGAAGTATTTGAAGTGATGTCGCCAGTTCTATTTAATACAAAGGGAGATTTTACAGAGATTTTAAATTTAAAATAGCAAAATATTTAATATGGTTGACGAAGGGGATGAAAGATACTAAGGAACGGTCCTGATATGCCAAAGTCCAGGATTTATCTTGGTACCTCTTTCATCACAAGTGGACATTGACCTCCCCGTGGTGTCACCTAGGGAGCTGCCTTTAACACCCGTTAAAGATAGTGAGCTAAAATGTGCCGCGCGTTCACCCATAAGAACGTTAAAAACTTGGGTTTGGGAGCAGGGTTCGTAACCCTCCCCTAGAAAAAGCAGCCTACTATGAAAAAACAAAAGAAAAGAAAAACAAATCCCTCTAAAGTTGACGACCCCCGCAAACGTTTTAAGGACCATGATCTGCGAATCTGCACATGGAATGTTCGCACTCTTTATAGAGAAGGTGCAGTTTACGCATTGGTAGATGTACTGGAAAAGTACAAGGCCGACATTACTGCCATACAGGAAATACGATGGAATGGGAAAGGCGTCATAACAACACCTAAAGGTGACGCACTGTATTATAGCTGCCATGACTTAAAGCATGAGTTTGGTTGCGGATTTGTAGTTGGTCGGAGGTTAAAACACCTGGTCTCCAGCTTCACACCAGTGAATGAAAGACTTGCTACAATTCGAATAAAAGCAAAATTCTTCAACATCAGCTTTATTTGCGCTCAAGACAAGGACGAACTGAAGACAAGGACGAACTGACCAAAAATATATTTTATGAGCGCTTAGAAGAAACTTATGACCGTTGTCCTGCCCATGACATTAAAATCATTCTAGGCGATTTTAATGCCAAAATTGGAAAGGAGAATATCTTTGGCCCAACAGTCGGGAAATTCAGTCTCCACAGTGAAACATCTGACAATGGTATGAGGCTGATAGACTTTGCAGCTGCAAAAATCATGGTAGTTAGCAGTACCAGATTTAATCATTTCGATATTCATAAGGGCACCTGACTGTCTCCAGATCAGAAAACAAGAAATAAAATTGTTCACGTTGTGATAGATGGAAGACATTCATCGAGCGTGTTGGATGTGCGTTCGTTCCGAGGAGCAAACATAGACTCGGACCACTACCTTGTTGCAGCAAAGGTACGCACCCGGTTAAACGTAGCAAACAAAGTGCGAATAGACACAACAAGAAAGTTAGACAACGGTAAGCTGCAATCACAACAGATAGCCACAACATATTCCACTCAACTAGCCCAATTGCTTAATCAAAGCAATCCTCATCCCGATAACATAGCGCAATGGCAAAGTATTGCCCACTCCATGCAAACAGCCGTAAAATCCATACTTGGATACCAGAGGCCTCCACCAAGGAATCCATGGTATGATCAAGAGTGTCGTGCTGCTACCGAAGAAAAAAATGCGGCATATAAGGCTACTTTACAATACGTAGCAAAGCGTAGCGCACGAGAGAGATTTCGGAAGAAAGGGAGAGTGGAGAAACGTCTTTTCCGCAGGAAAAAGAGAGAGATGGAAAAGCGGGAGTGAGAAAAAATCGAAATGTACCGGAACCAGCATGAAGTCCGAAAATTCTACCAAAGAGTCAAGCATCAAACTGATGGCTTTGGTACAGGCACATCCTGCTGTAGAGACCAGCAAGGTAATTTAGTAACAGATACAGACAGTGCGCTCAGGATATGGAAGGAACATTTTTCAAAACTTTTGGTATCCAATAGCAGCGAAGACGACGAATATACCACAGACCCAATCCCAGAAGATGGTATTAAATATATACCGCCCAGCCAAGATGAGGTAAAGACAGCAATAAATCGGCTGAAGAATAATAAGGCAGAAAAAGCTGATGACTTACCAGCCGAGCTGTTCAAAACCGGAGGCGACAAGCTGATAAGGTGTATTCATCAGCCAGTTAGCACCATCTGGCAGGAAGAACGAGTACCCGACGATTGGAACCTGAGTATCCTGTGCCCAGTCCACAAGAAGGGAGATAAGACTGTATGCTCTAACTATAGGGGCATAAGTCTACTCCCTATTGCCTACAGCATCGTGTCAGGAATATTGTGCGAACGACTAAAGCCTATGGTCAACGAGATAATTGGACCATACCAATGCGGCTTTAGACCTGGCAAGTCGACCATTGACCAGATAATTACCCTGCGGCAAATCCTGGAGAAGACCCAAGAGATGCAGATCGACACCTACCACCTTTTTGTCGATTATAAAGCAGCCTTCGACAGCCTGCTGCGTTCAAAGGTATTCCAAGCCATGTCTGAATTCTGTATCCCTGCAAAGCTCATCCGGCTTTGTAAAACGACTTTAACTGACACGATATCCTCAGTTAAAATAGGAAAGAACCTATCCGAAGAGTTTAGTACCAAAAGAGGTTTCAAACAAGGAGACCGCCTTTCGTGTGATCTCTTCAACATCCTGCTGGAAAAGGTTATACGAGAGGCAAACGTCAAAAGAAGTGGCACAATCTACACCAATAGCCAGATGTTACTTGCTTATGCTGATGATATAGACATCATGGGCCGATTAGTAAAAGAAGTAACTGATACCTTTATGAAGGTCGAAGGAGAATCTGCTAAAGTGGGTCTGGCGGTAAACGGTGAGAAGGCTAAGTTGATGGTGTCGACGCGCAATGCGTTCATTGAGCTTGGACCAACTGTGGAAGTTGGTTCCTATAATATTGAGGTAGTAAAAGACTTCGTCTACCTCGGCACCTTCGTATACACAATAAACGACATCAGTTGTGAAATAAAAAGAAGAGAATTGTATTGGCCAACAGATGCTACTTTGGTTTAAGTAAGCAGTTTAAAAAGAAAGCCACATCTCGTCAAACAAAAATAACGCTCTACAAAACACTGATCGATAGATCTACGGACCAATCTGCGTTGACGGTGAATATCGACGTCGCATGAACCACGAGCTGTATCTGCTATACAACGACATCAGTACAGATAAACGTATCGAGATGCAGCGATTGCGTTGGCTAGGCCATATCATAAGAATGAGCGAAGATGAACCCGCAAAAAAGGCGTATAAATACGGACCCCTTGGCGGTGCACGCAAGATTGGCAAGCCAATGAATAGATGGCGCAAAAAAGTGGATGAAGAGATGAAAAGGCGCTGTATTCCAGAGTGCGAAGCAACAAAATAGAGAGAAATAGAGATCTTTTCTTAGTTCGGCCTATGGAACAAATGTTCTGTAATGGGCCAGCTAAGTAAGTAAGTAAGTAAGTAGCCATGTCCGTCCGTCTGTCTGTCTGGCTGGAGCGCACGATAACTCTCGAACGGATCAACCGATTCGGTCGAAAATTTGGATTTCCTATTATCTTCTCCAAACTTAGTTTAAGTTCGAAGATGGGTTATATCGGTCCACTCCTTCCGCTACCTCCTCCACAAAAGTTCGGAAATGTTCGGAAAATTTGTGCGCACGATAACTCTTGAAGGAATTAACCGATTTGGCCCATACTTTGCACATAGTGAAATTTCTGTCAGACATAGTTGATGTTCCAATATGGACTCAATCGGTCCACTCTTTCGGGTACCTTCCACACAAAATTTCGGAAAAGTTCAGTATAGGACCTGCTTTCGAATCGCTTTGATTTTTGTTGTAGCAGCTTGTATTCACTGCCCCACATACGACGGTATAAGTGGCATCAGGGGCAAGCCCATACTTCCTGAGAAAATAGCCTGAAAGTTACAAAAAATCCCTATGACACCGTGTGTAGTGGTTGGAGCGCAATGTAACTTTCGAACGGATCCGCCGATTCGGTCCAAAATGTGGCCTTCGTAATATTTTGTTCCAACTTAGTTTAAGTTCGAAGATAAGCCATATTAGTCCCCTCCTTCAGATACCTCCCCCATAAAAAATCTAAAATGTTCGGAGAAAATTGTGCGCACGGTAACTCTTGAAGGGAGTGACCGATGTGATCCATACTTTACACATCCTAATATATCTACCAGATATAGATCAGGTTCGAATATGGACTATATTTGTCCACTCATACGGGTACTTCCCACACAAAATTTTGGATAGTCACTTTAAGACCTGCTCTCGAATCACTTTGATTTTTGTTGAAGGAACTTGCATTCGCTGCCTTAATTACGTTAGTAAAAGTTTTTTAAGGGGCAAGTCCATACTTCTTGAGAAAACAGCCCGAAAATCGTAAAAAACCCCTATGGCACCATATGTAGTGGCTGGAGAGCTCGAACCGAATACTGTGCTTATAGGTCCACTCCTGCCGGTACTTCTCCCACAAAATTTCGAAAATATTCGCTAAAATGGTACGCGCGATTTCTCATAGACGTAGCAACCGATTTGGCCCAAACTTTGGATCTCTAAATATTGTCGAAACTTAGCTTATGTTCAAATTTGGGCCCTATCTGTCCAATCCTTGTGGTACCACCCACACAAATGTTCAACATTTTTGTGTGGTTAATGCAGGGACGTAGCCAGGATTTCATTTCGGGGGGGCCCACCTGACCAAAATTTTGAAAGTTCATGTTAGCGAAATTTTTTTATTTAGCAATGATGTAAACCTTATTTTGGACTATTTTTAATTAAAATGACGTAAGACTTATTGGCCAATTTCCCCTTGTTTTCAGAACTTTTTTGACAATTTATCAGAGTTAATATATGTTCAAAACAATGGATATATTAATAATCGCATATACATATTTTTGGGTGTACCATTTATCAAATAACTCACAACCACAGTGAATGTTATGTAATTCAGTGATATCACTTCGGTAAGACCAACGAAAGAGTATACAATCGGAAACCCTTAGAAATATCTTAACAAAAAACTCCAAAAACACGTGTCTTCTGTTTTTTAGTCTTTCATCACGCTGCGGTGTCAGAATATGGTCAATTTTTCAATTTCGAAAATTCAGGTGTCCAATCGTTTTTTGTCATACAGAAGCCAATTGCCGTTATTTGCCTAAACATATTTTGGTGTCCAATCGTAGATCTTATCACAAGGAATTTCTGAAGTCAAATAGTGGTTTTCATGATAGAGAACTACTACTAAGCAATAGTGAGTATATCCATCATTTAATTCTAGAGGGTATTTAAATGACAAATTCTGTCGCCCAATCGTGCATCAATGGACTAATTATGGCGTCCAATCGTCGAACTTCACTCATAGAAATTCTGGTTTCCTATAGTAAATCTGCTCATAAATTGATCAGGAACAAGGAAATGAAATTCAGACGTCCAATCCAATGTATTCATAGGCATACATTATTTTAGTAAAAATCCATAAACACAAATTTTCCCAATTTAAATTTTTTCTCATCGAAATAATTACACTGTGCAACATTTTTAAGGTGATCTTGTGCAAACAATTTGAACTGAAGATTTTTTGAAATTGGGTTTTGTTGTGTAAGATCGAGCTCGGATTTTATGGCCCCATCTTAACATGGTTAAATATTGAGTTTTTAAAGAAATTCGGGGCTATATCTCTGAAACCAATGCGAATCGTCTTCTGACCTCTGAAGCAAATTTGTAGATAAGGACAAGAATACAATATTTGGAGAAATAATGAACTCGAAAAACTACATTTATTGCCTCAAATTTCAAAATATATGCAAAAAGTCCACAATTTTTATACATTTCGCACCGTATCTCCAAAACTGTTAATTTTTTCTGAATATTTTCTTTTGGAAAATATTCCCTGGAATGTAATACACAACTCTTCAGAACATGTTATTGTTGTAAAATGCCTCTATGCCGTTGTTTTCAGTACATTTTTCATCGACGATTTAATTAAAATGTCAATAATGTAGTGAAATCCGAAATGCGAGAATAAACTGTTGGTGTGAACTGTGTTTGAAATACGTGTTGTAAAAGATATGATGCAAAATACCGCTGAAATAACACGAAGTAAGCATTTTAGAGTTTCAGAATGTTCTAAAGAATTGTTGAGAACTTTAATTGGAAGATTTTTGCAAATATGTTACTTGATTCAACTCCCAATAGTTTAGCCGATACTGACCAGAATTTCAGGAATTATGTAAAATTTATTATTTTTATAGATTTTGATCCCCCAGATTGAGTTTTTCTTATGTGGTTTTTTTTTTCAAAAGATAAGTTCTACTAGTTTAGGGCTACAATATTGCTAAAGACAGCAAGGCCAAATTCCTATTCGTTTCTGAGATAAAGGCCTGATAAACGCAAAAAGTGTAGATTTAGCCCGGTTTAGATGAGGCCATCAAATCCGAACTGGATCTGACAGGACAAAACCCTACTAGGGTTTTTGTAGTCTAAATATGTACTTTCAAAAAATCCATACTAGAAGTTGTTTGCATTTTCAGTGTTGCATAGTGTTATTTCAGGGCCAAAATGTCTTTCAGAAAACTTGCAGTCGACTTAGCTATATTCGTCGGTCTGGATGGCTGCCTGGAGAGCACGACAATTCTCGAACAGATCAACCGATTCGGCCCAAAATTTGGCCTTCGTAACATTTTGTCCAAATTTAGATCAACTTCGAAGATGGACCATATAGATCAACTCTTTCGGTAACCTTCCACTGAGTATTTCCAAAATTTTCGGAGAAGTGTAGTTTAAGGCCTCTCTTGATAATTAGTAAATTTACCTGTATAAGCTTAAGACCTCAGTAGTCATGGCTTCACTTCCTTTATTATAATAATTTAGTTAAAAGTAAAAATATGAAATAAATTAATTAATAAATAAAAATCCTTCTGGTATTTTCTCCAAAATTTCAATTTTACCTAAAGTGGTATGCGCGATTTTCTTGAACGGAGCAACAGATTTGGTCCAAACTTTGGATTTAGTAATATTTTGTCCAAACTTAGTTTTAGCTCAAAAAATGGACCATACCGAGGTACCTCCCACACAAACCTTCAAAATAGTTGTTTAATGGAGTTTAAGGTCTGTTCGAGGTATTCCTTGTGTTTAGAGCGGTATTATTTTTTCAGTGGGCAAGTCGATATATGTTGAAAAAAACTGAAAATTATACTGTGACGAACTGAAATGACTGGTGGGCGCAACATCTTTTAAAAGGAATGACTCCCAAATTAAGATTCACTTCCAAAATGAACTATGTCGGTCGGTAAATTTCTTCAGGTACCTCCTCCGCAACACTTCTGATCAATGATAAAATCCATATTTTGTATACGTCCGAAAATGGCTTCTGAAAATCTCCTAATACATAGATTTGGGTTGAAGTATTTTGGTTGTGTAGCCGCTATTCGATCTGTCCATAGATGAAAGTTTCAGTTCTTGTCCGCAAAGCCGACTGATACTTGTTGAGATTTTGACGAAGAAGAATCTGTTTCCGATCAGTTTTTTTGATTTCGTTTGTCGTCACAAAGTCCTTTGCCGAAGAAGGAAAGATGATAATTTTAAAAATTTGAAAGTACTTCGTAAAATAAAATTCAAAGAGTAATCGCGAGAAAAATCCTTGAAGATGAAATTCAATGTAATTTGGAAATATTGGAAATAATACGCAATTGACCTCAATAATCTTAATTTTATTAACATTCGAAAAGGTTGAGCAAAACATAAAAATACGACAGATTTTTTGTCCAATAGACATTTACTAATTTGTAGCAAGACACCAGTTTCAAATAACCACACTGCGGTGGAACAGAAATTATATCATAAAAAATGGTTGACAAAGTTTTTTTTTGCGTGAATTTTTAATTGTAATGATGTTCAAAATAGTTCATTACAAAAACGTGTTAGAGACTATATACAAAAATTGAAAACCAAAAAGATTATGCAACGATTTTATATTTTATTGTTGAATTGCTCTTATCAAAAATTTTAAAAACAAAAGATCGCAAGAATTTTTTCTAGATGTTGTTTATGAGCCAAAATATTGGGCGTAATATGCAACAAACGTTCAATAAATACAAATGAAGGTATTGTTCCGACCTCAGTAACACTCACAGTCAGCCTAAAATTACAATTAAACGCTTAAACAACGCCTTACGGTCCGGGCCCACCCCCCTGGCTACGTCGGTGGGTTAATGGCTTGTTCGAGGATCCTTTGGACATTGTTACCGAAGTTTTTCCTATTGGCCCTGTTTACAGCGATATTATGTGTTTCGTAGGCTAGTGTGATAAAAATAGCTCTATCTAGCGATATCCCCGCAAATTTTTGAGCTTTAATCCTATCAATACTTTTGTCGGTTCATACGCCCAAAATTTTGAAAACCCTCCTAAATACATAAGTTTTTTTTTTGGAAAATAGTATCCACACAGGCTGAGGGTATATCTCTGTCGGCAAAGCCGACTGATACTTTTTTACCTGTTTTTGTTGGCTTTCATATCACTAGAAAGTGATATGTTCTGTTCCACTGAACCAATTTTTTTAGAAAGTCTGCCAATATTACAAAATATGCTTAATGCCATGTAAATGCCAAAAGCAAATTTCACTATTTAGTTAACGGACCATTTAAAAATACATGTCTTAATTTAAAACTGAAGCCTAACTCCACTCACAAGTTGTGGATATGCTTAAAATATTTTTGCATATCACATATAAAATACAACGATTTTATTTGTCTTTCACCAAATATTTCAATTAATTTTCTACCAAAGCTTTTAAGAAAAAAAAAAACCATAACCACCAACACAACGGAACAATATTTACTTTAAGCTGAGATTTTAAGATTTTGGTTTCATATATTTTTTTATTTTCCTTTCTTGTTGACGAATTGAAACGTAAACAAAACAACTAAATGCTCCAACACTTACATTGGTAATAACAAATCATTATCGGCGGGTAGGTAACCCTTGCTCTTCTTTGGGAAAATAAATATTTATTTCCAATAAAGCGTTCGGACAAGCAAATGGTAATCGATTATTGACCTTTTTAGTGAAAGATCAAACAAAAATAAAAATGGGTTTTTACATACAAGCCCCCATAACACATGAATTGTGAGCGACTTATTTGTCCACATTGCACACATTTTTTTTTTGAATAACAAAGACCACATTCTTACAGTTGCAAATGTTCTTCCATCATAATGATCTTGAATAAATACAGCGCTATTTGTATGCCGCCTAATTTTCTTAAAAACCGGCCTAATTACTGAAAATATGGGTCAAAAATATCACCCCACGGGCAAAGTGTTTACTTTCCATTTCTTCCCTCATCTCGAGGCATTTTCTTTTGAACAACATTAAAATAATTTTGGCTGATACATTTACTCTCCTAGCTTCAACGCATTGAATTTAAAATGCCATGATTAATGAATAAGTAATTAAAAAATAATAGTTTTTTTTTGAAGGTGCACTAGTGCATCACACACAACATTGATACAGCCATGCATCACTGAGAGCATGCGTATCGCCATAAACTCGCGGCTGCTTCATCTAGCTTTGTGATGAATTACCGTCATCATTGCTATCATCATCGATAGTGGCCACTACTGATTGGTTTCACTGAATCGTATAAATACTCGAACTACTGTTTGAAGTAAATTTGTCATAAGCCGAAAGATTTGGTCAAGATGTAAAGCCCGTCACATGCTTGAGTTAAAAGTATTGTCGGGAGTTCCACTCTATGCATGCTTGAAAATGTTAAAGAAATTAATTAACACCAACAACAATCGATGTCATGTTTACTTTAACAGAAGTGCGTGAATCGATCGATGGCTATATGTTTGTGCAGAGACGATCGGAGATCTATCATGCTTGACTTACTATTTATCTGCTAAGCGAGATTTGTACTCATAATGAAAACGAATGCACCAAAATACACACTTATGGATTACAAGATTTTGAACTTGTACTTAGCACATTTTTTCTCTATTACAAAAGTGATCCAGTATGTTTTAAATCTGGAACTTTTAATTAACTACATCTATATATATAAAAGAGCTTAGTGAGTGACTGAGTGAGTGACTGACATATCATCGCCCAGACGAAACCGCTGAAGCTAGAAAGCTGAAATTTTGACTGTGGGTTGCTGTCGGTGTGTAGGGGTGAGATAAGGCTGGGTTTTTGGAAATTCGACCTAGAAGGGTACGAAAAGTACTAAAAGGTACTAAATATGGTACCCTTTGTATTAGGCAAACGGGAAGAGCTAGAATTCTGAAATTTGGAATGAGGGTAACTGATGGAGAGTTAGAAAGATGTACCAAAGGGTTTTTGGAAATTCGACCTATAAATGTACGAAAAGTTACTAAATTTGGTAACAATTGCATATTTTGAGCAGATATAGCTACAATCTTCATATTTGGTGTGGGAATCAAGGTTGGGAAGTGGAGTTGATATAAGGAAATGATTTTGGAAGTTCGTACTTATGTGTACGAGAAGTACTAAATTTGGTACAATTTGGATCTGGGTGAACGGATAGAGCTGAAAACCTGAAATTTGGAATTTAGATTACCGTTGAAGCGTACGATTGAGATATGGGTGTACTTTTGGAAATCCATACTTATGTGGACGAAAAGTACTAAATGGTACCAAATTTGGTACAATTTGGATTTAGATAGACATGGAAACCTGAAATTTGGAATTAATATTACGGATGAAGTGAAGGATTGAGGTAGTTTTGGAAATTCTTGCTTATGGGTACGAAAAGTAGTAAACGGTACTAAATTTGGTACAAATTGGATTAGGGTGAACGGATAGAGCTGGAATCCTGAAATTTGGAATTTAATTACTTTTGGAGTATAAGATTGAGTTAGTCTTGGAAATTTGTACTTATGGGTACGGAAAGTACTAAATGGTTCTAAATTTGGTACAATTTGTATTTGTGTGAACGGATAGAGTTTAAATCCTGAAATTTGGAATTAAGATTACTGCTGGAGTGTAGGATTAAAGTAGTTTTGGAAATTAATACTTATGAGTACGGAAAGTACTAAATGTACTATATTTGGTACAATTTATATTTGGGTGAACGGATAGAGTTGGAATCCTCAAATTTCTAATTAAGGTTACTTTTGGAGTGTAGGATTGAGGAAGGTTTGGAAATTCGTACTTATGGGTACGAAAAGTACTAAATTTGGTACAATTTGGATTTGGGGGAACGAATAGAGCTGGGATCCTGAAATTTGGAATTAAGATTATTGTTGGACTGTAGGATTGACTTAGTCTTGGAAATTCGTACTTATGGGTACGGAAAGTACTAAATTTGGTACAATTTAAATTTAGCTGGACGGATTGAGATGTAATCCCGAGATCTGGAATTAAGATTACTTATGGAGTGTAGGATTGACGTAGTTTCGGAAATTCGTACTTATGCGTACGGAAAGTACTAAATGGTACTAAGTTTGGTACATTTTGGATTTGGGTGAACAGATAGAGCTGGAATCCTGAAATTTATAATTAAGATTACTTATGGAGTGTAGGATTGAGGTAGTTTTGGAAACTCGTACTTATGGGTACGGTAAGTACTAAATGGTACTTACTAAATTTGGTACAATTTATATTTGGGTGAACGGAAACAGCTGGAATCAAGTACCTCCCACACAAATTTTCGGAAAAGTTCAGTTTAGGACCTGCTCTCGAACCGCCTTGGTTTTTGTTGTAACATCTTGTATTCACTGTCCCCTATACGAAGGTACAAGTTTCCTCAGGAGCAAGTCCATACTTCCTGAAAAAATAGCCTGATAGTGGGAAAACAAACCCTATGACACCATGTTTATGGGTGGAAGCGCAAGATAATTCTCGAACGGATATGCCGATTCCGGCCAAAATTTGGCCTTCGTAATGTTGTTTCCTAACTTAGTTTAAGTTCGTAGATAAGCCATATCGGTCTACTCCTTCAGGTACCTACCCCACAAAAGTTCAAAAATATTCAGAAAAATTATGCGCACGACAAATCTTGATGGGAGTGACCGATTTGGTCCATACTTTACACATTCTCATAATATCTACCAGATATAGAACAGGTTCGAATATGGACTATATTTGTCTACTCCATCCCGTACCTCCCACACAAAATTTTTGGATAAGTTCATTTTAAGACCTGCTATTGAATCACTTTGATTTTTGTTGAAGCAACTTACATTCGCTGCCTCAATTACGATGGTAAAAGTTGTTTCAGGGGCAAGTCCATACTTCTTGAGAAAACAGCCCGAAGGGTGTAAAAACCCCCTATGACACCCCCATGGTCTATGTCGGTCCATTCCTTTAAGTACCTTTTCCGCAAAATTTTTGAACTTTAATCCTAATCAACATTTTTGTCGGTTCATACGACCAACATTTTGAAACCCCCTAAATACATACATAATTTTTTTGTGAAAAAAGTGTTTCAATTTGCACATGCTGAGGGTATATCTCTGTCGGCAAAGTCGACTGATACTTTTTTACTTGTTTTTTATTTGTTTCAGTATACTCTGACAAATCATCGTGAATAGACTCACGCTTGAACAACGCTACGAAATTATCCAAATTTACTTTGAAAATCAGTCGTCTATTCGCGCAACGCAGTTGGCAAATGACCCGTTGTTTTATCGCAAAATTGTGTTCAGCGATGAGGCGCATTTTTGGCTTAACGGGTTTGTTAATAAGCAAAATTGCCACATATGGAGTGAGACCAATCCACAAGAGACCCTACAAACTCCATTACATCCAGAAAAATGCACCGTATGGTGCGGTTTTCACGCTGGTGGCATTATCGGACCTTATTTCTTCAAAAATGAGGCCGGAGCTCGCGTTACGGTCAATGGAGATCGTTACCGCACCATGATCAATGATTTTTTGTTTGAAAATATGGATGACATTGATCCGGAGGAGATGTGGTTTCAACAGGATGGCGCTACGTGCCATACGGCGAACGCAACCATCGACTTATTGAAATCAAAATTTGGCGATAAGTTGATTTCGAGAAGTGGACCTGTCAATTGGCCTCCAAGGTCGTGCGATTTGACACCTCTCGATTATTTCCTGTGGGGCTACGTGAAGTCACTGATTTATGCTGATAAACCAGCAACAATTGATGCCTTGGAGGCCAGCATTGTTCGTGTTATTCGTGACATACGGCCAGCAGTGCTCGAAACAGTGGCCAAAAATTGGACGTCCAGAATGCACTTCGTCAAGAACAGCCGCGGAGCCCATATGCCCGAAATCATTTTCAAATGTTAATGTCACGTATTGATCTTTCGAATAAAAAAAATTTTGATTACAATTTAATTTTTTGTGTTATTTTTTACAATTTCAAGTTCTATCGGGCTTAAAAAAACACCCTTTACATATATTATAATTAGATATATTTTATGTTTTATATTTTTATTTTATTTTATATATTTTTTCTTTTATGTTATATTTTAAATTTTATGCATATTTATTAGTATTTTAGATTTCATATTTTTTATCTTATATGTTATATTTTATATTTTGTACTATATATTATACATATATTTTATGTTTTATATTTTATTTTTTATATTCTATATTTTATGGTTTTTATTTCATACTTTATATTTTGTATTCATATAATTATTGTTGACCTTTGATCAGTATCTTCTTCTTCTATTTGTTTGGCTTGAGGTGATGAATAAAAAACATACATATTTTCCTTTTTTGTGGTTTATTTTTCCGATATTTCAACGATCTTCGATATTTATCATCTGTTATCTTTAAAAACAAATAATGCATTTTATAAAAATTTAACAATAAATTTTATATTGCTGTTTTTCTTATTTTAGTGTTCTAATAGCTTCTTCCTTCAACCTCTTACTTACTTACTTAGCTGGCCCATTACAGAACATTTGTTCCATAGCCCGAACTAAGAAAAGATCTCCATTTCTCTCTATTTGTTGCTTCGCACTCTGGAATACCGCGCCATTTCATCTCATCATCCACTTGTTTGCGCCATCTATTCCTCGGCCTGCCAATTCTGCGTGCACCACCAAGCGGTTCGTATTTATACGCCTTTTTTGCGGGTACATCTTCGCTCATTCTTATGATAAGGCCTAGCCAACGCAATCGCTGCATCTTGATAAGTTTAACAATATTGATGTCGTTGTATAGCAGATACAGCTCGTGGTTCATGCGACGTCGATATTCACCGTCAACGCAAATCGGCCTGTAGATCTTTCGAAGAATTTTCCTTTCAAACACACCAAGCACTGCCTTATCTGCTTGCGCAAGTACCCATGCTTCGGAGCCATACATTAGCACGGGTAGTATCAGCGTTTTGTATAGTGTTATTTTTGTTTGACGAGATGTGGCTTTGTTTTTAAATTGCTTACTTAAACCGTAGTAGCATCTTTTGGCCATCTTCTTATTTCACAACTGATGTTGTTTGTTGGGTTTATGGCAGTGCCGAGGTTGACGAAGTCTTTAACTACCTCAAAATTATAGGTACCAACTTCCACAGTTGGTCCGAGCTCTATGGACGTTTTGCGCGTCGACACCATCAATTTGGTCTTTTCGCCGTTTACCGCCAGACCCACTTTCGCAGATTCTCCTTCGACCTTTCTGAAGGTATCAGTTACTTCTTTTACTGATCGTCCCATGATGTATATATCATCAGCATAAGCAAATAACATGTGACTATTGGTGTAGATCGTGCCACTTCTTTTGACGTTTACCTCTCTTATAACCTTTTCCAGCAGGATGTTGAAGAGATCACACGAAAGGCTGTCTCCTTGTCTGAAACCTCTTTTGGCACAAAACTCTTCGGAGAGGTTCTTTCCTATTTTAACTGAGGACCTCGTGTCAGTTAAAGTCATTTTACAAAGCCGGATGAGCTTTGCGTGGATACCAAATTCAGACATGGCTTGGAATACCTTTGAACGCAGCGGGCTGTCGAATGCTGCTTTATAATCGACAAAAATGTGGTAGCTGTCGATCTGCATCTCTTGGGTTTTCTCCAGGATTTGCCGCAGGGTAAATATCTGGTCAATGGTGGACTTGCCAGGTCTAAAGCCGCATTGGTATGGTCCAATTATCTCGTTGACCATAGGCTTTAGTCGTTCGCACAATATCCCTGACACGATCTTGTAGACAATAGGGAGTAGACTTATGCCCCTATAGTTAGAGCATACAGTCTTATCTCCCTTCTTGTGGACGGGGCACAGAATACTCAGGTTCCAATCGTCGGGTACACGTTCTTCCTGCCAGATGGTGCTAACTAGCTGATGAATACACCTTATCAGCGTGTCGCCTCCGGCTTAGAACAGCTCGGCTGGTAAGCCATCAGCTCCTGCGGCCTTATTATTCTTCAGACGATTTATTGCTGTCTTTACCTCATCTTGGCTGGGCGGTATACATTTAATACCATCTTCTGGGATTGGGACTGTGGTATCTTCGTCGTCTTCGCTGCTATTGGATACCAACAGTTTTGAAAAATGTTCTTTCCATATCCTGAGTACACTATCTGTATCAGTTACCAAATTACCTTGCTGGTCTTTACAGGAGGATGTGTCTGTACCAAAGCCATCAGTTTGATGCTTGACTCTTTGGTAGAATTTTCGGACTTCATGATGTCTCCTGTACATCTCGATTTGTTCACACTCCCGCTTTTCCATCTCTCTCTTTTTCGGCGGAAAAGACTTTCTCCTCTTTCCTTTTCTCCCGATATCTCTCTTGTGCGCTGCGCGTTGCTACGGATTGTAAAGTAGCTCTATATGCCGCATTTTTCTCTTCGGTAGCAGCACGACACTCCTGATTATATCATGGATTCCTTGGTGGAAGTCTCTGGTATCCAAGTATGGATATTGCGGATGTTTGCATGGAGTGGGCAAAACTTTGCCATTGCGCTGATATGTTATCGGGATGAGGATTGCTTTGATTAAGCAATTGGGCTAGTTGAGTGGAATATGCTGTGGTTATCTGTTGTGATTGCAGCTTACCGATGTCTAACTTTCGTGTTGTGTCTGTTCGTACTTTGTTTGCTACGTTTAACCGAGTGCGTACCTTTGCTGCAACAAGGTATTGGTCCGAGTCTATGTTTGCACCTCGGAACATCCAACACGCTCGAGGAATGTCTTCCATCTATCACAACGTGAACAATTTGATTTCTTGTTTTCTGATCTGGAGACAGCCCTTATGGATGTCGAGATGGTGAAATCTGGTGCTGCTAACTACCATGTTTTTTGCCGCTGCGAAGTCTATCAGCCTCATACCATTGTCAGATGTTTCACTGTCTAGAATGAATTTCCCGACTGTTGGGCCAAAGATATTCTCCTTTCCAATTTTGGCATTAAAATCGCCTAGAATGATTTTAATGTCATAGGCAGGGCAGCGGTCATATGTTTCTTCTAAGCGCTCGTAAAATATATCTTTAGTCTGTTCATCCTTTTCTTCTGTGGGAGCATGAGCGCAAATAAAGCTGGTGTTGAAGAATTTAGCTTTTATTCGAATTGCAGCAAGTCTTTCATTCACTGGGGTGAAGCTTGATACTAGATGTTTTAACCTCTGACTAACTACGAATCCGCAACCAAACTCATGCTTTACGTCATGGCAGCTATAATACAGTGCTTCACCTTTAGGTGTTGTTGTAACGCCTTTCCCGTTCCATCGTATTTCCTGTATGGCAGTAATATCGGCCTTGTACTTTTCATGTACGTCTGCCAATGCGAAGACTGCACCTTCTCTATAAAGAGTGCGAACATTCCAGGTGCAGATTCGCAGATCATGGTCCTTAAAACGTTTGCGGGGTTCGTCAACTTCAGAGGGGTTTGTTTTTCTTTTCTTTCGTTTTTTCATAGTAGGCTGCTTTTTCTAGGGTAGGGTTACTAAGCCGACGGCCAAACCGAAGTTTTTAACGTTCTTATGGGCGAACGGCACATGTTAGCTCACTACCTTTAACTGGTGTTAAAAGCAGTTCGCCAGGTGACACCACGGGGAGGTCAGTGTCCACTTGACCAAGAGGGACCAAGATAAATCCTGGGCTTTGCCAATATTCATGCAAAAGTCAATATTATATTTTACTTTTAGATTTTTTATATTTTATATATAGAATGTAATTAAACCTCATCAAGTCACTCCTCACTCAGCCATCTATCTGCTGTTGTTAAGTGCGGATTGAAGATTGATTTGGAGCGTGTAAACTTTTGAGTTTATGTGTGTGTGTAGGTGCACAAGAGAGTTTATCAGTCTACTTGGCGATGTAGTTTTGTTGATGTTGTTGTTGCTGTTATTTTACAACATTGATGACATCAAGCCACAACATTTATCCCTTTCTCTACTATAGTCCTTTCCCGCTTTCAAGTCACAATAACAACACACTCATTTTTGTAACAGTCATGATACCAAAGTTACACAAAGTTCTATAGTCATTGGTATTGGCCATTGACAGCATCATCGTTGGTATGCTGGCTGTTGCAAGTTGAAAGCACACAACCCTGTTCAACTTCCTGCAATACGAAAAGACACACTCACACAAACAGACTCATTTATTATTTCATTCATACAATTCACTTCTTTAGTGTTTTTGTGGATCGACGTGTAATGCCGTTGTTCATGTTGTTGCCTTTTCGTCATTGAAATTCCTACTGAAAACATGACCAACCGGTTAGGTGGGTAAGCTAAATATCATTTCTTTACTTTGTTTGTGTATGTATGTGTGAGTGTGTGTCATCTGTGTCTATAAGACTGGATATTTAATGAAATATGAAATAACTTAACAAACACACACACACATCCACACGCTATATACTCGTAATGAAAACTGCTGGAAAGAAGTCCCTTTCAGTAAGTAGTACGTGCGAGTGAAAATTGGGAAAACAAGTGTTTTGAGTTTTTGGACATTTCTGAAACTAAAATTGGAGCTGTAGAGCTTTAAATAAATTTAACTTTTGGTCGGTTGAAAGGATATTTCTAGTCTAGAAGGCTAGGAAAACAAATCTTACACGATTCGATAACTGAGAGAGAAGTCCCTCTCTGTGTTTATTCCGGAAAGTTCTAGATTCTTGTTAAATCTTCATTAGCTCAGATAAGGTTAATAGAACGTTAAGAGTTAAGGTTCATACACGCTGAGAAGGGATGTTGTTGGAGGTATTTTAAAAAACTGAAAATACATTTTTTTCTTCAACCATATATTTTTGTCACGCAACATAATGATACAGAAAATATTGTTGCATCAACAAACTGTATTTTAAGATTTTTAAAATACCCCATTTTGCTCCCACAATATCTCTACTCTGCGTAAAAGGACCTCACTCTCTGTGTAGCTCAATAAACCTTATTCAAGCTGTAAGGATCTTGTTAAAAATTATTCAGAGATAACCGTACCTAGCAATCCATATTACACACCTGTCATTCTCACAAGAAGTGTCAGTGATAGCTTTATCTTAGAGATTAGTTTTCTTAGCAGATACTATTTTGTTCTCCGATCTTAACCGTGGCTTTGTCGCCGAATGTCTTATCAGATATCAGCAACCCTGCCGACCTTTACCCCAATAATTAGCTCTTACCTCAGTGATAAGTGTTCTTATCTTATAGATTAGCCGTCTTTCCAACTTTTATCTCAGATATTAGCGACCTTACCCACCCCTATATAAAGTATGACCTCCTTACGGTCCCCTATTTCACAGATTACAAACCTTACCGATTCCTGTTTAAGAGATAAGTGTTCTTATCGATCCTTACCTTCAATATAACCATCCTTACCGACCATTATCTCAGTTATAAGCACCCCCAACAATCCTTATATAAGATATAACCGTCTTTACCGACCCCTTATTTCTGATATAAGTATCGTCAGAGACCCTAATGTTCCAGATAAATGCTCTTAACGCCCCTTTTTCAGAAGTAATTGCCCGAATCGATCTTTATCACCTTTCCGACCAATACGTTAGTTATAAGCTTCCTGTTCCAATAGATTTTTTCGGAAATTAGTGAGATAATGGTAGATACGAATACCATTATCTCCGATATGACCATCCTTATCGACCATCACTTCATTAAAAGCGTCCTCGCCGACCCTTATACAAGCGCCTTATGTCGTAGAAAACTACCCATTACGACCCTTATTTTATAGAAAACCTGCGAGATATACGTGCTTTCCGATCATTACCTCAATAAAATGGCCTGGCATCTGTGTTAAGCGTCCTTATCTAATACATGAGCCATCTTATAGACCCTTATCTTACAGATAAAAGTCCTTACCGACACTAGTGTTAGAGATTACTGTCATACACCACCCTTATCTTAGAGATACCGACACAAGCGTCCTTATATAATAGATAACGTTTTCACTGACCATTATCTCAGATATAACCGTCCGTATAAATATTCATTACCGATTCACTATTGTAGAGATAACTTTCCATGTCGCCCCTTACCTCGGGCGCTTATCATTGTCGACCCTAATCCTATACAAATATCCTTAGCCAGTTTTATGGGTCCTTACTGACCAATATTGTAGAGATAACCTCCTAATCGACCGTTTAATACAAGTTAACGGCCTTACCGACATTTAAGCATCCTCTTACTTCAGAGGTAACAGTTGTGGCCGATCATAATCTTAGATATAAGTGTCCTTATTCTTCATTATCTCACAGAAAATCGACCTTGCCGACAGTAGCCTAAGCGATGCACGTTCTTACCGAAGATTTTTTTCTGCTATCATTTTATTTATATTTACCAACCCTTATCTCAAAGATAATATTTCTTAGCAACCTTATCTTACTGATAAACGTCCTTATTGACAACTACCTCAGATAAATAAGGTCGGCTAGGACACTATATGTCCGAGATAACTGCCCTTACCGCCCATTGGGTTTGGGCGCCGGGTTAGTAACCCTCCTCTAGAAAAAGCAGCCTACTATGAAAAACAAAAGAATAGAAAAACAAGTGAGCCAAGGCTATAGTCGGGTCGGGGCCGGCTATGTAATACCCTACACCACTACCCCCGTTCATAAGGTTTTGACTAATAAAATTCAAAATATTAAAATTGGGATAGCTTAGCGCCTTTGCTCTGAATGTCTTCATTAACACAGGTCAATTTTTTTGAAACGCATTTAAGTGCATCGACAGTACAACCCAAATAAAAAAATGGAAAAGTGGGATGTATGCCAACCATCAATAGGCTTCTTTCTCTGTTAGACCCCCATCAACCCCCAACATTTCGTGAGGATCCGATCAAAATTTCGTAGTGTGATTGCACAAAAATGGAAAAAGGGATGCATTACCGACTATTGCGATATCTCCGTTGTTTGACCACCTATGACAACCTACTTCACATCGTTCTAAAGGTGATATTTTCTACTTTCCTTGCCAGGTTTTGCTTTCGATATACCTCCTACAGAAGGGAGATATTAACTTTGAAATAAAACGTTGGTCTTTTTTCCAAATATTTTATTCACATTCCGACCCCTGAATAATATCCGCCCATTATCAAAAATCAAAGGGTTTTTTCCTCTGTTGGACCCCCAATAACACCCAAAATTTCGTGACGATCCAATTAAAATTGCGACCTGTGGAAAGTGGAAAAATGGATGTATTACCGACTATTGCGATATCTCCGTTATTTGGATACCTACGCCAACCTACTTTACATCATTGTAATGATGGGATTTTTTACTTTCATTGTCAGACTTTGCTTTTGGAAGGTCTCGAACCAAAGCTGTGATATTCGTCATTATTATTAAAACCGCAAAAATGAAAAGTTGTGTTCTATTAGCAGCTATTGCGATATCTTCGTTGTTTGACCACCTACGACAACCTACGTTGCAAAGGTGATATTTTCTACTTTCATTAGCAGGTTTTGCGTTTGATATACCCCTTTTAGAAGCGGAGATATTCGCTTTGAAATAAAACGTTGACTTTTTCTCCAAATAAGTTTTTTCCCATTCCGATCCCTGAATATTATCCGACCATCACCAAAATCTTCTTTCTCTGTAGGATCCCCATTAACCCCAAAAATTTTGTGACGATCCGATCAAAATTGCGACCTGTAGCGTGATTACAAAAAAAAAAAATGAAAAAATGGGATGTATTGCCGACTATTGTGATATCTCCGTTCTGTGGCCACCTACGCCAACCTACTTTGCATCACTGTAAAGATGGGATTTTCTACTATCATAGTCGGACTTTGTTTTTGGAAGATCCCCAACCGAAGCTGTGATATTCGTCATTATTATTAAAATCGCAAAAATAAAAAGTTGGGTTCTATTAGCGGCTATTGCGATATATTCGTTGTTTGATCACCTACGAGAACATACTTTACATCATTAGAAAGGCGATATTTTCTACTTTCATGGCCAGGTTCTGCTTTTGGAATACCCCATACTGAAGCTGAGATATTCGCTTAGGAAAAAAACGTTGTCTTTTTCTCCAAATAAGTTTTTTGCCCATTAGCACCCCTAAATATTATCCGACCATCACCAAAATAGGCTTCTTCATCTGTGTGACCCCCATTAACCCTCAAAATTTCGTGACGATCCGATCAAAATTGCGACCTGTTGCGTGATTTCCAAAAAAGTGGAAAAATGGGATGTATTACCGACTATTGCGAAATCTCCGTTATTTGGTCACCTACGCCGACCTAGTTTACATCGTTGTAAAGATGGAATCTTCTACTTTCACAGCCAGGCTTTGCTTTTGGAAAGTCCCCAACCAAAGCTGTGATAATCGTCATTATAATTAAAATCGCAAAAATTAAAATTGGGGTTTTATTTGCGACTATTGTGATATCTTCGTTGTTTGATCACCTACGAGAACCTACTTTACATAATTAGAAAGGTGATACTTTCTACTTTTATTGTCAGGTTTTGCTTTTGGTATACCCCGTATAGAAGCTGAGATATTTGCTTTGGAAAAAACGTTGTCTTTTTATCCACATAAGTTTTTTGCCCATTCCGATCCCTAAATATTATCCGACCATCACCAAAATCAATAGGCTTCTTCCCCTCCGGGACCCCCATCAACATCCGAAATTTCGTGACGATCCGATCAAAATTGCGACCTGTAGCGTGATTACAAGGTTTAGATGGACAGACGGACGGACGGACGGACTGACGGACGGACACACATAGCCAGATCGACTCAGCTCGTCGAGACATTCATTTTGGTATATATAAGTATGGGTCTACGACCAATATTTCGATGCGTTACAAACTTGTTGGCCAAAACCAACTTATAATACCCTCCCCACATAGTGGTGTAGGGTATAACAAATCCCTCTGCACCTGGAATGTTCGCACTCTTTATAGAGAAGGTGCAGTTTACGCATTGGTAGATGTACTTGAAAAATACAAGGCCGACATTACTGCCATACAGGAAATACGATGGATTGGGAAAGGCGTCACAACAACACCTAAAGTTGACGCTCTGTATTATAGCTGCCATGACATAAAGCATGAGTTTGGTTTCGGATTTGTAGTTGGTCGGAGGTTAAAACACCTGGTCTTCACCTTCAACCTTGTGAATGAAAGACTTGTTACAATTCGAATAAAAGCAAAATTCTTCAACATCAGCTTTATTTGCGCTTATGCTCCCACTGAAGACAATTACGAACAGAGCAAAGATATATTTTATGAGCGCTTAGAAGAAACATATGACCGTTGTCCTGCCCATGACATTAAAATTATTCTAAGCGATTTTAATGCCAAAATTGGAAAGGAAAATATCTTTGGCCCAACAGTCGGAAAATTCAGTCTCCACAATGAAACATCTGATAATGGCATGAGGCTGATAGACTTTGCAGCGGCAAAAAACATGGTAGTTAGCAGCACCAGATTTAAACATCTCGACATCCATAAGGGCACCTGGTTGCCTCCAGATCAGAAAACAAGAAATCAAATTGATCACGTTGTGATAGATGGAAGACATTCATCGAGCATGTTGGATGTGCGCTCGTTCCGTTCCATAGACTCGGACCATTACCTAGTTGCAGCAAAGGTATGCACCCGGTTAAACGTAGCAAACAAAGTACGAACAGACACAACACGAAAGTTAGACATCGGTAAGCTGAAATCACAACAGATAGCCACAGCATATTCCACTCAACTGGCCTAACTGCTTAATCAAAGCACTCCTCGTCCCGATAACATACCAGGACAATGGCAAAACATTGCACACTCCATGCAAACTGCCGCAAAACCAGTACTTGGATACCAGAGACCTAGAGAGGTATCGGGAGAAAAGGAGAGAAGAGAAACGTCTTTTCCGCAGGAAAAAGAGAGAGATGGAAAAGCGGGAGTGTGAAAAAATCGAGATGTACAGGGGCCAGAATGAAGTTCGAAAATTCTACCAAAAAGTGAAGCATCAAACTGATGGCTTTGGTACGGGCACATCCTCCTGTAGAGACCAGCAAGGTAATCTGGTAACTGATACAGATAGTGTGCTCAGGATATGTAAGGAGCATTTTTCCAAACTGTTGGTATCCAGCGAAGACGACGAAGATACCGCAGATCCAATCCCAGAAGATGGTATTGAATGTATACCGCCCAGCCAAAATGAGGTAAACACAGCAATAAACCCGCTGAAGAATAATAAGGCAGCAGAAGCCGATGGTTTACCAGCCGAGCTCTTCAAAACCGGAGGCGACACGCTGATAAAGTGTATTCATCAGCTAGTTAGCACCATCTGGCAGGAAGAACGAGTACCCGACGATTGGAACCTGAGTATCCTGTGCCCCGTCGATAAGAATGGAGATAAGACTGTATGCTCTAACTATAGGGGCATAACCCTACTCCCGATTGCCTACAAGATCGTGTCAGGGATATTGTGCGAACGACTAAAGCCTATGGTCAACGAGATAATTGGGCCATACCAATGTGGCTTTAGACCTGGCAAGTCCACCATTGACCAGATATTTACCCAGCGGCAAATCCTGGAGAAGACCCAAGAGATGCAGATCGACACCTACCACCTTTTTGTAGATTATAAAGCAGCCTTCGACAGCCCACTACGTTCAAATGTATTCCAGGCCATGTCTGAATTTGGTATCCCCGCAAAGCTCATTCGGCTTTGTAAAATTTCTTTAACTGACACGAGATCCTCAGTTAAAATAGGAAAGAACCTCTCCAAAGAATTTTTTACCAAAAGAGGTTTCAGGCAAGGAGACAGCCTCTCGTGTGATCTCTTCAACATCCTGCTGGAAAAGGTTATTCGAGAGGCAAACGTCAAAAGAAGTGGCACAATCTACACCAATAGCCACATGTTACTTGCTTATGCTAATGATATAGACATCATGGGTCGATCAGTAAAAGAAGTAACCGATACCTTTATGAAGGTTGAAGGAGAATCTGCTAAAATGGGTCTGGCGGTAAACGGCGAGAAGACCAAGCTGATGGTGTCGACGCGCAATGCGTCCATTGAGATAGGACCAACTGTTGAAGTTGGTTCCTATAACTTTGAGGTAGTAAAAGACTTCGTATACCTTGGCACCGCCATAAACACAACAAACGACATCAGTTGTGAAATAAAAAGAAGAATTGTATTGGCCAACAGATGCTACGTTGGCTTAAGTAAGCACTTTAAAAACAAAGCCACAACTCGTCAAACAAAAATAACGCTTTACAAAACACTGATATTACCCGTGCTGATGTATGGTTCCGAAGCCTGGGTACTTGCGAAAGCAGATAAGGCAGTGCTTGGCGTGTTTGAGAGAAAAATTCTTCGAAAGATCTACGGACCGATCTGCGTTGACGGTGAATATCGACGTCGTATGAACCACGAGCTGTATCTGCTATACAACGACATCAATATTGCTAAACGTATAGAGATGCAGCGATTGCGTTGGCTAGGCCATATAATAAGAATGAGCGATGATGAACCCGCTAAAAAGGCGTATAAATTCGAGCCACATGGCGGTGCACGCAGAATTGGCAGGCCAAAGAATAGATGGCGCAAACAAGTGGATAAAGAGATGACAAGGCGCGGTATTCCATAAAGCAAGCACGAACCAGAGAGGGAATGGAGATTTTTTCTTAGTTCGGTCTATGGAACAAATGTTCTGTAAGGGGCCAGCTAAGTAAGGAAGTAAGTAAATGTATTGCAAATGGAAAAACAATAATATAAAACTAATCATTTTCGCAAATTTTTGTAGTTATTATGCATTTTTATGACTTTTGCGGCTAATAATGGACTAACAGTATTGAATGTGAGAAAGTTCAGTGATAAAAAAGCCGTCATGAAGGGTCTTCATACAGGTAAAAAACGCTTGAGACCATATTACCAGTAAACATTGGCGAATCGGCCACATACAACTATGCAAAGAGTAAATATTTGACTCAATATAATGGACCAATGCATAACTGTCCGATTTTGGCTTTGAAAACATCAATATACCTCTGGAAAATATAGGGAAAAAATTGACCCTCAATGCAGTATTTTGAAACGACCAAAAACAGAGCTCTATCTACTCTCTCAATAGTATTTGGAAAACTTCATTTTTACAAAATAGATAGATCTTATCCTCTACTATCATAATAAATCACAAAAAGTGTGCCAAATCTAGTAAAACCCATCAAATATGGAAATTGAACCGCTTCTCGAAAAGCTGGAATACCGAATTTTTGGGTAAAAGCAAAAAAGTATACGAAATCGGGTTCACGGACATAATAATTATTGGGAAGGCATCTTAACTGACATAATTAGGAAGTATTTAATAATAATTATTCTGAAAGTCAGTAAAAGGGTTCCAGAAATCTTAATCAAGTTCAAATACCACCATTCCAAAGGCCAGATAATGGCATATTAATCTTATTTGTGTAAATTGCTGACGTAATATAACAACACTAATCTTATAAATAACTCGGTCCAAAATCCTGATATCAACCCTTATAAAAATGTTGGGTCCACTTTAAGAAAAACAACTCGAAAAGGTCCTCTAATGAAGGATCAAGATTTACTAAAAATTGGGAGCCAGTACCCTTAGAGTATAACATGTCGAGCCTTAATTTTGGGTTAACTAAGCTCATGAAAGCTCCAATGAATGTCCAAAGTGGATAGACAACTCAATAAGGAACACAACTTTGGTAAATCTATATGAAGCCATAGATCTGGCAATTTTTGCAATACATTTTTTGTCACCCCCATATAGTAGGTGACTCATATTTTTTTGATTTTATGATTTTATTACAAATCAGAAATAATCTTTACTTATTTTGACGGAATATTGTTCTGAGGACCAATAACAAGAGATTTGCATAAAAACCTATAATTTTTACATAATTTGTTGCCATAAAAGAACAATTAATATGAAATTGTTTACAATGTTGGTCTTTGCAATACATTTGTTGTCTAACTGTATGTTTTATATGGTCGCAAATGATTAGTTCGATATGTTACATTATGGTGGAGGATATAAAAATATTTTGTTGTAAAACTTAGAATTTTAAATGGCAACCCTGGCTACCCATTTATGTGGTGTAATGGTGGTTGTGCTTCCTGCTACTGTTTCGGACCATTCAAGAAGTGTGTAATGATGAGACAACTACAACGTAGGTTTGCGTTTTTTTCATCCTTGCCTTGGCATAATGGTGATGGCTATGGAAATGCTGCTGCAGATGTGTATGCGGTAGATGGTGATAAGAAAAGCAAGAGGCCGGAGGTGGATTCCAGGACACAACGTTTTAATAAATTTGTAAACAGATTTGTTAATTTCAGCATAAAATTTTGATGAGAACATGGCCATATTGCAGGAAATGAGCAGTAACAAAATGTCATCATAGTGTGTGTGTGCAAGTAAAATATTTTCATGTGTTTGAGTATGTGTGTATGTGTGTTGTACGTAACTATGTGCGTGTATTTGCCTTTTAAAGAAACTACAAAACCATTCAGATTTTTGTGTGAAATGAATTAAAAAGGGATTTACTGCGTGTAAAATATTTGTACAAGTTATTGTTGAAGAGATGCTGCTGAAGAGCTTAAATTTGCATAAATAGTAAATTTTTGTGGATTTTAAGAGTTAATCCCAGAGTTAAGCATAATTTCTGTCGGGGGAGTCATAGCATAAAATGTGGTTTAATAAGATGTATGACCTTAATAACCAAAAGCAATATGTAACAAGAAACATAAAGACACCGAAGTTTTGGGAGGCTTTTCCGGAAAGGAAAAATACATTTTATGGCTTCAAAAAAAAAAAAAAAAAAAAAAAAAAAAACTAGCTGATTAATGCTAAAATAACAAAAAAAGAAAAAAATAATAAAAACTGCAAGAAGGAATTGCATTCCCATTTGATGTCTGATACCTAATCAAAAATTGAAATCCTCCAACAAATGCTGTTTTAAGTGCAACAATACGTGTGAGTGTAATTATTTGCATTGATGGCAAGTTTTTCTCCCCGTGTTTTTTTTTTACCTACACTTATTTGTTTGAGTTTGCCAAAGCGTGATGTTTGAGCGTAAGTGAGACCGGGTATTTATTTGTTGGTTGCTGTTAAAGAGTTTCAAGTTTACCCGGATTATTTGCACATGAGTGTATGTGGGTGTGTGTGTGTGTGTCTGTGATGTTTGAATTCAAACCTCGTAACTTTTTTCACACACACACAAGTGGGCGATCTGAGTTGGTTGTTGTTGCACAACAATTTGTTCTTGTTCATAGATATTTTTTGTTGTAGATTTAACTGACATTGGCCAGAGTTAATACCAATGTTGTTTGTTGTGGTGAAGGGAGACTGAGAGGAACAAACTTAACTTCCATGTTGTTCGTGTTAACCGGAAATAAAAACGCAATACAAATGAGTTTTTGCTTTTGTTTATTTGTCTGCCTGTATGCTGTTGTTGTTGTTTTTTGTTTATATGTAGTTGCAATTGTTGTAATGTTAAATAACACAACGACTGACTGAATGAATGAAATTGTATTTTTTATTCTATGTTAGGGGGCATTCTAGTTTCTGTTTTTATTGTAGTTGTAGCAGAACAGTTCATATTATAGCTTTTATGTATGTCCTGTCCTGGTTAGGTAGGTATGTACATATTTTGTAAAATGTTAAATTGAATTGAGTGAATATTAGCAGAGGGTGACGTAGGGGATGGAAGATACCAAGGAACGGTCCTGACCGGATTTAACATGGCAAAGCCCAGGATTTATCTTGGTCCCTCTTTCATCTCAAGTGGACACTGACCTCCCCGTGGTGTCACCTGGGGAACTGCCTTTAACACCCGTTAAAGGTAGTGAGCTAACATGTGCAGCACGTTCACCCATAAGAACGTTAAAAACTTGGGTTTGGGCGTTGGGTTAGTAACCCTCCCCTAGAAAAAACAGCCTACTATGAAAAAACGAAAGAACAGAAAAACAAACCCCTCTAAAGTTGACGAACTCCGCAAACGTTTTAAGGACCATGATCTGAGAATCTGCACCTGGAATGTTCGCACTCTTTATAGAGAAGGTACAGTCTTCGCATTGGCAGACGTACTTGAAAAGTACAAGGCCGATATTACTGTCATACAGGAAATACGATGGACTGGGAAAGGCGTCACAACAACACCTAAAGGTGACGCACTGTATTATAGCTGCCATGACGTAAAGCATGAGTTTGGTTGCGGATTCGTAGTTAGTCGGAGGCTAAAACATCTAGTCTCCAGCTTCACCCCAGTGAATGAAAGACTTGCTGCAATTCGAATAAAAACTGAATTGTTCAACATCAGCTTTATTTGCGCTGATGCTCCCACTGAAGAAAAGGACGATATATATTACGAGCGCTTAGATGCAACTTATGACCGTTGCCCAGCTCATGATATTAAACTTATACTAGACGGTTTTAATGCCAAAATTGGAAAGGAAAATATCTTTGGCCCAACAGTCGGGAAAGTCAGTCTCCACAGTGAAATATCTGACAATGGTATGAGGCTGATAGACTTTGCAGCTGCAAAAAACATGGTAGTTAGCAGTACCAGGTTTAATCATCTCGATATTCATAAGGGCACCTGGCAGTCTCCAGATCAGAAAACAAGAAATCAAATTGATCATGTTGTGATAGATGGAAGACAATCATCGAGCGTGTTGGATGTACGATCGTTCCGAGACGCAAACATTGATTGACCACTACCTTAAACGTAGCAAACAAAGTACGAACAGACACAACAAGAAATTTAGACATCGGTAGGCTGCAATCACAACAAATAGCCACAACATATTCCACTCAACTAGCCCAATTGCTTAATCAAAGCACTTCTCATCCCGATAACATATCAGCGCAATGGCAAAGCATTGCAAACTCCATGCAAACAGCCGCAAAATCCATACTTGGATACCAGAGACTTCCACCAAGGAATCCATGGTATGATCATGAGTGTCGTGCTGCCACCGAAGAATAAAATGCGGCATATAGGGCTACTTTACAATCCGTAGCAACGCGAAGCGCACGAGAGAGATACAGGGAGAAGAGGAAAAGCGTCTTTTCCTCAGGAAAAGAGAGAGAGAGAGATGGAAAAGCGGGAGTGTGAAAAACACGAGATGTACAGGAGCCAGAATAAAGTCCGAAAATTCTACCAAAGAGTCAAGCATCACACTGATGGCTTTGGTACAGGCACATCCTCCTGTAGAGACCAGCAAGGTAATTTGGTAACTGATACAGATAGTGTACTCAGGATATGGAAATAATATTTTTCAAAACTGTTGGAATCCAATAGCAGCGAAGACGACGAAGATACCACATTCCCAATCCCAGAAGATGGTATTGAATATATACGGCCCAGCCAAGATGAGGTAAAGACAGCAATAAATCGGCTGAAGAATAATAAGGAAGCAGGAGCCGATGGCTTACCAGCCGAGCTGTTCATGGCTGGGCATAAGTCTACTCCCTATTGCCTACAAGAACGTGTCAGGGATATTGTGCGAACGACTAAAGCCTATGGTCAACGAGATAATTGGACCATACCAATGCGGCTTTAGACGTGGCAAGTCCACCATTGACCAGATATTTACCCTGCGGCAAATCCTGGAGAAGACCCAATAGATGCAGATCGACACCTACCACCTTTTTGTCGATTATAAAGCAGCTTTCGGCAGCCCGCTGCGTTCAAATGTATTCCAAGCCATGTCTGAATTTGGTATCCCCGCAAAGCTCATCCGGCTTTGTAAAATGACTTTAACTGACACGAGGTCCTCAGTTAAAATAGGAAAGAACCTCTCCGAAGAGTTTGGTACCAAAAGAGGTTTCAGACAAGGAGACAGCCTTTCGTGTGATCTCTTCAACATCCTGCTGGAAAAGGTTATACGAGAGGCAAACGTCAAAAGAAGTGGCACAATCTACACCAATAGCCACATGTTACTTGCTTATGCTGATGATATAGACATCATGGGCCGATCAGTAAAAGAAGTAACTGATACCTTTATAAAGGTCGAAGGAGAATCTGCTAAAGTGGGTCTGGCGGTAAACGGTGAGAAGACCATGTTGATGGTGTCGACGCGCAATGCGTCCATTGAGCTCGGACCGACTGTGGAAGTTGGTTCCTATAATATTGAGGTAGTAAAAGACTTCGTCTACCTCGGCACCTCCGTAAACACAATAAACGACATCAGTTGTGAAATAAAAAGAAGAATTGTATTGGCTAACAGATGCTACTTTGGTTTAAGTATGCAGTTTAAAAACAAAGCCACATCTCGTCAAACAAAAGTAACGCTCTACAAAACACTGATACTACCCGTGCTGATGTATGGCTCCGAAGCCTGGGTACTTGAGCAAGCAGACATGGCAATGTTTGGTGTGTTTGAGAGAAAAATTCTACGAAAGATCTACGGACCAATCTGCGTTGACAGCGAATATCGACGTCGCATGAACCACGAGCTGTATCTGCTATACAACGACATCAGTATATATTAACGTATCGAGATGCAGCGATTGCTTTGGCTAGGCCATATAATAAGAATGAGCGATGATTAACCCGCTAAAAAGGCGTATAAATACGAACCGCTTGGCGGTGCACGCAGAATTGGCAGGCCAAGGAATAGATGGCGCAAACAAGTGGATGATGAGATGAAAAGGCGCGGTATTCCAGAGTGCGAAGCAAGAAATAGAGAGGAATGGAGATATTTTCTTAGTTCTTAGTAAGTAAGTAACACTGCTGAGGGAAATATCACCAAAATGAAGGTTGATAAGGCACTTATCTCGGACATAAGGTCAGTAAGGAGGCTAATACCTGAGATAATTGTGTCTAAAGACGCTTGTTAGTTGTTGTTGTTGTAACAGTGTTTTATTATTATGTTTGTATGTTCGTTCCCCTGTTCAATCTGGCACTGGGTCTTTCCCCAGTTCCAGGAAAGTGGCTACTTCGATGGGATGTAACCACAGACCCACTGGAGTCAGATAAGTAGGTTTGGCGGGGCAGTTGAATAGGTGCTTAGTATCGTGCGGGCCCATGTCGAATACTTGGCAGATGTGTTGCACGGTGCGATCGATTCCCGCACAATAGGACTTTACGCGACTGCAATATCACGAGCATAATTGAGCCAAAACTACTCTGGTTTGTCGTGGCAGCTGACGCTCTTCAGCTGCGATAGATGGGGGATGTACACCGATGACTGCATTCAAACAATAATTGCTTATGGCCTTAGCAACTGTGTCCGTGTGAATGCTGTTCAAACCTGCCTGATATGCCTGTTGATCTAGAGGTTCTCTCCTATATTGTTGGACCTCCGTCTCTAGAGCATGAATATCCTTCCTAATATGTCTTGGTTTATCGGTGGCCAGCAGATGGTGATTGGGATGGCTCTCACGGTAACACCCGACCAAGTACTGCAACGATAGCATCTCATTATGTTGCCGTACTGAAAGAATGTTTGCCTCCTCATGCAGATGGTGCACTGTAGATTTGAGGAGTCACCCTGTTCCTGTTCTCAGGGCGGCGTTCTGACAAATTTGAATCTTATCCCACTGCGTGTCACATAAATTCGGGAACCAAACTGGCACCGCATAGCTTACCACAGACCGACCTTACGCTTTATACGTGGTCAACAAGGTTTCTTTATCTGCACCCCAAGTGCTGCAGGCTAGGGACTTGAGAACCTTGTTCCTACATTTCAGTTTATCGCAGATAGCTGTGGCGTGCGAGCACGATGTGAAAGTGGTGTCGAATGTAACCCCTAAAATTTTGGGGCAGTTTGTGGTCGGAATTCTGCTACCATCGAGCCTGATATTCAACTCTCTTCTATACTGCGCCGTCCATGTGTTGAACCGTCGATTTAGTGGCGAGTAGCTGCATATTCCTCGCGTGGAAAAAGTTGGTAAGATCAGTTAAATAGGAGTTCATTATCTCACAGATGTCATCAGGGTAGGTACCGGACGCCAGGATCGTAGAATCATCCGCATACGTTACGATCTCAATGCCCTCTGGAGGGGGGCGGAATACAGGAAAAGTAGAGGATAAACAGTTCCGGAGATATCACCCCTCCTTGGGGAACTCTCTGTTTCACTCCACGGGGCTTGGATTTCTTGTTCCTGAATTCCACATACGGCTGGCGACCACACATACAGTTGATTATTCAACGTTTCAGACTTGGCCAGAGGGTTGTCTGCTCGATGTCCTCGAATAGCTTGGAGTGCTTGACAGTATCAAAGGCTTTTCATAAGTCAAGCACCACCATCATTGTTCTATCACACGGCCGCTCCTGGTTGAGTCCTCGACAAATATGTGTGGAAATGGCGTGCAGCGCTGTTGTCGTGCTGTGCTGCTTACGGAATTCATGCTGATGATCGGCAACATGATAGTTATTTTTAATGCTGGGGAGGACTAAGGCCTCAAGGGTCTTCGCTACAGGTGACAAAAGCGTAATCGGCCTGTACGATTCACCTTTGCTGGCATCCTTGCCTGGCTTCAGCAGCTGGACCACCCTGTCCATTTTCCAGACTTCGAGAACAATAAGGGTGACTAGGGACAAGTTGAGGAGTTTAGTGAGATACTCCACTCCCGGCTCATCCAGCTGTTTCAACATTACCATGGAAATTCCGTCGGGGCCCAACGCTTTGGATGATTTAGCGTTCCTGATGGCATTCGCAACATCATCCATTGTAAGCTGCGGTGGTTCATCATCGGCAGGAAGAGATCTAATGCGACGTAACGCTCATCTCTTCGCCCTGTCACTCTCGGGATGCTCGACAAACTGTCGATTGAACTAACTTGCACACCTCTTCGGGTCAGTCGACGTTACGTCGCCAAACGTGACTGAGGTCCTGTCATCCCTCCTTCCGGGGTTCGAGAGTGACTTAACCGACAATTTGACTTAACCCACAATTTACTTATACCGGCTCCAATGTTGCAAACTCTTCAGATGATTTAACCAATTGATCCGTTTATGTTCGCCGACCAGCCTGTTAACTTCCAGTGTCAGCTCACGCTCATTTGCTAATCCCGTCGCCTCTGCTGGGATGTTTGGTCTTACTTCGGATATTTGACCAGAAGGTAAATGGCGAGCGGCTGCAGCATTGATGATGTCTCGGAACGTCCTTTCCTCTAACCGATCATCAGAAGGATTGGGCAATTCTCTCAAGCGGTGATTAGTGAACTCTCTGAAACTCGGCCAATCAGCTTTCCCATGATTGACGAATGTGCGGCGTTCAGAGGTGATGAAATCGGTTGGTCTATTGATGGAGACAATTATGGGGAGATGGACTGATCCAAGGGAAATGACGGGTTGCCATGTGACGTAATTTGTAGGACCAGGTGACACGATGGTTATGTCTGGCGAACTGTGACACGCTCCTATAATTCTGGTAGGGGATTGTTAGTGAGATAGGATGCTTTTTGCGAAGAAGTTTTCGATATAGACAACTTTCTCTGAAATAAGAGTCACTTAGTCACTATCTCGGGTGACATAGGCTATGAAAGATATCAAGGAGAGTTCGCGACCGCCCCCCCCCCCCACCTCTGGTGGGAACTGACCTACCCGAGGTGTCACCTGGGGAACTGACTTTAATATCTGTTAAAGGCAGAGGTCAGGTCAGTAAGGACGCCCACATCAGAGATAATTGTGGTTAGCGACGATTATACCTGAGGTAATTTTCGCAATAGGCGCTTGTAAGTGAGATAAGGGTGTTAAATACGCTAACCTCGAAGACAAGGGTCGAAATTATATTTTTCTCTAAAATAAGAGTCAGTTGGTCACTATCTCGGTAGACTAGGGTATGAAAGATAGCAAGACAAGCTGGGGAGCCGACTATAATACCTGTTAAAGGTAAAGAGCTAACATGTGTTGCGGGTTCGCTCACAAGGACGATAATAACTTGGGTTCGGCGTCGAGATAGTAACCCTCCCACATAGAAAAAAACATTCCACTCTGCAAAAACGAAGGAAGGGTTAGTTCCTACCTATCTAAGGTCGACGAACGTTTTAATGACCATGATCTGCGAATCGGCACCAGGAATATTCAAACTCGTTATATCTGCGATAAGTGTGGGTGAGGACGCTTTTATCTGAACTTATTGTCTCTACAGACGCTTGTTAGTGAGATAAGGGTGGAAAAGATGATTATCTCGAAGATTCTACTATGCAAAAAAACTACCGAAAATAATTAAATCCTCTAAAGTCGAAGAATGTTTGAAGAACCATGATCTATACTCTTCACCTGGAGTATTCGGACTCGTTATAGAGAAGGTGCAGTTTGTGCACTGGTGGATGTACTTGCAAAGTACAAGGTCGATATCTTTGGCATCCGGGTTCACCCTGGTGGAGGAAAGACAAGCCACAAATCGGTTAAAAGCTTAATTATTTTTATCTGTGGTCTGAAGGCAAGGACGAACAGATCAAAGATACGAGTATATTATACCAGAGCTTGGAAAAAAACATTTGACCAGTATAATGACCATGACATTAAAATTATTCTAAGCGTTTTTAATGTCAAAATTTGAAAGCAGAATATCTTTGGTCCAATACCCGGGTGTTCAGTATCCACAATGAAGCATCTGACAATGGAAAGATGCTAATAGACTTTGTAGCTTCAAAAAAATGTTGGTGAGCATCAGATAGAAAAAAAAAACAAGAAACAAAATTGATCACGTTTTGATAGAGGAAAACAAAAAACAAACATCGACTCAGATTATCACCTTGTCACAGCAAAGATACGTACCTGCATCCACCACATGTCCATAACGGTGATATGCAATGGATATAGGGAATGGGTGCACTTCCGAGGGTGCTCTGGTCTTAGCCACCTTAAGGACTGCAGCTGCTGCTTGCTGAGTCAAAACTTCTGCCAGCGTATCTCCAAATAATCGTTGTTGACGAAATACCGGACACCCCCGCAGTCTCCCCAACAACAAACACAGTATCTAACACCACATGTTGTTGTTCAGAATCTCGGAAATGCTTCTTTCTTCCAATTGAATTGCATCGGTCTTCGCAACACCGTCAGCGAAATTGTAGACTTTATGGGTCGGAAGAACAGTGAAGTGTGGGTCTTTAGATGCCGATTGCTTATTGTGTACATAGTACATAGTCTGGCATTCCGTTCTAGGCAATTACTAGAGCGGTACAGCGCTGGTGGTGCAAATTTTTAGCTCCACATTTTACACCTTGAATTAAGACGCTCCTACGAGGACAAGAAGAGATCACCATTGTGGCACCAGATCTGATAAATGACGTATCTTTGGTAACCCGTCATTTCCCTTGGCTCAGACCACTTCCCTATGATTGTCTCCGTAAATAGACCAGCCAACGGGTTTAGAAAATGAGCGTGATGATCTTAATTATACGAACCCTGAAGACCCAGGAGTTTGAGAGCTTACTCTTGAAGTCAACAAGCTAGTAGGAGAGCATAAGAGGAAAAGTGGCTAGAATTGTGGACAACGGCTAAGTCACTTTCAAATCCGTGAAAGAAGGATGATACTACGGATGATTTAACGTCGTGTTATTATTATCGGCATTTTATAGGGCACCCTGAGAGTGATATGGCATGTACAAGAGCAGTCACAGCCAATGAGGTACCGCCACAGTTAACGATGAGCGATGTTGCAGATGTCATCCGAAACTTGAAATCATCCAAAGCGTTCGGCCACACGATATCTCAATGACAATGCTTTAGCAACGGGATGTAGCCGGAGTGGATTATTTGAGAAATGCCTTCAATTTTCAGAAACCTGGAAAGTTAGCAGGTTGATTCTAGATGCACTACTCCTCCCCATGATGAGAAGCTATTTACCAGCCTTGTTTGAAACGTTGCATAATCGGCTATATTGCGTGGACACCAGTCGTTTGTGGACTTCCGAAATAAGAAGTCAAAGACCCGTCGAGTGAAACATGGAGCTCCTCATGGCGGGGTGATATCTCCAGAACTGTTAACCTCTACCTTTCTGAAATTCCACACCCTTCAGATGACATAGAGATCGTAATGTATGCGGATGATCGTACGATTGTAACGTGACCGTTTCATATACTCCTACACGCTTTCATTTTCATTAACTACAACTGCACAGTTAGCATAGTCGATACATTTAACTTCGGTGTAAAGTGTTTTTATTCATGTATTCTGGTTTTATTCACCGAAGTCGTCGATCACCAGCCGACAAAGTACGACAAGACGTGTGGCTCGTCCGCAGTCTCGTTACTCCAAGTCTCTTAGCAAGCTCCATGCTCTTAGTAAGCTCCAAGTCTCTTAGCAAGCTCCAAGTACCTTAGCAAGCTCCAAGCTCATAGTCAGCTCCAAGTCTCTTAGTAAGCTCCAAGCTCTTAGCAAGCTCAACGGTCATAGCCAGCTCGACGCTCAAAGCCAGCTCTATGCTCATAGCCAGCTCCTAAATATTTACCGACCTCTTTCCCCCACAGCAACCCGAATGCCATCGAGTCGAGTCATACACCCGACGACCGCCGAGCCGACAACCACCCGAAGGCATTACCGAACCACAACCGACAACTGCCGAGATGACAGCCGCCCAATTGCCCAGAGCCGACAGTAACCCGAGTCCTGTAGAGCCGAGCCAAACCAGACGATTACCGAGCCACTGCCGATAATAATAACTACTATTGCATCCACTTTCCACACACATATATTATTCGTTTATCAAACACCAAGAGTTCACAATAAAGATTAAACTTGTAAACACTCGTGTTTTACTTAAGGTTTGTGGCCGACTATGGCACCGACTGAGCCTACCGCAGCCCTAGATAAAACCACTCGTTATACGATATTGGGGTCGGGTCCTACAGTCAATGATAGGCTAAATATCTACACATCTAGCTTAGTGCGGTTCTTCCATCTGAGGATTATGAAAATATTTGCCTCTAAATTTACTGCCGCGTTGTTCACCACCTCGGCGCCTGAATTGCGGCCCCCTGAACATATTGGTCGGTGGTGCGTGCCCTGATATTGAAGATATTGGATGTAATGTTCGACAGCATGTTTAAGTCGTCCGCGCAAGTCACAGCTATTTGAAACAAGATAAGCAGTAGGAAGAAAGTTCTCAGAAGTAGGAAGAAGGTTCTCAGAAGTAGCAAGAAGGTTCTCACGTCGATGACCGGCCTCATTTGGGGTGCTGACAAAGAAATCTTGTTGACCTCCTAAGCTTTGCGGTGCCAGAATGCTATGCAAATGTTAGTGGAAGAATATTCAAACCGGCCATAATGGCGACTTAGGGTGCCACCTCCAGTTGATAACCATCATGAGTAGACGAAGATTTTACCGGTGCAACAGCACAACAAGTTGTTGTCTATACAGTACGATGTGAATCTAGTAAATAGGCTTCCCTCACCCAGGCACGTCAGGAGAGATCTTCATGATCTAGAGAGAGAGAGGTGCAAAGGTACAAACGATAGGCTATGGGGCAGACTTGACTAGCATTCACACCGATGCAGTTTCGTAGGTAGTACAAAAGTACAAGATGAACGGCGGATGCAAAGACCACCCTCCATCCATTGCAACAGAAGAACGTCAGCTGCCAAGGCAACAAACGGTGGTTTTAGGCAAATTAAGATATGCATGAACTGCCGCCTATACTCTTACTGGGACCGAGTTGATGACGTGATACCATGCTTGTGAAGTTGGATCGCACGATACGGTGCGCTGTGTTTAACTGGCCATCTACACCCTCTCAACTTCCCCCTGATTATTTATTGATGAAGGCCGTCCACGTTACACACTCGTCTTGCACGCTGCAACATCAAATTTTCAATGGTGTAAGCAATTTAAAATCAAAACAACCTACTCATGATCTACCCGCACTAATGTTTCATCCCGAAACCTGGGTACTTGCGCAAGCAGATAAGTCAGGCCCTCTGCGCATTTGAGAGAAAAATCTTTCGACGTCGTATGAAACACGACCTGCATCGGCTATACAAATGTGAAATTTTATTTAAAATGTAACTTTTATTTTCCTCCTTTGGGCTTGTACCTATGTCCTATTATTTTGAAACCTAACACATTTTCTGCACCCATTCGCTTCTACAACTTCGAACAAAATGTTTACACAAAGTGCGTGTAGAGCCAGCAGAAAGGCACTTCGGCAGCCTGTAATACAAATGCGCTTAAACATTCACACAATTAAAACTACGTCAGTACGGCTAAAGTTGAAAAGCAGGTGTTGGGGTGGTCGTGTGCACATTTTATGTTTAGTTTTTCTTTTTTGTTGTTGTAGTGCGAAGTGTGAAGGTGTGAAAAATCTTGTAGTTTCGAAATGAGAAAGAAAAACAAGAAGGAATTACGCAAATAAATAATGAAACTACCTGCGAATGGCTTTTAACTTTTAAAGTGCAAATTTAAATTTCCACTGCTGATTTTTGCTCCTTCAGATGCTGCTGTTGGAGTGTTTATTTTATTTTAAAATAACAAGTTTTGAGAAGAGGAAGGGTTGGTGTTAAGTGAAATTTTACCGAATCAAGGTTTATTTTAGGTTAGTCATTATATCTGTTGACATACTGGCTGGCGGTGGCCACTTTTTTCATTGTTTGCTTCGTAACTCACTTCAATGTTTGTGCGTTTGACGAAGACGACAATGGCAGCGATGATGATGAACAGTTGTTATGATGAGGATGTTATTCTTCAATTTATCCCCCCTTCCCTGTTGCTATCTAAACAAAGCGTGTTAATTATTTATAATTTCTGTTGTTGTTTTTGTTTTATAATTACATGAAATGTATGTCAAGCTAAATGACAACGAACGCCAGAAATTATGATGCTGATATTTGATGACAACAACAATAACACCAACAACAACAATGGCAACAAAATGTACAAGCATCCCTTATACTCGACTGGATGGATGATTGTTTGATGGAGGGACACTTTGTTGATGAACATTCACTTTAGCAGTGGCAGCAGCAGCTCGTTTTATGGGTCATGTTAAGAGAGTAAAGTAGTGTAATGTTAATGAAACTTTGCCCAGGCTGCGTTTTCCTTACCATAATTTGTTATAATTTTGTGGATACTTGAAACAGCTACCACCTACCTACCTCTACCTACCCACCTTCACACAAATTTTTGGCAAAAGCAATTTCCGTTGCATAATACATTGCCCTTCCACACCACCACCACACTCATACGCAATAGTGCTGCCCACACAGGCAAAAGTTTCTTGAATTTCCAGCTATGGTATTTGTAGCGCGACATCCAAAGTTGTTGCCTTTTTAGAGTATTTTATGTTTGGTGGTCTGTGGTGTATTTGAAAAAATGTTTGTGAGAATCTTTTTTTAGTTTTTTTTTTTTTTGAAAAGAAAAACTTTTCACATCAAAATTTTTGCAAATTGCTCCATGTTGCACAGTGATACAATGGAGAATGAAGAAGTTAACAAATGAGTTATATAAGATGTATAGATTATTTTAAAAATGAAAGATTTTTTATACCTAACTGGCGACTGGTTCTATGCGAATGCTGTCTACTGAATGTATTTACGTCTTTAAATAATGGACATCCTTCTTGGGACGCATTTAAATTGGGGTCCATCCACCATATGGTGATTAGGTAATAAAATCATTTAAAACATACATATATTATCTCCCTTATCTGGACTCCCTAGATACATTATCCAGCACCTGGACATCTGGACTTCAAAGATATATTGTCCACGTTATCTGGACTCCAAAGATTAATTATATAATCCATAATTACATTATCCAGTTTATCTGGACACTCTAAATACGTTATCTCCAGCATCAGGAATTCTTAGATACATTATCCCTGTTTACTAGATGTCATAGATTCATTATCCACTCCATAAATACATTATCCAAATTATCTGGACATCATAAATACGTTATCTCTAGCATCTGGATATCTTATATAAAATATACACTTTATCTGGACTTAATAGAGACATTATCCACATTATCTGGACATCTCAGATACATTATCCACTTTTTCTGGACTTCATATAAATAATATCCACATTATCTGGACTTCATAGATACATTATCCATGTTATCCGTATTTCATAGATACATTATCCACTTTATCTGGACTTCATAGATACATTATCCAATTTATCTGGACTTCATATAAATATTAACCACATTATCATCCAAGTTATCTGGATTTATAGATACAATATACACATTATCTGGACTTCATAGACACATTATACACGTTATCTGGACTTCAGAAATACAATATCCCCATTATCTGGACTTCAAAGGTACGTCATTCACATTATCTGGACTTCATAGATACAATATCCACATTATCTTAACATCATAGATACATTATCGAAGTTATCTGAACTCCATACATACAATATCCATTATTTGGACATCAAAGATACAGTATCCACGTTATTTGGACTTCATAGATACAATATCCACACTACCTGGACTTCATAGATACATTATCCAAGTTATCTGGACTTAATAGATACCATATCCACATCATCTGGCTACATTATGGCTACATTATCCACTTTACCTAGACTTCATAGATACATTATCCACATTATCTGGACTTCATAGATACATTATCCACGTTATCTGGACTTCATAGATATAATATCCACATTATCTGGACTTCACAAAAACATTATCCACGTTATCTGGATTTCATAGATACAATATCCACATTATCTGGAGTTCATACATACACTATCCGCTTATTTGAACTTTATATAAACAATATTAACATTATCTGTACTTCACAGATGCATTATCTAAGTTATCTGAACTTCATAGATACATTATTCACGTTATCTGGACTTCAGAGAAACAATATCCACATTTGCTGGACTTCATAGATACATTATCCACTTTATCTGGACTTCATAAAAACATTATCCAAGTCATCTGGACTTCATAGATACATTACCCACGTTATCTGGACTTCATAGATACATTACCCACGTTATCTGGTCTTCTTAGATACATTATCCACATTCTCTGGACTTCATAGATACATAATCCATGTTTTCTGGATTTCATAGATACAATATCCACATTACCTGTACATCATAGATACATTATCCACGTTATCAGGACTTCTTAGATACATTATACAAGCTATCTGCACTTCATAGATACAATATGCACAATATCTGGATATCATAGATACATTATCCATGTTATCTGAACTTCTTAGATACATTATCCGTGTTATCTGAACTTCTTAGATACATTATCCATGTTATCTGAACTTCTTAGATACATTATCCATGTTATCTGAACTTCTTAGATACATTATCCACGTTATCTGGACTTAATAGATACCATATCCACATCATCTGCATATCACAGATAAATTATCCACGTTATCTAGACTTAATAGATATATTATCCACGTTATCTGGACTTAATAGATACATTATCCACGTTATCTGGACTTCAAAGAAAAAATATCGGCATCACCTGGACATCATAGATACATTATCTAAGTTACCTGGGCATCATACAAACATTATCCACGTTATCATACATAAATACATAATCTGGACTTCATAGGTACATTATCCACGTTATCTGGACTTCATAGGTACATTATCCACGTTATCTGGACTTCACAGATACAATATTAACATTATATGGACTTCATAGATACGTTATCCACGTTTTCTGGACTTCATAGATACACTATCCGCATATCTGGACTTTATATAAACAATATCCACATATGCTGGACTTCATAGATACATTATCCACTTTATCTGGACTTCATAAATACATTATCCAACTCATCTGGACTTCATAGATACATTATCCACATTTGCTGGACTTCATAAATACATTATCCACTTTATCTGGACTTCATATATACATTATCCACGTTCTCTGGACTTCATAGATACATAATCCACATCGTCTGGACTTCATAGCTACAATATATACATTATCTGGACTTCATTACTACACTATCCGCTTTATCTGGACTTTATATAAACAATATTAACATTATCTGGACTTCATAGATACATTATCCACGTTATGTGGATTTCCGAGATACAATATCCACATTATCCGGACATCATAGATACATTATCTACGTCATCTGGACTTCACCGATACAATATCTTCATTATCTGGACTTCATAGACACGTTATATGAACATCATAGATACATTATCCACTTTATCTGGACTTCATAAATACATTTTCCAAGTTATCTGGACTTCATAGATACATTATCCACGTTCTCTGGACTCTATAGACACATTATCCACGTTTTCTGGACTTCATAGATACATTATCCACTTTATCTGGACTTCATAGACACATTATCCACGTTTTCTGGACTTAATAGATACATTATCCACGTTATCTGGACATCATGGCTACATTATCCACTTTACCTAGACTTCATAACTACATTATCCACATTATCTGGACTACATAGATAGTTATCCACGTTATCTGGACTTCATAGATACAATATCCACATTATCTGGACTTCATAAAAACATTATCCACGTTATCTGGATTTCATAGATACAATATCCACATTATCTGGAGTTCATAGATACACTATCCGTTATTATTTGAACTTTATATAAACAATATTAACATTATCTGTACTTCACAGATGCATTATCCACGTTATCTGAACTTAATAGATACATTATCCACGTTATCTGGACTTCAGAGAAACAATATCCTTTTCTGGACTTCATAGATACATTATCCACTTTATCTGGACTTCATAAAAACATTATTCAAGTCATCTGGACTTCATAGATACATTACCCACGTTATCTGGACTTCTTAGATACATTATCCACGTTCTCTGGACTTCATAGATACATAATCCATGTTTTCTGGATTTCATAGATACAATATCCACATTACCTGTACATCATAGATACATTATCCACGTTATCAGGACTTCTTAGATATATTATACAAGCTATCTGCACTTCATAGATACAATATGCACAATATATGGAAATCATAGATACATTATCCATGTTATCTGAACTTCTTAGATACATTATCCGTGTTATCTGAACTTCTTAGATACATTATCCATGTTATCTGAACTTCTTAGATACATTATCCATGTTATCTGAACTTCTTAGATACAGTATCCACGTTATCTGGACTTAATAGATACCATATCCACATCATCTGGATATCATAGATAAATTATCCACGTTATCTGGACTTAATAGATATATTATCCACGTTATCTTGACTTAATAGATGCATTATCCACGTTATCTGGACTTCAAAGAAAAAATATCGACATCATCTGGACATCATAGATACATTATCAACGTTACCTGGACATCATACAAACATTATCCACGTTATCATACATAGATACATAATCTGGACTTCATAGATACATTATCCACGTTATCTTGACTTCACAGATACAATATTAACATTATCTGGACTTCATAGATACGTTATCCACGTTTTCTGGACTTCATAGATACATTATCCGCATATCTGAACTTTATATAAACAATATTAACATTATCTAAACTTCATAGATACATTATCCAAGTTATCTGAACTTCATAGATACAATATCCACATTATCTGGACTTCATAGATACATTATCCACGTTATCTGGACTTCACAGATACAATATTAACATTATCTGGACTTCATAGATAAATAATCTGGACTTCATAGATACATTATCCACGTTATCTGGACTTCACAGATACAATATTAACATTATCTGCACTTCATAGATACGTTATCCACGTTTTCTGGACTTCATAGATACAATATACACATTATCTGGACTTCATAGATACACTATCCGCATATCTGGACTTTATATAAGCAATATTAACACTATCTGGACTTCATAGATACATTATCCAAGTTATCTGAACTTCATAGATACATTTTCCACGTTATCTGGACTTCAGAGAAACAATATCCACATTTGCTGGACTTCATAAATACATTATCCACTTTATCTGGACTTCATATATACATTATCCACGTTCTCTGGACTTCATAGATACATAATCCACATCTTCTGGACTTCATAGCTACAATATATACATTATCTGGACTTCATTGCTACACTATCCGCTTTATCTGGACTTTATATAAACAATATTAACATTATCTGGACTTCATAGATACATTATCCACGTTATGTGGATTTCCGAGATACAATATCCACATTATTCGGACATCATAGATACATTATCTACGTTATCTGGACTTCACCGATACAATATCTTCATTATCTGGACTTCATAGACACGTTATGTGGACTTCGTAGATACATTATCCACTTTATCTGGGCTTCATAAATACATTTTCCAAGTTATCTGGACTTCATAGACACATTATCCACGTTTTCTGGACTTCCTAGATACATTATCCACGTTATCTGGACATCATGTCTACATTATCCACTTTACCTAGACTTCATAGCTACATTATCCACATTATCTGGACTTCATAGATACATTATCCACGTTATCTGGACTTCATAGATACAATATCCACATTATCTGGACTTCATAAAAACATTATCCACGTTATCTGGATTTCATAGATACAATATCCACATTATCTGGAGTTCATAGATACACTATCCGCTTATTTGAACTTTATATAAACAATATTAACATTATCTGTACTTCACAGATGCATTATCCAAGTCATCTGGACTTCATAGATACATTACCCACGTTATCTGGACTTCTTAGATACATTATCCACGTTCTCTGGACTTCATAGATACATAATCCATGTTTTCTGGATTTCATAGATACAATATCCACATTACCTGTACATCATAGATACATTATCCACGTTATCAGGACTTCTTAGATACATTATACAAGCTATCTGCACTTCATAGATACAATATGCACAATATCTGGATATCATAGATACATTATCCATGTTATCTGAACTTCTTAGATACATTATCCGTGTTATCTGCACTTCTTAGATACATTATTCGTGTTATCTGAACTTCTTAGATACATTATCCATGTTATCTGAACTTCTTAGATACATTATCCACGTTATCTGGACTTAATAGATACCATATCCACATCATCTGGATATCATAGATAAATTATCCACGTTATCTGGACTTAATAGATATATTATCCACGTTATCTGGACTTAATAGATACACTATCCACGTTATCTGGACTTCGAAGAAAAAATATCGACATCATCTGGACATCATAGATACATTATCAACGTTACCTGGACATCATACAAACATTATCATACATAGATACACGTTATCATACATAGATACGAGTTAGATACGGTGAGCTTTGTTTCCTGGATTCCGGCGACCATGATGTTTCTCCGACTCATAATGTCTACAACCTCGATGGCATTGTTTTGATTGCCGGTTCAATTGAATTACACGAATGATGTATTTTGGGGCACTAAACAACAAAATGGAGTGCAAGATGCTGCGTTTGTTGCTGTTGGGGATACTTCGCTGGTATTTCGTATTCTGAAGATGACGATGATTCCAATGGCGAAGTTTGGGATACGCTGGCAGATGTTTAGGCTACCCGGACAGTAACTGCCAGTGCAACATAACTAACCAAAACACGAACACAAACATAGAACTGTTGAGGTGACGGCCCCTGATCGAAAATTCCTCCGAGCCAATCCGGTGCAGAGAACAGGCCGCCGTGTGATTGAACATTGGATTTTTTTTGGAATAACTAGCACCACTTTTTATGGTACCTACTCCATAAACGCCTAAAAATGTACACTGGAAACTACCGAAACTTAATGTGTCGTTTTACCAAAATTGTAATTATTTTCAAAATTAGGGATCTTCATAGTCCTACCCAGCAAAAATAGTCATTACAAATTGACCTACTTTCTAATTACTTTAACAAGGGCATATCATAGTTCATAGTTCGCTTAGATCCACCGCTCCTATTATTTTTTGTTTGTACAGTCATAGGCTGAGGGTATTTAGCTATAGACCGGGTATTTAGCTAATTTCTTATACATATTTCAATGCAGTCTTGAATTTATGCCTTCGCCAATAATAATAAAACCCCTTTAAATGCCACAGTGTTTCAACATTCCACCACTTCGATTTTTTGTTCCTGCTGCTCCATTTTTTACATGGCCTTTATTTTGAAGATACGTTGGTATGATTTTTTTGGGCGTGCGTTTGTTTGATTTTTCTAATTTCCCACTAAGCATTAAATGAGACGGGGTATGTATTTTGGCTTTCAGCGGCGCTTCACTGGCACAAATGTACTTTTGCTGATGAGTAGTAGTATGTGCGAGGTTTCATTTTAATGATCCTCGTTCTGTGCTATCGTGTCATTGCACAATGCCGCAATTAAATGTACGTTTTTTTACAACAAACAGTTTCTATTTTTTTCTTTTTACCATTTCTGCTGATTCTCTGGATGTCCGGAATAGGTATGTAAGTATTTGTATGTGTGTGTGTGTGCTACAGTTTTTAGCAAATAGTAAAAAAAATATTCAAACTCTCAGCTAGAAAAAAATATTTATAAACACACACATACACATATAACTACTTGTAACATTTTAGCAATTTCTCTCTGGTTGATTAGTGGGAGGCAGGTTGAGCGGTGTTGGCAGTTATCGGTAGCAGCAGAACCATCAGCTGCAACGTTAGCAGGACATCATACACAACATCCATAGTTATATGTATGTATGTGCTATTGTGTGTGTGTATGGCCAAAAAATTAGTGAGCTTTGCATTGTAGCATCGTCGTCATATTTTGTGAAACTAACATTACCATAGACTTGTAAGCTTTTTGTGTAATGAAATGAGTTTTGTTCCAATTTTTTTCCGACATTCTCTTTTTCCCTGCTGTTCTCCTCCATTTCTCTGCCCACGGCTCGACTTGCCTCTTATCATTCAAACAATTTCGCCCATCTTGTGGTGCATCATTGGTTTGTGTTCAAATGTTGATTGTTGATGTTTTTCTCTTCCTACCTCTCTGCCTTCCTCACAGCTTTGTCCTTTGGGGGCCTCCCACGGCCAAGGTAGTAGAGGCAATGTGCTACTGCTACTCTACAACGGTTGTATGTATGTGTCAGCCATCTGTAAATGTAACTCATGACGAAGGCTGATGATGACGTTAATGTTGCAAAATGAACAGTAAAGTCCTTTTTGCAACAATTGCCGCATAGTGTTGCCTATCTTTGTCGAGTCGAAAAATCATGAATGAAGAATGTTATTGAAGCAAAATTTTGGATATTTATGTAACCACAGGAATCCTCAAATTACAAATTACCTATGTATCTGTAATTGAAACCCTCAAAATTCCTAAAATTGGGAAGTAAATTTATATGGGGCTATACCAACGCATGGACCTAGGTAGGCAAGTTTTGGTGGCAAAGTTTTGGACCACTGGGAACCACAAAGTCGAATTACAGGTAGTTCGAACAATAAATGTAGCTAAAATCCTCAAAATACCTAAAATCTGGAGGTACTGTTATATGAGGTCTACATTAAAACATTGACCCATGTTGAAAATGTTTGTGGGAGAAGTTTTGCTAGCACTAAGGACTTCAAATGTGATATTACAGATAATTTGATAAAAAATGTAGCTGAGATTATCTAAATACCGAAAATCGGCAGGTTTTAACAAAAACGTGGACCTATGTTGGCAATTTTTGGTAGAACAATTTTGTGGCGATTGGGAATGTCAACTTACAGGTAGTTCAGTAAAAAAATATATATAATATCTTAAAAAAAAACTAAAATCGGGAGGTACCGTTTTGTGGGTGCTATACCAACACATGGACCCAGGTAGACAATTTTTGGGGGAGAAGTTTTGCTGGCACTAAGAACTTCAATGGGATATTATGGCTAGTTCGAACAAAAATTTAGCTAAAATCCTCAAACTACCTAAATTCCGGAGGTCCCGTGGTTTTTTTCGTGAGCCAATCCACGCATCCTGACATAATGGCCCGTAACCTCAAAAACCCTTCCGGTATCAACTGATGAGTAAGATAATTCACGCATTAAGAATCTGTTTCCGCTGAAACTTCGATACCTTTCTCACCAAATTTCACTATTTTCACTTAAGATCATTTTCAGAGCTGTTTTCAACGATATTTTACCATATTTCGTAAGATAAGGACCCAAAAGCGCCAAAAAGACCCTTCCGACATCAAGTATCTCAAGGCGGCGGGCTCTTTGATGCAGGATAGATTCGGAACCACACAACACCCGAGTTCTGGCCAGTGGCTGCCACTTCAGCGTACATATAGTTGTATTTGTATCGGTTGTCTGTGTTGAGTGCAGCATATGGCGGAATGCCTGCTCCTAATTCATTGGCTTCGTACCGGAACGGAGGAAAATCCAGGACCAATATGGATGTGCTCGGTTTGTCACATCCGCATAATCCATTGTAAATTTCGACTGAAAGAGGTCTAATGTGAAATAATACTCTTCTATTCGACCTGTCACTCCAGGGGTTCTCGACAAATGTTCGATTAAACTAACTTCAGCACCTATTCCGATCAGTAAGCGCAACTGTAACGTGTCAATATGATGACGCACATAACACAACAACTACTACCAAGAAACCCCTTACAGTCACGAGTAAACAGCGCTTTGGCAGCACTCCCCCATACATTGCCTCTACCTGACACTAGTGGAATAACAGACCACACACTGGTAAATTTAACTCCAGTGTATTTTTGCAACCATAGTAGTTAGTGCTTTGGGCGAATGATTCGCATTCACTTCATGCCTCGAGTCACTCATATATTTCAGATTTGGTTGCTGATGGCGAGATCGCTGCTGCAGGGAGTTAGCTACACGGGTTGGAACTAAAGGTTGTTCTAAATCCGCCAACGTACACCTTGGTGTTACCGAGTTGGGAATACTTTTTGGAAGCTACCCATTAAATTGTGGTGGCTAATAAATTGCACTGGAACTTCGGGCTTTTCAGTTTTACAGGGCCTTCTGGTCATCTGTTCCATTCGCACTGGAACTTCGGGTTTTTCAGTTCTACAGGGCCTTCGGGTCATCTGTTCCATTCGGTACTGGACTTTCGGGTTTTTCTGTTCTACAGGGCCTTCGGGTAATCTGTTCCACTGTTTGAGTAACAGTAGTACATTGTAGAAACTAGACCGTAGTCCTAGACTAACACCCGAGCGACGAATTTATCGCGTCCATATCCAAACGCCGTACATATCGTCTTTCCGAACACCGATACCCGGGCACCAACACCCGAAGCCGTGTTCCCGAACATCAACAGCCGACCGCCGAACCCATCGTGTTTCCGAACACCTGCAGCCGAACACCAAATACATCGTCTTCCCGATCGTCCGAAGAAGAACCCGCTAATTCAACACGAGCTCCTCAGCTGCCAAACCCCAGCGAGTCTGATAATACTTACGCCAAATATATACCCATTGAATCCATTCTTATCGCATTTAAACACAAGTAGATTTTAAATTAGTATTTAATCAATAAATCACCGATTTAGCCCCTAGGAAGGGGAGAATACTAGTCTTTTCATTTCGTAAGGTTAGTGGGTCCTTATGGAGACCCTGAACGCGACTGAAGTTACCACAGCCGACGAGAAAACCTCGTTACACAACCTCATTCAAACTTCCCTAAGATGCAATAGTGCCAGGGGTGGATGCATCTCAGGAGTTGCTTTGGACTCGTCCATGTGAGTCCCAGTGAGTCGCCCTCGTCATCAAAATACGAGACTTCCCCACAGCAGCTGCACACGCAGCACTTAACATCGGTCGTTTCTGTTTCAATCCCAGAAAATGAGTCTGAGATAAAATCGAGGGAATAGTGGATTTTATGAGTCGAAGGAATATCAAGGTCGCGACGGCGTTGTGATGGATACAACGTAATGAGGAAGGATCGCAGCAGAAGTGGAGGTAGGGGTTAGCTTTCTTATTACAACATAATTAGTGGAGAGGGTCACCTGGTCTGACAAATGACGTCACCTGGCAATCCGTCGTTTCTCTTCGATCAGACTATCTCCCCATGATTGTCTCCATCAGCAGACCATCCAATTCATCACCTCTGAACGCCACACTTTCACCAATCATGGCCAAGTTCCAGACAGTTCACCAATGAAAGCTTGAGAGAACCCTGTTGATGTCGGTTAGTAGAAGGAATGTTCCAGGACAAAATTTCCGCTGTCGCCGCTCGCTATATACCTGTTGGTCTAATAAACGAAGTCAGACCAAAATTCCCCTCAGAGACGACGGGATTAGCAAATGAGCATGATGAGTTTCATAGACCCAACCCCAGTGACCCCAAAGTCAGGGGACTGACACTTGATGTTGAAGTTTGGGCGGTGTTCATAATCGAACAAATTATCTGAAGAGTTGCAATATTGTAGCAGGAATAAGTGAATTATGGGCGACGCCTTATAACCCGGTTACACTTAACCGGATTAACCCAGTGGGTTTAGGTTTCAAATGTCAATTCCATAGCGCAAACGTCAAATAAATCCTTAGGAAGTGGGTTAACCCGGCAAAAAACTCTAGTTAGACCATACTATTAGTCTCTCTCGAACCATGGGAAAAAGGAAGATAGGACATAAGTTCCATTTGGCGACGTTAGGCTAACTGATCCGAAGTTAACTGAAGGGAAATTTACGTCGCATTAGATTTCTTGTCGCCGAGGGGGAACCACCACAATTTACAATGGATGATGTTGTGAACGTCAGTAGGAACATTAAATTATCCCAAGCAGTAGGCCCTAACGGTATATCCTTGGTAATGCTGAAACAGCTGGATGAGTCGGGAGTTGAGTATCTTACAAATGTTCTCATACTATCACTATCCACCCTGATCCTGCCCAAAGTCTGGGAAATGAACATGGTGGTCCCGCTACTGTAGCAAGCATAGGTCAATCGTATAAAACGATTTTGCTTTTGTCGCCCGTACTAAAAACTCTTGAGGGAATTGCTATCAAGTTACCGATCATCGGCATGAGTTCCGTAAGCAGCACAGCACGCCGTCTCCATACATTTAGTCGATTACTCAAATATAACAAGCCGTGCGATAGGACAGTGTTTGTGGCAAAAGCATTTTATCCTGTCAAGCACTTCACGCTGTTCGAGATATCGAACAGACTACCCTCCGGCCAAGTTTGAATCTTTGGATAATCAATTATAAGTGTAAATATCAGTAGTACGTGGAATTAAGGAAAAAAATTCGAAGACCATTTCTCCAAAGTGGGGTGATATCTCCGAAACTGTTTATCTTTCTACCTTTCCGGTATTCCATCTCATATAGTAGGCATTGAGATCGTTAAGTATGCGGATGATTGTACGATATTGGCTTTGGGTACCTTCCCTGATGGCATTAGTGAAAGGCTTAACTCCTATTTGACTGATTATAATACATTTTTCCACGCGAAGAATATGCAAATATCCTACACTAAGTCTGCGGCTGTTCCGTTCACCACATGGAGTGCGGAGATGAGTACAAAGTTGAATGTCCTGGTCGATGGTAACAAAATTCTTACAACTAACTAACCCAAGATTCTAGGGGTAACATTCCACAGTTTGTCCATGATCCTTGAAGGGAGAAGGTAGATTTCATTTTAGCTCAATGATATGGGACCTGCTGTTTATCGCCGAGTCCGAAAGGCGTGTCTTAAAACGCTACTAGTACGGAAGTTTTACATGGCTAAGATACTAAGTAAATGTCGCCAACATTATGCTGTGGGGTATTTTTTAAATCGTTGAAATTTTGATGTTGTCTGGTCTGGGAATCGAAATTTAAACCTTCCAGAATGCCGACTTTAGGACCGCATGACACCAGTCTTCACGAAGAGACGAATATTTTACAGTTATATCTGTAAAACAAGATGTTGCCACAATATAATGGATAGGCTTCCCTCACCTAGGCACGTCAGACAAGAACTTCTTGATCTAGAAAGAGGGATCCAAGCTACAAGCGAGAGTCTACCAGGCAGGCCTGAATATAAGTTGCGCATGCAGGACAAAGGTTCAGTGTGAATGCCGTATTTGTGGACTAGCAGAAGAACGACAGCTGCCGAGGCAATTACCTGGATCACAATGGAGCATCCAGTCCAGTTTGCAGAATTTTTGAATCCGGACACATAAAAACCAGATAATTGAAAAATGTATAAAAATTAACATATTTGCGATGCCACAACAACAACTACGCCATTAACCGTTTCTTTTTCCTTCTCACCAGTCACTGCTTTTCCGATGAAGGTGTCGGCAAGTCAAACGGCAGATATACTGATATCAGATATATAAGTATATATTTCCATTTCCTTGTTTCTGTACAGTGGCGCCCAATGTTGACAACGCTGGACACAAGAGAAACCATACGTTTTGTGGCATATTATACAGGTTATAGTTCGATTCCCTGTACTAGCGTAAAAATGATAATTTATATGCTTTAGTTAGGGTGTCACCGTGGTGCAATGGTATGCACAACCGCCTTGCACGCTGAAGGTCGTTGGTTCGATTGCCTGACCAGGCAACATCAAATTTTCCACGGTGCCACAATACCCCTCAGTAATGTTGGCGACATTTCCTGAGTTTTTCAGCCATGTACAACTTCTCTACAAGTAGTGTCTTAAAACACGGCGTTCGGACTCGGCGATAAACAGTAGGTCCCATATCACTGAGCTAATCTGAATCGGGGTGCACTCATTGATATGAGAGAAGTCTCCCTTGTCCCTTCTGGAATGTTTGTGGAACAATTATATTATATGCTTTAGTTCAGATTCCCCGTTCCTTATAGTGCAAGGTTATTGGATCAAAGCAATATTTGCCGTTTCACTCTGATGGAGATTTATTTTGATGATCTCAATATAGGTGTTCCAGGGCTTCTTGAGAGTCGCTGATGATTTCAAATGCTTACTGTTTGTTCAGTGATGGAATACCTCCTCGCCGTTTATTTTGGCTTCATCCGTCCACGATCCTCGCCTTTCCCGCAGACACCGCTTGAGACAAAGAAGAAGATGCCCCGTAGTCTTTGTCAGACTGGCCATGGCCGTCATATCCCATTTGACCCCGCTCAATCGCTTGAAGAATATCTTTGTGTAGCTGGCCGGAAGGGATGAACTCTTCTTTTCTGTGATGGATACTATAATCACAGAATAGCAGAGTTCGTTCCTATAGTGTTTCTTGAATACCTTGGCGTTAGACGGTGGCTCCCCGATTTCTTTGCAAAATCTTCTAGTCTGGCCAAAATTGAATACCATCATATCCCCTTTGCCCCATTGAATCGTTTCAAGATATTCTTTAGGTAGATTTTAAGAACCTCTATTCGTATCGATCACATCATAGCAGGGTTTGTCCCTATGGTTTTTTTTTTTTGGATATCTAGGATGGTGGCTCCCTGCTGGTCTCCTCAGAATCTCTTCCAGTCGATTCTGAGGTCGGACACACCTTCTTCATGTTCGAGCTCACTTTGTCGCCCTCTGCCAATGAATTCTCGGGATATTCTCCTCTGCGTGTTCAAGGACATTGCCAGAAATGCATCTCAACAAAACTGGTCAAAAATTCAACTTTTGTGAGGAAAATAAAAAGCAAAATTCATAGCCGATATTAATAATTATATTGTAATTATTTATTATAATTAATATTTGAAATAAAAAATATAAAACAAAATTCAAAAAATGACCGGGCTACGTCTGTGTGCGTGGTTCTTGACGCGTTTTGTCCGAAGCATTTGAAGGTCTTATTACAAATGATTTCGCTAGTTTAGAACAAAATAGAATAATATCTCCCGGCCGGTGCCTTTATGTCACCGACAAGCACCCTCGGGATTCGGGTTCGACTATGGAATATATTGGTGCATACCTTCGGTCACCTCTCACACAAAATTTGGGAAAATGAATTTGAAGAGCTCCTCTCAGATCGTCTGGAAATTTGCTCATCAGGTTGTCCTTGCGGCACCCTTAACGACGGTGCAATTTTTTCGGGGGCAGTCCATACTTCCTGAGATGATGGCCTAAATGCTCTAAAAAACTCAGACGGTACCAAACATCGGACGGCAAAAGCTAAAAAACCTATAAACGTCAGAAGTATTGTGTTGGCTTATTTAGATCCGGGGTTGACTGTACAGCTGACTGATTTTTTGTTTTTACTTTTTTTTTGGTTTCCAATATTGCTCCACATCGAAGTTTGTCATGTTTCGGTTATTTTCTTAATTTGTATATTATTCACAGGAGGTTTTGTCATTGTGTCTCATATTGAATTGGAAGTTCGAAACAAATCCATCCATCCTCTAAAATGTTGTATTGTCCCCAACATTGTCAAAAATTCCCCGACAACTATTTTCAATTATGGACCTGGCTACCCTGCATGTTCCCATTGCTTCTATGCATTGCATTTGTTTTTCGTATAACGGACTCATGATAATGATTGTAAGCATATTGCATACTTTTCGGCTTTTTGAAAGTGTTTATTACTCTCGCTTCGAGCGTTACAATTCACAAAACACTTCATACACAATTCTCCTCCATCAAACCAGAACCATTGAAGAACCCAACTGCAACAGCAACAAGAACATTTCAAAAGTACAACATTTGAGCTAGGAATGTGGGATGCGCCTACCACTGCTGCTGTTGTAGTTGTAGTGGCGGAGGGGCTTGCTGATAGCTATCAACACTCACTAGTCAGTCGAGTAGTCATAGTAAAAGTAATTTTGTATCTGGTTTTCAGTTGTATTTGTTGTTGGAACGAACTCTCGCTTGGTCACCACTGGCTCTGCCGTCTTTCCCTTTGGCACTTATACACTTATACACATCCCAGTTGGAAGTTGTCTGCTACGTGTCTTCAAAGTTGTCTCCAATCCATTGAAGACGGCTCGACGACAGCCCTTTCCGATCATCGACGACATTTTCACACAAATGTCGCAAAACTCGTGCACGATAAGTTGAGCGACAAGGTAAGCGAAGTTGTCTTCATGGACGATAGAATGAACATTGACTTGTACCGAGGCACATTGCAAGATATTTTCGTTCAGAATGTCACACATCGCACATAGAAGAGTGACAAATTCGGTGACACCGTCTTGTTTAAAGACAATTTTGAAATTTTTCGTTGATGAAATGGCCATAGCAGATTCAATTTCCTACTGGGATATGTTGGTGCAGGTAGGTGGGTGTGTATGTGTGTGAATGAACAAATTTAAATTAAATTTTTTCCACTTTATTTTTCTTGCAATCAACATTTGGAACGCCACACACTTCCACTTCGCATTACGTACATTTGTAACTCCGACATTGGTTATAAGGTCCACGTTCTCTTGCAAAACAAATACTTGAATGTACATTCTTCCATCCACCCCTTCAATACTTTTGACTTTGCTAAATATGCGCACACAAACAATTTTTTCATATTGAAAAATTACAAAAAAAAGCAAGGCAAAAATGAGGAGGAAAGTTTCATTTGTCCTTTGGAAATGGAGTCACTATTCAATTTTTTTTTCCTTTACCACAGAATTTTGTTTTCGAATCATTGTCATAGCAATATATTTTAAATATCCTCATTAGCGTTATTTCCATTTTGGTTACATTTTATAAAAAAACACGTATTGCAATTTCTGTTTTCATTGGACACTGAGTATGGGATTGTAAGCGTTTTTTTTTTGTTTTAAGCCTAGCGTCGCATAGGTCTCCACAGACCGACCTATTGCGTTTATTTATCTGAGTCCCATGTGCTTCCGGCTAAGGACATGAGGTTCTTGTTCCTATAATAAGTTAAAAATATATACTGTCGAATGTGACCCTAGAATATCGGGGTAACATTGTGGTCGGAATTATGTTACCAGCGACCAGGACATTCAGCTCATTGCTTCTATATCCGCAATATATTTGGTGAACGCAGTGACTGTAGATTTAGTGTCGCATATTTGTTATTCCTCGCGCGGAAAAACGTTGTTATAATCGATCTTATAGGAGTTAGAATTAGGAGTTCAGAAATATCATAAGGGAAGGTACTCGACGCCAAGATCGTACAATCATTTGCATACATAACAATTTCAGTGCCATATAGAGGGCGTGGAATACAGGAAAGGTAGAGGTTAAACATTTCCCAAGACATCACCCCACCTTGGGGAACTCCTTGTTTTACGGAATTCCACTTACGACTGGCGTCCAAACATATAATTGATTATCTAACGTTTCAAACTTGGCGGGAGGTTAGTCTGCTCGCTGCCATAAAACAGCCCTTGGGTAGTTAGTGACCAGACTTCTGCTTCCATAGGCCAGGACATTCAGCAAATGCTCATATCCGCAGTCCATGTAGTGAACAGAATGACTGTCAGATATTAGTATATTACAGGCGCGAAAAAAGGTGCTAATATCGATCGCCTAGAAGCTCAGGTTTTCACAAATGACATTAGGGAAGGTACTCGACGCCAAGAACGTACAATAATCTGCATACGTAACGTTTACAATTCCATCTGGAGGGTGTAGAATTCGGAAAAAGGTAGAGGTTTGACAGTTCCGGAGATAACAGCCACTTTGCGGAACGCCCTGTTTCACACTAAAGGGTTTCGACTTTTTGTTACTGAATTCCGCGTACAGCTGGCGTCCTCACATATAATCGATTATCCATCGCTTCAAACTTAGCGTGGGGTATTAGTATATTACACGCACGGAAAAAGGTGCTAAGATCGATCACCTAGAAGCTCACCCAGCAAAAAAAGTCCTCCCAAAATCATGGGTTTGTAAGGGATTTTTGGCAGCCGTAACTACTCGCAAACCCCCTTTCTTCCCCATTATTTTTACAAGGGCATGTCGCACTAAGTTTGTAGTTATTCTATGGCCACTAGAAGTTGAAAAGTAAGTTGAAAAAAATTCTATTTTTAGAACAGTTGAGGTAGATTTTTTTTTAATTTCATCACACTTCTTACTTTTATTTTACTTTGTTTTATTTCGCTCGTTGTGCGACTTGAACACACGAACCCTCTGATTTCTAGCCAAAGACACTACATACTACGCCACGCACACGAACATTAAGGGTTGCTTAAGAACTTAAATGTGCAGTGCACATGTGCAACACGACAGTGAGCGTTGAACACACAACCCTAGGATTTATAGTCGGACACACATTCACTGTGCCACCGTCCTCATTACTTAGTGAGGAGCAAAGTAAGTGGGTTTGCCTTGTAATTTTTTTAAGAAGTATCCCATTACTTTTCAGATTTCTTGTAATGGGAAAAGAAGCTTGTTTACATTACTTGGTAATGGGTTACGTAATGACTAATGGATCCGAATTTTTGCTGGGCAGGTTTTCACAAATGACATTAGGGAAGGCACTCGACGCCAAGAATGTACAATAATCTGCATAGGTAACGTTCACAATTCCATCAGGAGGGGGTAGAATTCAGAAAAGGTAGAGGTTTAACAGGAAATAACACCCACTTTTGGGAACGCCCTGTTTCACTCTAAAGGGTTTCAACTTTTGTTACTGTTTTTGTTCCGCGTACGCCTGGCGTCCACACATATAATCGACTATCCATCGCTTCAAACTTGTCGATGTTTGAAAAAAGAGTGGAGAGCTTGACAGTACCAGAAGCTTTTGATATAAGTCGAAGGCCACCAACACTGTCCTATTCGCTGTGCTTATTGTGGTTGTGTCCTCAACAAATATGTGTGGAGAAGTGGTAGCGGCACATTCTGGGTTGCCAGCAGCTGGCCGAAACGTTATTGGTTACAGGTCAATCCGGCACAAAGAACATATCGTGCCTGTGGTCTAAAAAATGGACAGGGGGGTCCCGCTCCTGAAGCCAGGCAAGGATGCCATCAAAGGTGAATCGTACCAGCGTCCAATTGTCGATCATCAGCATGGGTTCCGTTAGTATCAGCACTGTAGACCTTTCTGAGAAAAAGGGTGTTTCTATAGACCCTTTCTGAGAGAAAGAGTGCTTGTTTAGATCTTTCTGAAAGAAAGGGTGCTTCTATAGACCCTTTGTCAATAAAAGGGCGCTTCTATAGACCCTTTGTCAATGAAAGGGCGCTTCTATAGACCCTTTGTCAATGAAAGGGCGCTTCTATAGAACATATTTGCGTTGCAACAACAAAAACAACTGATGCTTACAGCGTTATAATGCTTACAACTTGCAGATGAATGACCAACACCAGAAGTAGAGGTTTCCTGTTGCACCAGTCTGTTCAATACAGACTTATCTCGCTTGAGCCTGTCTGTAATGTCCGTATATGGAATGTATGGATGTATCGGTGATATATAAAACTGCCTAGGTAGAGTTGCTTAACATTTATACCCCTTCAACAAAAAAGTGTGCTACAGGCTATAGAAGGTCATAACCGACTAGTATTAGGAGACTTTCCGGATCATAGCGAGTTGTGGCATTCACTTCTAGGTAATGAACAGACGGGCATATCCCAAACTGAGCAAATTGATAGATCTACGTTTTGCAGGATCAAGGAGGACGGCTATGCCACAATTAGCGAAAAGTGCTATAATTCGCCAGATATTACCATCGTTTATCATGACAAATGTCGTCAACTGGCACCCTGTCATTTCTCTTGGGTCAACCCATCTCCCTATCTCCCCATCGGCAGACCGCCCGACATGGGAAATTTAATTGGCCGATGTTCGGAGAGTTCACCAATCACCAACTGCCTTCTGGGTAGCAGAAAGGACGTTCCCGAACATCACCATAACTGCAGTCTGTCGCTATATACCTGCTAGTCAAATATCCGAATTGTAACCAAATTTCCCACCAGAGGCGATGGGACTAACAAATACGCATGATGAACGCTAAAATAAGCCAAAACCCAGTGCCTCCAGAGTTAGGGGGCGGACAATGGGAGTTAATAGGCGAGCAAAAGCGGAACAAGTGGCTAGATTTACTGAAGAATTGCAACAGTAGCGCCGGAATTAGTGAATTGTGGGCAACAGTTAAGTCACTCTCTTGTCCAGAGAACAAGGAAGATATGATGTTTGGCGACGTTACGTCTCTTTCCACCAAATACCATAAGGAACGTTAAATCACCCAAAGCGTTGAGTACTGACAGAATCTTAATGGCAATCCTGAAACAGCTCGATTAGCCGGAGGTTTAGTATATCACCATAGTTACCATATCGTGTCTGTGGTCTAAAAAATGGACAGGGTGGTCCCGCTACTGAAGCCAGGCAAGGATGCCATCAAAGGTGAATCGTACAAGCGTCCAGTTGCCGATCATCAGCATGGGTTCCGTTAGTAGCAGCACTGTAACAGCACTGCACACCATCTTCCATGGGATTTAATATGTGTGAAGATGGTGTGCAGTGGTGTTACAGCCGATAAGACTTGCCGTATTCAAGCAAAATCGGGAAACCCTAACAAAAAACCTAAAAATGTAAACTGAGCTTCTTTATCTCAAAAATGGTACAGCCTGAGAACAAATCATAAACTTCAATCCTGTAGAGAATTTTCACAGCAACATTTTCTTTAGCTCCATTTCGATTGGACTTGGGGTTTCCAAGCAAAATCGTTAAAACCTAAAAAACACCTAAAAATGTGAATTTTGACCTCGATTTATTTAAAAATCCCTGCAGCAATATTTTCTTGTTTTTGGATTTTTCTCATCTATGAACATTGCTGTTTCCGAATTCACAAAAATTTCCCCTGTATAAGCGGTTTTCATTAAAAGCCGCACAGTCAGTGCATTGTCCCAATTTGAACTTCAATATAAATGGTAAAACCTACGAAAATACCGTAAAGGACAATCTTGTAGAGAATTTTCATAGCTACAACATTTTATTCAGTCTCATTTTGATCGGACTTGCGGTTTCTAAGCAAAATCGTGAAAACCTTAACAACCCAAAAATGTCAACTTGAATCGCGATTTATTTAAAAAGCGCTCCGGCGATTTTTTTTTGGTTTTTTCTCAACTATGAACATTGTAGTTTCAGAATCCGCAAAAACTTCCCTGGTGTAAGCACCTTCCATTTAAATTTGATTCAAGAGCACCGTGAGGTATATAGCGACAGGCTGCAGTTGTGGTGATGTTCCGGAACGTCCTTTCTGCTACCCAGACAGCAGAAGGGTTGGGCTGTTGGAGAACTCTCCCAACATAGACCAATTAAATTTCCCATGTCGGACTGTCTGCCGATGGAGACAAAGATAGGGAAATGGGCTGAACCAAGAGAAACGACGGGATGCCAGTTGACGACATTTGTCAGGATAAAGGATGGTAATATCTGGCGAATTATAGCACTTTTCGCTAATTTTGGCATAGCCGCCCTCCTTGATCCTGCAAAACGTAGATCTATCAATTTGCTCAGTTTGGGATATACCTAGAAGTGAATGCTACAACTCGTTATGATCCGGAAAGTCTCCTAATACTAGTCGGTTATGACCTTCTATAGCCTGTAGCACACTTTTTTGTTGAAGGGGTATAAATGTTAAGCAACTCTACCTAGGCAGTTTAATACCTGACTGATACCCCCATACATTTCATATACGGACATTACAGCCAGGCTCAAGCAAGAGGAAACCTCTACTTCTGGTGTTGATCCTTCCTCTGTACGTTATAAGCATCATAACGCCGTGAGCCTCAATTGCTGTTGTTGTTCTTGGAACGCAAATATGTTCTATAGAAGCACAATTTCTTTCAGAAAGGGTCTATTGAAGTACCCTGTCTTTCAGAAAGGGTCCATACGCCCTATAGCCTGGATCACAGTTTTTTGTGGAAGGGGTTGCAACGCAATGAGTCTATAGAGGCACCCTTTCTTTCAGAAAGAGTCTATAAAAGGACCCTTTCTTTCAGAAAGAGTCTATAAAAGGACCCTTTCTTTCAGAAAGAGTCTATAAAAGGACCCTTGCTTTCAGAAAGAGTCTATAAAAGGACCCTTTCTTTCAGAAAGAGTCTATAAAAGGACCCTTTCTCTCAGAAAGAGTCTATAAAAGGACCCTTTCTTTCAGAAAGAGTCTATAAAAGGACCCTTTCTTTCAGAAAGAGTCTATAAAAGGAACCTTTCTCTCAGAAAGGGTCTATAGAAGCACCCTTTCTCTCAGAAAGGGTCTATAAAAGCACCCTTTCTCTCAGAAAGGGTCTATAGAAGCACCCTTTCTCTCAGAAAGGGTCTATAGAAGCACCCCTTCTCTCAGAAAGGGTCTATAGAAGCACCCTTTCTCTCAGAAAGGGTCTATAGAAGCACCCTTTCTCTCAGAAAGGGTCTATAGAAGCACCCTTTCTCTCAGAAAGGGTCTATAGAAGCAGCCTTTCTCTCAGAAAGGGTCTATAGAAGCAGCCTTTCTCTCAGAAAGGGTCTATAGAAGCACCCTTTCTCTCAGAAAGGGTCTATAGATGTATCCTGTCTTTCAGAAAGGGTCTATAGAAGTATCCTGTCTTTCAGAAAGAGTCTATAGAAGCACCCTTTCTCTCAGAAAGGGTCTATAGAAGCACCTTTTCTCTCAGAAAGGGTCTATAGAAGCACCCTTTCTCTCAGAAAGGGTCTATAGAAGCACCCTTTCTCTCAGAAAGGGTCTATAGAAGCACCCTTTCTCTCAGAAAGGGTCTATAGAAGCAGCCTTTCTCTCAGAAAGGGTCTATAGAAGCAGCCTTTCTCTCAGAAAGGGTCTATAGAAGCACCCTTTCTCTCAGAAAGGGTCTATAGATGTATCCTGTCTTTCAGAAAGGGTCTATAGAAGTATCCTGTCTTTCAGAAAGAGTCTATAGAAGCACCCTTTCTCTCAGAAAGGGTCTATAGAAGCACCCTTTCTCTCAGAAAGGGTCTTTAGAAGCATACTTTCTCTTAGAAAGGGTCTATAGAAGCACCGTTTCTTTCAGAAAGGGTCTATAGAAGCGGGCCAATTTGTAATCGGGGATAATAAAGGAATTTTAATAGCGGCATCATCATTACAATATACGTGTTCTAGGACCCAAAATATTGTAATATTTGGTGACACTCTTTCATAAACTCCGCACAAAATTGCAGTTCTTTGTGGTCTCTATACAATTCTCATAAAAATCTGTGGCTGTATGAGATGAGTTAAGATTTCCCGATCTCCAATATATCTTAAAGATCTTCTATATATATACCTAAATGTCTCTTATAGAATGAAACTTTTCAACGGTATTCTATAGAGAAAGGACCGCCTATAAAAGGTATTTTATAGAAAAGATCCTATATTCTATACCTTCTAAAGGTAATTTAGGGGCAAACTCTTGTAATGTGCCTCAATACAGTGTTACATTTTTTGTGTTGTTATGACAAAATTCTACTTTACTGGAACTTTCAAAGTAAAAATTAAAAAAAAAAATTCTCATACAGCAATATCCATTTGCAACTATTGTTATGGCATGGTTTCCAGGATAATTAACTGCGGCCAACAAAATAAATCAAATAATGTGTACAACCAAAAGTTTTTGGATGCATTTATTCAACTAACTCTCCTCAAAAGCAAACATTGTCAACGCGATTACACACTTCATTAGTTGCATTACATTTCAGTCAGTCATAACAGGATGTGTTTTGTGTTCTGTTGCCGCACCATTGATATTCCACAACAAACGATGTGTAGGCAGGCCAGAGAGGAAATGTTTTCTAGTGTCGAAGAGAAGTTCTGCAATTATAACAATTTCCTCAACGACACTAAACCAATGTCAATGCTCCATAACCATGGATGGTGGATGGGGTGGTCAACGACCATTATTATCGTATGGATAACAAATGAATAAATTGAGAAGTATTATAATATAAATACGGTGCGACAGGATTATGACGAGTCTGCTCGTTATTCGGAAATAAAATGTTGAAATCAACATAGTCATGGGAAAAAAATCAGTTAAGTTTTTTTTCATATTTTTAACAAATCACAAAATAGACCTACTATTCCCTTTTCATAACATTGTCCCACTGTCATTATTTATACGAATCATTTATTCATTGTATTGGCAAATTTGTTTTCGATTTTCATGCTATTTGCACATATCGAGCGTAACTGGAATAACAACAACCTCGTCGACAGCAGTGGCAAGGCAACAGCATCAACACAACAACAATATTCACACATTCACATTTAAACATCTTTTACAAGTTTTTGTGTCGGCCACAAGTTGGCCAACCAGACCACAAGTTTCGAAAAATATTCAAATTTCGAAATGGTGTTTGATAAAATGACATGCCGAAACCGTTGCAAAAGAAAATGAAAATCATTTAATTCAATTTCAATAACATCGAATGGTTGCCGGTTGATTGGAATTAAATATTAGGGTGTTAACACAAAAAATATGTGAATAAATACTCGAAAAATTCCAAAATGTACTTAGATGTCCGGATACATGTATTTGTCCCATGAGTTCAACGTAGTATAGATTACAAACCCCTCCGATATTTTACTTTGTGTTTTTAAATACTAAGCTTTTTTTGAAATCTTTGACCACCATCCTTTAGAATAATGAAAGTAGAATAATGAAATTCTGTGCGGGTAGGTTAACTGAGGGTCGCGTGTGAGTTAATTTAATCTTGCACAGCCGTGTGAGCTTTACGAGCTTTACCTTCGAACGTAAAGAATTTTCTATAGTCCTACACTAGGGCGGGGTTTTTTTGAGCATTGAGGTCATTATCGATAGAAGAATGGAGAGTGAAAAAAAGACTACTAAAACTTGAGTGGGAGAGGTGTATAGAGTTGTCACCTTAAATATTGGATAATTATACCCTCAGTTTTTAGGCTAAAGAGGGTATTTACACTTTGATACGACCAAAAATGTGCCTCATCGAAATAATGGTTTTAGACCCCAAGTATGTTTGTACGATATCCGGTTCAGACAATTTTGAGTAGATCTAGCAATGTCCGTCCGTCTGTCTGTCTGGCTGGCTGGTGCGCACGATAACTCTCGAACGGATCAATCGATTCGGTTCAAATGTTGGGTATCGAAATATTTTGTCTAGATTCGATTTAAGTTCGAAGTTGGGCCATATAGGGTACCTCTCCCACAAATGTTCAAAAATTGTCGCAAAACTTGTGCGCACGATAACTCTTGTAGGGAATAACCGATTTGGTCCATACTTTGCACATCGTGCAATTTCTACCAAACATAGATGAGGTTTCAATATGGACTCAATCGGTCCACTCCTTCGGGTACCTTCCACACAAAATTTAGGAAAAGTTCAGTTTAGGACCTGGTCTCGAATAGCTTTGATTTTTGTTTACACAAGTTGTATTCGCTATCCTCTATACGACGCTGTAAGTTTTATTAGGGGCATGTCCATACTTCCTGAGAAAATAGCCTGAAAGTTACAAAAAACCCTGTGATACCGTGTGCATTGGTTGGTGCGCAAGATAACTCTCGAACGGATCTGCCGATTCGGTCCAAAATTTGACTTCCGTAGTATTTTGTCCAAACTTGGTTCAAGTTCAAATATGGATTATATCGGTCCACTCCTTGCGGTACCTCCCCCACAAAAGTTCGAAAATGTTCGGAAAATTTGTGCGTACGATAACTCTTGGAGGGAGTAACCGATTTGGTCCATACTTTGCACATCGTGTAATTTCTACCAAACTTAGATGAGGTTTCAATATGGACTCAATCGGTCCACTCCTTCGGGTACCTCCCACACAAAATTTCGGAAAAGTTCAGTTTGGGACCTGGTCTCGAATCGCTTTGATTTTTGTTTACGCAAGTTGTATTCGCTGTCCTCTATACGACGCTGTAAGTTTTGTTAGGGGCGTGTCCATACTTCCTGAGAAAATACCCTATGATACCGTGTGCGGTGGTTGGAGCGCAAGATAACTCTCGAACGGATCTGCCGATTCGGTCCAAAATTTGGCTTCCGTAGTATTTTGTCCAAACTTAGTTCTAGTTCAAATATGGATTCCGTAGTATTTTGTCCAAACTTAGTTCAAGTTCAAATATGGATTATATCGGTCCGCTCCTTCCGGTACCTCCCCCACAAAAGTTCGAAAATGTTCGGAAAATTTGTGCGTACGATAACTCTTGGAGGGAGTAACCGATTTGGTCCATACTTTGCACATTATGAAATTTCTACCAAACTTAGATGAGGTTTCAATATGGACTCAATCGGTCCACTCCTTCGGGTACCTCCCACACAAAATTTCGGAAAAGTTCAGTTTGGGACCTGGTCTCGAATCGCTTTGATTTTTGTTTACGCAAGTTGTATTCGCTGTCCTCTATACGACGCTGTAAGATTTGTCAGGGGCGTGTCCATACTTCCTGAGAAAATACCCTATGATACCGTGTGCGGTGGTTGGAGCGCAAGATAACTGTCGAACGGATCTGCCGATTCGGTCCAAAATTTGGCTTCCGTAGTATTTTGTCCAAACTTAGTTCAAGTTCAAATATGGATTCCGTAGTATTTTGTCCAAACTTAGTTCAAGTTCAAATATGGATTATATAGGTCCACTCCTTCCGGTACCTCCCCCACAAAAGTTCGAAAATGTTCGGAAAATTTGTGCGTACGATAACTCTTGGAGGGAGTAACCGATTTGGTCCATACTTTGCACATCGTGTAATTTCTACCAAACTTAGATGAGGTTTCAATATGGACTCAATCGGTCCACTCCTTCGGGTACCTCCCACACAAAATTTCGGAATGTTCGGTTTAGGACCTGCTCTCGAATCGCCTTGGTTTTTGTTGTAACATCTTGTATTCACTGTCCCCTATACGAAGGTTCATGTTTCCTTAGGGGCCAGTCCATACTCCCTGAAAAAAATAGCCTGAAAGTTGAAAAACAAACCCTATGACACCATGTTTATGGTTGGAAGCGCAAGATAAATCTCGAACGGATATGCCGATTCCGGCCAAAATTTGGCCTTCGTAATTTTGTTTCCAAACTTAGTTTAGGTTCGTAGATAAGCCATATCGGTCCACTCCTTCAGGTACCTGCCCCACAAAAGTTCACAAATATTCGGAAAAATTGTGCGCACGATAACTCTTGATGGGAGTGACCGATTTGGTACATACTTTGCACATTCTCATAATATCTACCAGATATAGAGGTTCGAATATGAACTATATTTGTCCACTCCATCCCGTACCTCCCACACAAAATTTTGGATAAGTTCACTTTAAGACCTGCTATTGAATCACTTTGATTTTTGTTGAAGCAACTTACATTCGCTGCTTCAATTACGATGGTAAAATTTGTTTCAGGGACAACTCCATACTTCTTGAGAAAACAGCCCGAAGGGTGTAAAAATCCCCTATGGCAACCCCATGGTCTATGCCAGTCCATTCCTTTAAGTACCTTTTCCGCAAAATTTTTTAACTTTAATCCTAATCAACATTTTTGTCGGTTCATACGATAAAAATTTTGAAACCCCCTAAATACATAAGTTTTTTGTGAAAAAAGTGTTTCAATTTGCACAGGCTGAGGGTATATCTCTGTCGGCAAAGCCGACTGATACTTTTTTACTTGTTGGGTCATGTCACTTAAGCAAAACTTTATAATTTTTTGGAGGACTGTACTTTATTTAAGTTTGAGGGAAATATTTCGACATACAAAAGTGGGACCTACGTCTGCCCCTACTTCCGATAGTTATTTGCCAACCAGTCATTTTAGTTGATCAGCGTAGCATTCTTTCGAGTTTTTGGTTAATTATGTCAGGGAGCCTGGATATGTCCACGAAAAATTACCGCGCTTAGAGGACAATTTTTAACATTTGCGAGAAAGATAACCGAAGGTGTTTCTGGACCATTTTCGCAGGAAGTATGGACTTTCACCCGAAAAAATTGTACCGTCGAAATAGGAAAAACAAAGACAACATTCTCAAAAAAAAAAAAAAAAAAAAACCAAACGAAGTTATCTGAGAGCTGTTCTTAATTACAGGACTGGACCGATATAACAATTAGTTTCCTTTCGTTTATGAAGAAGACTAATTACCAAATTTCGTCGATTTATACCGACAAATTCATGCGGAATGTTTTTAGACTCAAAGAAGACTAACTACAAATTTGCGAATTTCGGTAAGATAATGTCGCTAAAACCTAAAACATGACAAAATTAAGAGGTATGCTTCTATGGGTGATGAAGGAAGACATGGACATATACTAATAATTCTTTTCAGGGATACTTTATAACCCCCTGGAAGACTAAATAACAAAATTCAGTCACTTCGGTGGGATATTGACGTCACAACCTTTAGAATTACGAAAATCGGGAGCTACTGTTCTATGGGGGCTATATAAAGGCGTGGACAAGGCTAAATCGACCCCAATTTGTCAGGAACGTATAATTGGTGTCCAAAAAATTGCTTCGATATTAAACACTTCTGACTGTATCCTAATGGCTTAGGATATAAATAGCTTTTTTACATATATTACAAGGACTAAATAGATTGGTAAGATTGATGGAGCTTTCAGTGATTGTTTGTTATCTGACTGTTTGGAGATTTTCTGTCTATAGAAAACCTTTTGGAGGTCTTCTACATATTAAATACTATTAGGAAGACTATGAAGGTTTCCACCTATAGAAAAACCTGACTATAGAAGACCTTTAGAAGGTCCTCTGTATATAGACGGCTTTTATGCTCTTCTATCAATTGAAGATCTTTAGGAGATATTCTGAATGTAAAATACTTTGAAAAGTTACTCTGTATAAAGACGACTTTTATAATCTTACTAGCAAAGTACCCGCTACGTCGTATGCGGAAGGGATATACAAAACAAATAAAAAATATATAATATAGAACGGTGAACATGGAAAAATTTTTGTACTAATACCTTTTTTAATTGATATTTATTTTCATGTAAGTACTATTTGTACCACATAAGTCCAATTTTCCTCACCCCTACACATCAAGAGCCAGCCATAATTGTTGAGATATTTTAATTGTCTGTCTGTTCCCCCAAAACCATTTATAGTAGTATTTAGTACTTTACATATAAATACGAACCTCCTCCTAATATATCAAAATTCCCTTTACACAATAACAAATTGTACCAAATCCTGTACCATATAGTACAATTCGTATATTTATGGTACATATTTCCTAAATCTGACGTTATTACCAAATAACAACAGTCATCTTAATTCTAAATCTCACGAATCCAGGTCTATTCGTTAGTCCAATACAAAATTGTACCATGCATTGAACCATCTTCGTATCCCTAAGACTACCAAATCCTAATTGTACCAAATTTAGTACTTTTTGTAAACATAAGTACGAATTTCCAAAACAAACTCCAACAGTAATCTCAATTCCAAATTTCAAGATTGCAGCTCTAAGCGTTCGCTCAAATCCAAATTGTACCAAATTTGGTACCATTTAGTACTTTTTGCACCCATAACCAAAAATTTCCAAAACTACCGCATTCCTACAATTCAACAGGTTTTTTAATTCCTACACTCCGTTAGTAATCCTAATTCTAAATTTCAGGATTCCAGCTCCATCCGTTCCACCAAATCCAAATTGTACCTTATTTGGTACTATTTAGTACCTTTCGTACCCATATGTACAAATTTCGAAAACTACCTCCATATCCCAAACCTACACTCCAACAGTAATTGTAATTCCAAATTTCAGAATTCCAACTTCTTCGGTTCGCCCAAATTCAAATTGTACCAAATTTAGTACCATTTAGTACTATTCGTACACATGAGTACACATTTTCAAAACCACCTCCTTATATCAACTCATCTTCTAAACCTTGATGTTCATTCCAAATTTCAAGATTTTAGCTCTATCCGTTCACGTAATACCAAATGGAACTAAATGTAGTAACTTTTAGTACTTTTCGTACACTTATAGTTCGAATTTCCAAAAACCCTTTGGTACACCTTTCTAATTCTCCATCAGTGAACCTCATTCCAAATTAGCTCTTCCCGTTTGGCTAATACAAAGGGTACCATATTTAGTACCTTTTAGTACTTTTCGTACCCTTCCAGTTCGAATTTCCAAAAACCCAGCCTTATCTCACCCCTACACACCAACAGCAACCCACACTCAAAATTTCAAGCTTCTAGCTTCAGTCGTTTCGTCTGGGCGATGATCTGTCAGTCACTCAGTCACTCACTCATCACCAAACTCTTTTATATGTATAGATATCTATAGAAAACCTTTAGCAGGTATTTTAAAAAGGTCTATCTATAGAATACCTTTAGGAGATCTCCAATCATTAATAAGACTTCTCTCTATAGAAGACCTTTTGGAGGTCTTCTCTCTTTGGAAACCTTTCTGAGGTCTTCTTTCTATAGAACACTCTTATTAGATCTTCTGAATGAAAAATACATTGAAAAGGTCCTCTGTATATAGACGACTTTTATGTTCTTCTATCAATAGAAGAACTTTACGTTGTCTCCATAGAAGACCTTTAAAATGTCTTCTTTCTACAGTACACATTTAGGAGCTCATTTGACTGCAGAAGACATAGAGGAGATCCTCTATATAAATACGCCTTTTATGTGATCTTCTATCAATAGAAGACCTTATGGGTTCTTTTTGATGATAGAAAGTTATTATATATACGAAAGACTTATATGAATGAAGACCCTTGATGAAGTAATCTATGTATATAAGATAATTAAAATGTCTTCTCTCTATAAAAGCCTTATTAGGTATCCTATCCATAGAAGATCATTAGTATGCCTTCAAACAATAGAAGACCTTGAGGAGGTGATATATATAGAAAACGTTTTGGAGGTCCTCTGTCTATAGATGATCTATAGGAGACCTTCGCTCTTTTGGAGGTCTTCTCTATAGATTAAGAAGTCTTCTATACATAGAAGATCGTTAAGAGGTTTTCTCTTTATAAAAAACCTTGAGGAGGTCCTCTATATATAGGCGACCTTAATGCGTTCTTCTATCAAAAGAATACCTTTTGGAGACGTTTCATTCAAAGAAGACCGTTAAGAGAAGTATCAGTCAGCTGTGCAGACAGATGTACACCCTCAGACTCGGACCTAAAGAAAAGAAGCAAACACAACACTTCTGACTTGTATAGGATTTTTTTGTTTTTGATTTTTTTTGGTCAACTTCTCAGGAACTTCTCTTGCGCCCATAAAAAAATTGTACCGTTTTTACGAGGGCTGCATACAAAACATGTTGACAAAATTTTATAAACGATTCCAGAGGAGTTCTTAAACTGCAGTTTTTCCAAAGTTTGTGTTAGAAATATCCGAAAGAGTGGTCCGATGTAGTCGATATTCGGACATAATTCGAGGCTGTAAGAAATAATACGATGTGCAACGTTTGGACCAAATCGGACGTGCCCCTAAAAAAATTGCGCCGTCGTAACAGGGCTCGCAAGAAGAACTTTTTGGAACAAATTTCAAAACGATCTGAGTTGCTACGGTTGCTACGTTTGTGAAATATTGCGCTTACCATTTTACCGAATATTTTCGAACTTTTGTGGGAGAGGTACCGGAAGCAGTGGACCTATAATCACATAATTCGAGGCTGTAAGAAATAATACGATGTGCAACGTTTGGACCAAATCGGACATGCCCCTAAAAAAATTGCGCCGTCGTAACAGGGCTCGCAAGAAGAACTTTTTGGAACAAATTTCAAAACGATCTGAGTTGCTACGGTTGTTACGTTTGTGAAATATTGCGCTTACCATTTTACCGAATATTTTCGAACTTTTGTGGGAGAGGTACCGGAAGCAGTGGACCTTCGAATTTCATCTAATATTCGAAGAAATATGATGATATTCAAAGTGTGGACGTATTCGGTTCGAGCTCTACAGCCACTGAAAAAACTTTTACTGTCGTAATTGAGGCAAATAATGCAAGATGCTTCAACAAAAATCAAAGTGATTCAAGAGCAGGTCTTAAAGTGAATTTATCCAAAATTTTGTGTGGGAGGTACCCGAAGGAGTGGACAAATATAGTCCATATTCGAACCTGATATATATCTGGTAGATATTTTAGGATGTGTAAAGTATGGACCAAATCGGTCACTCCCATCAAGAGTTATCGTGCGCACAGTTTATCCGAACATTTTTTAACATTTGTGGGGGAGGTAAGGAGTGGACGGATATTGCTTATCTTCGAACTTAAACTAAGTTTGGACAAAATATTGCGAAGGACAATTTTTGGACCGAATCGGCAGATCCTATCGAAAGTTATCTAGCGCTTCAACCACTACACACGGTGTCAAAGGGGTTTTTTGCGCCTTTCAGGCTATTTTCTCAGGAGGCGTGGACTAGCCCCTGATGAAACTTATACCGTTACATGGGGGGCAGTGAATACATGTTGCTACAAAAAAATTAAAGCGATTCGTCAACAGGTCCTAAACTAAACTTTTCCGAAATTTTGTGTGGGAGGTACCCGAAGGGGTGGACTGATTGAGTCCATATTGGAACCTCATCTAAGTCTGGTAGAAATTTCACGATGTGCAAAGTATGGACCACATCTGTTACTCCCTTCGTGCGCACAAATTTTCAGAGCATTTCCGAACTTTTGTGGTGGAGGTACCGGAAGGAGTGGACCGATATAACCCATCTTCGAACTTAATCTAAGTTTGGACAAAATATTGCGAAAGCCACATTTTGGAGCAAATCTGTTCATCCGTTCGAGAGTTATCGTGCGCAACAGACAGACACACAGACGGACGTACATTGCTACATTGCTCGACTCTAAATTGGAGCGCACGATAACTCTTGAAGGGAGTGACCGATTCGATCCATTCTTTACACATACTAATATATCACATAGATATGTTCGAATACGGACCACTCCTTCGGGTACCACCCACACAAAATTTCGGAGAAGTTTACTTTAAGACCTGCTCTCGAATCACTTTGATTTTTGTTGAAACGACTTGCATTCACTGACGCCCTTTACGATGGTACAAGTTTTTTTTAGGGGCAAGTTAATATTTCCTGAGAAAATAGACCGAAAATAGGTCGGAAATTTGGCCTTCGACATATTTTATCCAAACTTAGTTTCAGTTCGAAGATTTAAAACATGTCACTAAAATGGTGTGCAAGATACACTTTCTTGAAAGGGGTAACCAACTTGGTCCAAACTAATATTTTGTCCAAATTTAGTTTAACTTCCGAAAATGGCCCATATTGGTCCTCTCCTTAAGATACCTTCCCTGCAAAAGCTCAACATTTTTGTTTAAGTGCAGTTTAGGGTCTGTTCGAAGATCCTTTGGAAATGTATACTGATGCTATTCGTTGTGGTCCTGTTTACAGCGATATTATGTTTTCCGTAGGCAAGTTCATGCTACCTGGCATAGTGGTCCAAATGTTATACGATGACCAACTGAAATGACAAGTGGGGGTGATATCTATCGAAAAGATATGACTCCCAAAATTAGATCAACTTCCATAATGGGCTATGTCGCTCCTTTCCTTTAAGTACCTCCTCCGCAACATTTTTGAACTTTAATCCTAATCCACATTTTTGTCTGTTAATTCAAATGTTGCAAGTGGGCCTCAAAATGCTGAAAAGATCCTAAACACATTCGATCTTTCTGTAGATGAAAGTTTCAATTCACATAGGCTGTCGGCAAAGCCGACTGATACCTGTTTACTTGTTTCAGTCATCAATAGGCAAAAAGTTCTTCATTCCCGCTACAGGAAATCATTTTTGAGAAAAAAGTTCAATTGCTAAAGAGGGTATACAAATATAGTTGGGAGTTCTTCTATTTATAGAAGGTCCTTAGAAGATATTATATTTATAGATCTTTGATATGTCCTTGAAGGTTTTCTATGTTTTAACGACTGTTTATACAGCTATCTATGAAGACATTCTACAAGTGTCCTATCTCCTAAAGATCTCTTGGGAGTTTTCTGGCTATGAAATACCTGTCTTCAATCTTTCTCTTTTTCTTCAAATGAAAATGTTCTATCCACTCTATGTATTTCACCCACATCTTCTTCATTACATCCCAATGCAGCAATTTTAAAACCTTCTGCTGTTGCTGCTGCTTAAATGTGCATATCATTGTTATTATAATTGGATGGATAATATCTCCGGAATATAGTTGAGAGAGTTAGGGGTTTTCGGTGGAACCTATCAAAGCAAATTCAACACATTTCTGCACACACCATTTTCAGTTGGACTAAAATCATATTGCATAAATTAAGGGTAAAAAGCCGATGGCTACTTATTATTAAATCTGCCATAATATAGGGCATTACAAAATGAATTGCTACACATATTTGGAGTGTTTACAAATTAGCAAGAATTAGAATGTACAGAGATACAGGACACAGGATAAATATATGTTTGTATGGCAGAATACAAAGTTGTTGCTACTACAGATGAATTTGCATATAATATGGGAAATTTTTGGTTTATAAATGTTTAGTTAAAAGTGTGTGTAATAGATGGATGGTTTATATTTAATAATATGTTTCGATTTCATTACTAATAAAAGGGATAGCTTTTTTGTTAATTCTACTAATTAATAATTATTGTTTTTCTTCCAAACAATTTATTCTCTGAAAGCCTATTCCTGTTTCTGTAGCATGCTTAGTTGGACCATAGAAGTGTGCTATATTTTTTGCCATATATTCAACCCTTTGACCTTTCATTGATCGATTTATTTGTGGCCAATTTTTAGGTCATAACCAATTCTTCATAATACCAGGTAGACCGAACATCATTTCCTTCTCCCCCACTCTCCCTCTTTCTCTGCATAAAATCCTAATGCGTACCTATACACATTATTCTCAGAAAGTATTTCTTTACATAGATTATAAATAACATACATACACACATACACATCAAATATAAATCTATGAATACACAAATCTATAACAATTTGTATAATGTAAGTGTAGGTGTGTGTGTATACACACACGTGTACATTGAGCTACGATAATAGCCGTAAGTGGTTATTATTCTAATAACATTCAATATGTTTAGTGGCAATCAATAATGTAATTTATTACAATAAAGTGAATGTGGTGCATGCATAGCTATTTGAGTGGCTGAATATGTTTCCCAGTTATGGTCGGGGGTTTGTGTGTGTGTGCGACGGTGTGCAGTATAAATAAAAAAGTATTATGTTTCATTTAAGTTATTCATGTCTATGCCACATATACAACACCAATATAATTTTACAACAACATAAAATGTTTGTTGAACCATAAATGTGTGCCTGTTTGTGGGTGTGTGTGTATTTCTGTAAAGAAATATCCTTTTGATTTTCTACCCCATACAGGCATACACACAGCCACTGACTATCCAGCCAGTCGGATAGTCTGTTTTGCCTTAACATTCGTGTGATACACCTTTGAACTCGATTCAATTCAATTCACTTTGAAAAAAATGCAAATTTCAGTTTGGCATTGCCAATGTACACACTCACACGTAAACATGTTCGTGTGTTATACACTTACACTTATTTGTGTATGTATGGTTGTGTATGTTGGCTTGTTTGCGGACAAATAAGATATTCATAAACTCTACTCACGTTTTATTGAAATAAAATATTAATTTAATGACCAAACGACGACGATACACTTACAACCTCTTTAGGTTATAATCCTCTTCTCCATCCTCTATACCCCCCAAATCGTTTACATCTTTCTTCATCCACCACCACCACCACCACCCCCCCAAAAAAAAAAAAAAAACAATCACATACACATGTAACATTCATTCATTCATGAGAGTAGGATATTTACATACATTTGACTTCTTCTTTAAGTGGTGGTTACGTTTATTCTGGCATCTTTATCCTGTATTCTGATGGCTTTGCATGTAAATGTGATTGTGTTTGTCAGAGTTAGTAGTCATCGTAGTCGTCGTTGTAGGCTGTCTGTTATACCTTTTCTTATTGTTCGTTGGCATTTTTTGTATTTATTTGCAAGCCTGTATTGTGAAGATTCGCCGAAGAGAATCTAGGTAAATGACAACCACTGAAAACAACAACATTACTGAATGTAGTTGTAGTTGTTCACGTGTGAACACATGTTTACATTTGCATTTACGACTTTACGCTGCTACTCATACAACCATTTCTACGTATATTTGTAGTTGCAAATTAGGGTGGCTGTTTTTTTCTGAGCTATAATCGTGGGGATTTTAAGAATTGCTTCAAAGAAGGACTTTTTCTGCTTTAATTGGGGAAATTTTTAGAACCCTTTAAGAAGGATATTGTAGGGTATAATGCTGTATTTTTATAAATTATTTGGTTGAGGACTTCTTGAATCAAACCCAAAAAAAGGGACGAAATACGTTTCAAAAAATTTGGAGCCGTTTTGGCCGTGTCCCATGTCTGTATGAACCATGCTTTTCATATGAACCATGCTTTTCATCTTGTAATATTTTTTTCAAACTTAAATCAAGTTCGAAGATGGATCATTTCTTCGGTTAACTCTAAAAAAAAACATGTAAGAACGGCGTTAAGTTCGGCCGGGCCGAACTTGTTATGCCCTCCACCACAAGTTGTATTGAAGTAAAATGGAATAATTAGTTTCCCTGTATGAAGAAGACTTAATACTAAATTTCAGCAATTTCGGTAAAACAATGTGAGGCACCCTTCTATGGGGGCTATTTCAAAACATCGATCTATACCTACAAATTTCTGACGGAAAGTTTTTAGATTCAAAGAAGACTAAATACCAAATTTCTTATATTTCGGTAAGAGAATGTGGCTAAAACTTAAAAAATACCGCAAATCATGAAGTACGCTTTTATGGGGATATAGGAAGATGTGGACCTATACTGATAATACTCTTCTGGAATATTTTATAACTCTTGGAAGGCTAAATAACGAATTTCAGCCAGTTCTGTGGGATATTTATTGACTTCACAATCTTCAGTATTACGAAAATCGGGAGGAACCGTTCTAAGGGGGCTATATCGAAACGTGGGCCTATACCGATGAATTTTAGTCGTGAACCTGTACAGAAAAAAATTCTGGCGAACACTTTTATATCACATTGAAGACTACGAGTAAATACCAAATTTCAGCCATTTTGGTGGAATATTAAAGCCACAACCTTCAAAATACGGAAAATCGGGAGGTACCTTTCCATGGGGGCTTTATGAAGGCTTGGACCTATACGGACAAATTTAAAGGGGAAGTTTGAGTACCCCCAACAAAGTCTAAATACCAAATTTCAGCCATTTCGAAGGAATATTGAGGCCAAAACGTTCATTTAAGGAAGCGAGTTAGAAGGTAGAAGTGCTCTACGAAAATAATTCAGTTCGAAATCTATCATATCGGTCCATCTGAACATCCAGTTTAAGGACATCATACACATGTCCTTAAGCTGGATCTTCAGTTTGGAATTTCTTTTTTGCAGCAGGCCCCTATGAAGATGGTGCAATTTTTTCGTGTTCAAATCCATATTTTCAATAAAAATAAGTGATGAGCAAGATAACTTATGAATTAAGTATCCGATTTGGCCGACATTTTGCAAATCATAAAATTTCTTTTAAAAGTACATCATGTTGCAAGAAGGTTTGTATCGTATAACAGCTTTGGGTATCTTAAGATTAAAGAAGGTCAAATACTTACTTACTTAGCTGGCCCATTACAGAACATTTGTTTCATAAACCGAACTAAGAAAAGATCTCCACCTCTCTCTCTCTCTGTTTAGTGCTTCGCTTTCTGGAATACCGCGCCTTGTCATCTCTTCATCCACTTGTTTGCGTCATCTATTCTTTTGCCTGCCAATTCTGCGTGCACTGCCATGCGGCCCGAATTTATACGCCTTTTTAGCGAGTTCATCATCGCTCATTCTTATTATATGTCCTAGCCAACGCAATCGTTGCATCTTGATACGTTTATCTATACTGATGTCGTTGTATAGCAGATACAGCTCGTTGTTCATACGACGTCGATATTCACCGTCAATGCAGATTGGTCCATAGATCTTTCGAAGAATTTTTCTCTTAAACACACCAAGCACTGCCATGTCTGCTTGCACAGGTACCCAGGCTTCTGAACCATACATCAGCACGGGTAGTATGAGTGTTTTGTTAATCGTTATTTTTGTTTGACGAGTTGTGGGTTTGTTTTTAAAGTGCTTACTTAAGCCAAAGTAGCATCTGTTGGCCAATACAATTCTTCTTCGTATTTCACAACTGCTGTTGTTGGTTGTGTTTACGGCGGTGGCAAGGTAGACGAAGTCACTTACTACCTCAAAATTATAGGAACCAACGTCAAAAGTTGGCCCGATATCTATGGACGCATTGCGCGACGACACTATTAACTTAACAGGGATACCAAATTCAGACATGGCTTGGAATACCTTAGAACATAGGGGGCTGTCAAAGACTGCTTTGTAATCAACAAAAAGGTGGTAAGTGTCGATCTGCATCGCTTGGGTCTTCTCCAGAATTTGCCGCAGGGTAAATATCTGGTCACTGGTGGATTTGCCAGGTCTAAAGCCGCATTGGTATGGCCCAATTATTTCATTGACCATAGGCTTTAGTCGTTCGCACATTATCCCTGACACTATCTTGTAGGTAATAGGGAGAAGACTTATGCCACTATAGTTAGATCATACAGTCTTATCCCCTTTCTTGCGGACAGAGCACAGGATGCTCAGGTTCCAATCTTCTTCCTGCCAGATGATGCTATCTAGCTGATGCATACACCTTATCAGCAGTGTACTTCTCATGGAAGACAAATTTGTATTCCCAAAGGAGACTACACGACCGGAATTGTCTTCTCATAGAAGCTCGTATGGTCTTCTCATAAAAAAGGCTAATAGAAGCCCGAATGGTCTTCTCATAGAAGTCCCAAAGGTATTCTCATAGAAGCCCAAATGGTTTTCTCACAGAATCCTAAATTATCTTCTCAAAGGAACCCAATTCTTCTTCTTATAGAAGCGTCAATGATCTTCTCACAAAAACCCAGACGGTCTTCTTATCATGGAAGCCCAAATTATCTTCTCATGAATACCTAAAAGGCGTTCTCATAGAAAACCCAAATAGTCTTCTCAAAGAAGTCCCAAATGGTCTTCACCTAAAAGGTCAAATGGTCATCTCATAGGAAACCAAATGTTCTTCTCATAGATACCCAATGGGTTTTATCATAAAAATCGGAATTGTTTTCTCATAGAGGTCCAAAAAATCTTCTCAAAGAAACATAAATCATCTTCTCATAAAAGCTCGTATTGTCTTCACATAAAAAGGAAATGTCTTCTCGCAGAAGTCCGAATAGTCTTTTTATATAAGTCGAATGGTCTTCTCACAGAAGCCCAAATGGTTTTCTCAAAGAGACCCGAATCATCTTCTCGTAGAAGCATTAATGATTTTCTAATAAAAAGCCAGACGTTCTTCTCACGGAAGCCCAAATAATAATCTCATAAATGACCAAATGGTCTTCTTTGTCGTACCATAGAAAGTAAAATAGTCCTCTCATAGAAGTCCAAATGGTCTCTTCATACAAGCTCAATTAATCTTCTCAAAGAAACCCAAATTGTGTTCGCAAATCAGCCCCAATTATCTTCTAATATCAACGTCATTTATATTCTCATAGAAAGGCAAATGACCATCTCATAGCTGCCCGAATGGTTTTCTCATAGAAGCCCGAATAGTCTTCCCTCAGAATCCCGAATAGTCCTCTCGTAAAAGCCGAAGTTGGTCTTCTCATAGGAGTCCTAATGATATTCTTATAGATGATATTCTCATGTTCCAAATGTTCTTCATAGGAAATGGTCATCTCATAGGAAATCAAATAGACTTCTCATAAAAGCCCAACGATCTTCTAATAGAATCAAGAATGGTCTTCTCAAAAGGCCTTCTACAAATGGTCTTCTTAGGGAAAACCATTTTTTATAGACGATCAAAGGCTCTTCTCAAAACAGTCAAATAATGCCACATCGGTGCAATGGTGCCAAAAATAACCCTCAGCTTAATGTAGGCCACATTTACGTGAGTATTTCAGCCATGTAAAACTTCTGCACAAGTAGTGTTTTACGAAATGCCTTTCGGCCTCGGTTATAAAAAGAAGGTCCCGTATAGTTGAGCCAATATGATATGAGAGAAGTCTCCCTATGTGTTGGCAACAAATAGGGCTTCTTACAGAGGTATTCTCCTTTCATTCCGTAATTTATATGCATTACATTTTAAATTGTAGTTGGGGCAGGCAGGTTATCAAATGAATGCTAGTCTCGCCTTTATCCCTCCTCCCTCCTATTAACTGCTGGAACTCACTAATATACATTAAGGTGAAGACAATACGCAAACCTTTACTCAAAAATTCCATAGAACATATATGTTTATTCTTTCCTTTTGTATTGTGCGTCAAGTAAACAAAACCGCTTACAAATAACAAAATCCCGTTAAGACGCAGACATGGTAAGTTAACGATTAATATTACAGACAATAATGTTAGCTTTGTGTAAATGATAAACAAACGCTTATTGTAAGGATCAATCTATACATCAAGAGTAAACATAAATCTTATTCTAATTGTGGCGTATAAGTATCGATAACAGTCATACGTCCCATTGTATCACAAGGTGGATAAAAAACTAGCCGCATTTTCTAGCTTCTTAGCACACCATTGGAATAAGGCCGTATGTGCTGCAAATGAAGTGGGACAGCACTCATATGAAAAAATCTTCTTGGAAGATGTGAGGGGGAAATCGTTTTTAGGGGAAACATACGAGGTCAGTTCGGAAACTTCTTAGCCTAGCACAAAAAGCGCGGTATAAACAGAAAAAAGTTAAGTGTTTTGGAATCTTCCATCTCCGTTATGAACACACGTTAAATTTTGTTTCGATCTGGCAACTCCTTCATATAGAAACAGGTGTTCAAAACAGATACATCCGCAATTTTTTTACAATGGAAAAATTAGAAATGCGTGTTGTGATTAAATATTTACATAAAAAAGGTTTATCGGGACAAGAAATTCATAATGATATGGTGAATGTGTTAAGTGGAAGTGCTCCTTCATATGCAACATTAAAAAATTGGGTTGCTGAATTTAAACGTGGTCGTACAAGCATTGAATATGGTATTAAATGATCGACGAATAAAAGTGCGTGAAATTGCTAATATCATGGGCATCTCAAATGATCGAGTCCATTTAATGTTGCATGAATAACTACAGATGAAAAAGCTTTCTGCAAGATGGGTGCCGCATTTGTTAACAGTCGATCAAAAACGCATAAGAATGAACATTTCTCAAGCTTGTTTGGATTGTTTTAAGCGAAATAAAATGGATTTTAAGCGTCGTTTCATAACTGTTGATGAGACATGGATCCACCACTATACTCTAGAGACAAAAGAACAATCCAAACAATGGACTGAAGCTGGGGGAAGTGCCCCAAAGAAGGCGAAAACAATTCAATCGGCTGGTAAGGTTATGGCAACGGTTTTTTGGGACTTCAAAGGTATTTTATTGATTGACTATCTGCAAAAGGGTAAAACAATAAATTCAGAGTACTGTTGCAACCTTTCGGGTCAATTAAATGTACAAATTCGAGAAAAACGTCCTGGCTTACAACACAAAAAAATAATTTATCATCAAGACAACGCACCAGCGCACAAGAGTGTTTTAACAATGGCTAAAATCAACGAATTAAAGTACGAGTTGCTTGACCACCCACCTTATTCTCCTGATTTAGCTCCCAGTGACTTTTACTTGTTCCCAAATCTAAAAAAATTCCTTGCTGGCAAGCGTTTTACCTCAAATGAAGATGCAATTACAGTTGTAAACCACTATTTTGAAGACCTTGAGGAAAACTATTTTAATCAAGGGATAGAATTGCTAGAAAAGCGTTGGACTAAGTACAGTGAAGTTTCAGGAGATTATATTGAAAAATAAAAATATTTTTGAAAAACTAAATATTCTCTTTCATTGATAGGCTAAGAAGTTTCCGAACCGCCCTCGTAGTGCTATTGAGGCCAAAAATCTTTAAGAATCCACGTTTATTGCCTTCTTTGGGTCCTCTTAATAATATTAAAAATCCAAATTTATTGTTTTCTGCGGGTCCTTCTAAAACTCTTTAAAAAAATCCACGTTTATTGATCTGTTTGGATCCTTCAATAATCATTAAAAAAATCCTCGTCTATGTCATCTTTGGGTCCTCTAAAAATGTTTTAAAGATCCAGATATATTGTCCACTATAGGCCCTCTTCATATCTTTTAAGATCGACAAATAATATCCTGTTTAGGCCTTCTTAAAAATCTTTAAAAATCCGCGATTTTTGTCATCTCTACGTTCTCTTAAAATTCTATAAAAAGCCGCGATTTTTGTCATCTCTAGCCCCTCTTAAAAATCTTTAAAAACCCACGACCATTTTCCTCTTTGGGCTCTCTAAAAATCTTTAAAAAATCCACGTGTATTGTCCTCTTTGGGACCTTCCAAAAATCTTTAAAAAATCCACGTTTATTGTCCTCTTTCGTTCCTCGAAAAAATTTTTAAAAAAACCCACGTTTATTGTCTTCTTTGGGACATCCCAAAATCTATGAAAATCCAGGTTCAGGTCTTTGTGTCCTATTAAAAAATTGTAAGAAAATAAAGCTTATTGTCCTCAAGGTGTCCTCTTAAAAGTCTTTATTTATTTATTGTATTGTTATCATTGTTTATTTTCGTCAGTGGGTCCACCTAAAACTCTATTGAAAATCCTCGATTATTGCTCTCTTCGGGTCCTCCAAATTTTTTTTAATCCACGTTTATTTTCCTCCTTAGGACATCCATTTTTTTAATTCCATGTTTATTTTCCAATTTGTTTCATCCATTTTTTTTAAATCCACGTTTATTTTCTTCTTTGGGTCCACCATTTTTTTCAAATTCACGTTTATTGTCCTCAATTGGTCCACCTAAAAATCTTTTGAAAATCCACGTTTATTTTCCTCAATAGGCCCACCTAAAAATCTTTGAAATATATACGTTTATTGTCCTTAATGTGTCCACCTAAAAATCTTTTGAAAATCCACGTTTATTGACCTCAATGGGTTCACCTAAAAATCTTTAAAAAATACATGCTTATTGTCCTCGATGTGTCCACCTAAAAATCTTAAAAAAATATACGCTTATTGTCCTCGATGTGACCACCTATAATCTTTGAAAAATCCAGGTTTATTATCCTCAATGGGTTCATCTAAAAATCTTTAAAAAATCCACGTTTATTGTCGTCTTTGGCTCCACATAAAAATCTTTAAAAAAACCCATGTTTATTGTCTTGTTTGGGTCCTCCTAAAAATCTTTAAAAAATCTGCGTTTATTGTCCACAGGGGGTCCTCCCAAAAATCTCTATTAAAACAGTTTTTGTCCGTAAGGTGTCCTTTTAAAAATCTTTAAACAAATAACTATTATTGTCCTCAAGGTGTCCTCTTAAAAATCTTTAAAAAATCAACGTTCTCAAGGTGTTCTTTAAAAAATCTTTAAAAATCAACGTTTACTGTCCTCAAGGTGTCCCCTTATAAATCTTTAAAAAATCCAACCTCATTTCCTCAAGGTGTCCTCCTAAAAATCTTAAAAAAAATCCACGATTATTGTCCTCAAAGTGTCCTCCTAAAAATCTATAAAAAATTCACTTCTATTGTCCTCAAGGTGTACCCTAAAAAATTTTTTAAATACCCAAGTTCATTTCCTCAACGTGTCCTCTTAAAAATCTTTAAAAAATCAACGTCTATTGTCCTCAAGGCGTCCTTTTAAAAATCTTTAAAAAATCCACGTATATTGTCCTCAAGGCGTCCTTTTAAACAACTTTAAAAAATCAACGCGTATTGTCTTGTTTGGGTCCTCTTAAAAATCTTAAAAATCAACGTTTATTGTCCTCAAGTCGTCCTTTTAAAAATCTTTAAAAAATCCACGTTTATTGTCCTCAAGGCGTCCTTTTAAAAATCTTTAAAAAATGCACGTTTATTGTCCGCAAGGTGTCCTCTTAAAAATCTTTAAAAATCCGTTTATTGTCTTGAAGGTGTCCTCTTAAAACTTTTCAAAAAAATTCTATGTTTATTGTCCTCAAGGTGTCCTCTTAAAAATCTTTAAAAATTAAACGTTTATTGTCCTCAAGATGTCCTCTTAAAAATCTTAAAAATCTTTAAAAAATCCACGTATTTTGTCCTCAAGGTTACCTCCTAAAAATCTTCAAAAAAATCCACGTCTATTGTCCTTAAGGTGTCTTTAAAAAATTCACGTTTATTGTTCTCAAGGTGTCCTCTTAAAAATCTTTAAAAAATCAACGTATACTGTCCTCAAACTGTTCTCTTAAAAATCTTTAAAAAATCCGCGTATATTGTCCTCAAGGTGTCCTCTTAAAAATCTTAGAAAAATCCACGTTTATTGTCCTCAAGGTGGCCTCTTAAAATTCTTTCAAAAAAATCACGTTTATTGTCCTCAAGGTGTCCTCTAAAATATCCCAAAAACCCAAGTTTATTGTCCACAAGGTGTCCTCCTTTATATCCCTTAAACCCACTTCAATTCTTAAAACTCCAAGTTTTGTTTGGAAATACTTGTAGCCTAATTGTTTTCTGGCAACATCCGTTAAGTTGAGTAAATGATGGCCATATACGAATGTTAATATTTGAACATAGAGTATTTCTTTACCTCGTGACAGACTTACAATGTGACTCAATTGAAAAGTATCCTTTACAAAATACTTGATTTCTTAACTTTTTGATGCTGATCTTAGCCATCAACATCCACTCGACTCTACTCCACTTCACTTAGCTTCGAAGTAGTTGTGCATTTTTAAGCTGTTAATATAAAAACACAAATTGTGGTGATACCAACCACACACTGTCAGGCAGACAGACAGACGGACAGACAATATAAGCAGCATATGTGAATAAATGTTAACATGGATAAACAAACACACACACGTTACCATGTGTGTGTGTATTCTTATAAAATGTAATTCACATGAGAAACTCATAAATGCCCAGACAAATTGCGGTAAGCACTTTTCCTGTCCGCATTTAAAGTCGTAAATTTGTCGCACGTAAGGGTTGTCTACTTTCATTTCGCCCCCCTCCCTCTACACATTTACGTGCAAATTTAAACAGGCAACAGATATGCCAATCGTTCGGCTGCCCATCTCCTCTATCTGTGTGGATGTGTTGTTGTGTGAAGAGAAAAAGAATATCGAGCAAAGAAGTCCTTTTTTGCATGGCTATCATTCAGACCATTGGTGTTCTCTCCATCCCCCTGCCAGCTCACGGTTCATACCGAAAGTGAATGATATCAAATGAAATGGAGAACGAGAAAAAACAAGCCAGCATACAACGTATGCATGGAGTTATAGTTCGGAGCTGTGTTAGCAACTTTCCACACACACACACATACACTCACGGTAAAGCTCATCAGGTAATGCTTCAGCACGTATTCAAAGTCAGCAGAAAAGTCAAAAATTCATTGAATTGATGCTGTTGCATTATTAATAAGCCTTAAAATTAAGAAAAGCTATTTACATTTTGCTCGTTTTGTAAGTGTGACCGGGCCGGGCCCTCTCATGTTTTGCTTGTATTTGTTGTTGTGGTTGTAACTGTGGCATGTGTAATTCATATAAACATTTCCTTTGCCAGCCATAACCCTCCCCCCGACCCCTTAACTAAATACAACAAAATGTTCTTTTATCGCTTGGAAAAAATCTTATCAAAACCCGCCTGCCTGCCCGACCCCTGTCACTGTTTGGCTAATGTTTGTAGTTGTCGACCAACCAACCAACCTTTGCTGAAATAAAACTTTAAAACCATCATAAGATTTTGTTTGTTTTGTGATTATTTTTTATTTTTGTTTGTCTGTTTTGTTTTATTTAACCTTGTAATAATGTTAGAATCCTCCCACCAATATTTTGGGTGGGGGACGGCATCCAATTTTCGGTGTGTCTGTGCTTTAATGACACCTTAAGATTACAAGTTTTTTGTGGCTGATACGAAGGATAGAGATTCGGGTTTTGATTTAAAAATGTTTTGGGTGGTAAATGCTTGTAATTGATATCAGGTGGGATGTTTATTAGCCTTAAAAGTTAAGATTTCAGAGGCTTCCGATAGCTCCACCACAAAATTTCAAAAATGTTCGCCCAACTGTAGTTTAAGGTTCGTGTCGTCCTGATTGGGTATCGTATCGTCCTGATTGGATATATCACTCGAGATACCAGCTCCGAAATCCTATCGTCATCAACCAAACAAAGGTGCGTTCGTTGTAGAATTAATATAATTTATTGGGGAAGTCCATGTCTGCCTTTTGATAATGACCCTAAAGTTGCCAAAACCAACGCAAATGGTGTTTTTGTAATTTGTAATTGAAGAGGAACACTTTTGCTGAATTCCAGTTGATTGAATTTTATATGAAGTTAGAGAAGAACATGGAGTATTCAAATCATGCCTTAGCTGCCTTTCTTGATGTAATAATGTGAAATTCGATTCCATTTACTTGGCTCTAGAACACATGGGTGTTTCCTCTATCCTAACGAATTTTATATATTGGTGAGAGTTTTGTGAGGAAGCCAATCACCAGAGGCACCCCCCATGGAGGATCAATCCCACAGCGCGCGGTACTATGCACCGGATTGACTGGCAGGAATGTTCGACCAGGGGCCAGAGCGTATGGGGGGTCCCCGGGCCTTAATCGCGATGGGTATTTTGCTGCTTGCTGCGCCAGAATATTTCCCAAACTGCCTCTAACGTCGTTGACGTAATTAGAGACGCCTGTAGTATCCACAACAATATGTAAGAACTCCATAGAAAAAAGTTGGGGTCTGAGACCTCATGTGGTAGACTGGCTGTATAAGACAGTTGTCTGCCCCATTCTGACCTATGGTTGTCTTGTTTGGTGGCAGGCCCTGAGCAATAGGTCCAATTTTTCCAGGCTATCTTCTGTGCAGAGATCTTCTTCACTTCTTATCACTGGAGCAGTAAAGAGCACCCCTCAGGCAGCACTGAATGCGGTATTGAACATTCAACCCCTTGATATCTCTGTTCAATATCTAGCATCCCGTAGTACCCTGAGGCTCAAGGATCTCAACTTTTGGCGTTCTTCGGGGTCTGGACACGCTAGCATTTTACAAAAGTTAAGCAGTCAGATCGGATTAAGCAACGGGAGAAATGAAACTGACTACATTTCGCCTTTACTGGACTTTGATGTAGCGAATGTAATAATCCCTGACGGAGTGAATGGGAGCAGGGCAGACCACTACCCGATAGCCTTCCCATATTTACTGATAGTTCGAAGATGCGTGAAGGTACTGGAGCGGGGGTGTACTGCGAAGAGCTAAATATCAAACGCTCGTTTAAGCTTAGTACAAATTGCAGTGTTTTTCAGGCGGAGGTCTTTGCAGTAATGAAAGCCCTAGAATTAGTGGTAGGATTGACGGACAACGCAGGCAGGACAGTCACAGTATATGTGGATAGTCAGGCTGCCCTTAAGGCGGTAGGGTCTTATACTATTAAATCTAGGATTGTTCAAAAGTGTAGATCCATCTTAAAAACATGCAACGTACGCGTCAACCTTTGTTGGGTACCAGGACTCTGCAATGTTGAGGGGAATGAGATTGTTGATGAACTAGCAAGGCGAGGCTCTCAGTCCTACCTCAGGGTAGAGGACTATGTCAAGCCACCCTCTTCCTCAGCAAACTCAGCCAGTTCTACACAGAAAAAACCGTAAGAAATTGGCAGGAAATACCTGGTTGTAAGGTATCGAAGTCAATCTGGCCGGCAATCTCAGGGCGTAGAACGGCGTCCCTTCTCTCACTGCGCAAGCCAGAAATCAGAGTTGCTACGGGGGTTATAACTTGCCACTGTAGCATTAGATCCATGACTTGTAAGTGGGATGAAAACTACATTGAGTATTGTATGCTATGTGAGGATGAAGAGGAAACGGAGACAATCGAGCACCTTCTTTGTCGATGCCCTAGACTGATGGTCAAAGGGCATAGACTATTTGGTGTATATGTGATTGACTCTCTTTCTTACTTCTCCTCTATTGACACTACATTCTGGTTACATTTTGTAAGAGCCTTAAATGGCTATGGGAGGGTCAGTATAGACTTGAATAATCTAGAAATCTTTCTCTAGACTAACTTTCTCTTTCCTATAAACTACCAAATACTTTCTCTCTACTTATTTGTTCTCTTCATCCTTCCCTCTTGTTTTTCACTACCCCTCACTCCCTCTGCTCTCCTAACTATCCAACCATCTCATCCCTCAATAGCTCCATATCACCATCTGTAGCCACATATGTCATCATGTCAACCACCCACACAGCATCACTCAATCCAGTCTTTACAACGACAGTATCATCTTTACCATCCATCAACTCAATCAACATACACAACCTCCAACAACATCATAACGAACAATAGTCAGGACGATCACAATGGACTTCATGGTCTCCGAGTGAAGTGGCTGTCAGGAAGACAGCTGCGCGTCCTAAACTGTCTCCGCAATAAGGTCAGCGAAATTGTCGATTATATGAGTCGGAAAAACTTCATGGTCGCCCGTAGCTTGTTTGAATTATCGCTCAAGAAGCGGAGGAGGAGGACTTGGCTTGCCAATACACCAGTCTGTCCATTACAGACCTATCTCGCTTGAGCTTGCCACTAGTGAACCGTACACGAAATGTATGGGGGTAACAGTAAAGAGCGTTACTGCCGAGGTAGAGCTGCTTCTTGATTAAATATCGCAGACGAATAGCAGTGTCCCAGGCTATATGTCCGATATTAGTTTACTCTTAGAGGGCAGAAACCATCTGGCGCTAGGTGACTTCAATGCCCATTGTGAGCTATGGCATTCCGTCCTAGGCAATGACCAGAGGGGTACAGCGCTGGCTAAGCAAATTGATAGCACCACGTTTTGCAGCACGACGCTACTACGGGGATAAGAGAAGATTGCCACAATTCGCCAGATATGACCATTGCTGCACCAGATCTGTAACCCGTCATTTTACTTGGTTCGGTCAACCGACTTCATAACCTCTGAACGGCGTACTTTTCTGAACCATGGGAAAGCGGAGGGTTCAGAGAATTTACGATTCGCCTTTTCAGAGTGATACATATTTCCTGAGATCCTCGGGTAGCTGAGAGAACTTTTCGGGGCATTATCACTACAGCAACCGCTTGCTCATTGTGTCCGAATATCCGAAATCAGACCAAATTTCTCAACAGGGGCGACGGGACAAGCAAATGAGCGTGAGGAGCTTCGTCGTACAAAACCTGAAGACCCAAGAGTTGGATTACATACTCTTGAAGTCAACAGGCTAGTAGCCGAAAAAAAGCAGAAAAAGTGGTTGGACCAGTGAATTGTGGGCAACGGTTGAAGCACTCTCGAATTCTGTTAAAGAGGTGCGCGTGTCTTGTAACCGGTTGTTTATATAGCACCCCGAGAGTGATAGGCAGACATGGAATCTCGATTGATGGACCCGGAGGCGAGTGTTAACTAGCGTGCTATTGTACCAGAAGCCTGCAAAGTTGGCAGAGTGGTACCACTACTGAAGCCAGGCAAGAACGCTAGCAGAGGTGAATCGTACAGGCCGATTCCCTCCTGTAGGTAGTAGCAAAGATTCTGATGCACTACTCCTCCTCATGAGAAACTGTTTTCCAATATCATCATGGATTCTGGAAAATGCATAGTACTACAACAGCATTACACGCCATATCCACACATATCACTAGAGGAATGAACCTTCGATACCGTGAACCATGCCAAACTATTCGAGAAAATAGAGAAGACCACCCTCCAACCGTGTTTGAAAGGTTGGATAATCAACTATATGTGTGCACACCGGTCGTTTGTGGAATTTTGAAACAAGAAGTCGAAAACCCCTAGAGTGGAACAGGGAGTTCCCTCCGGAACTGTTTAACCTCTACCTTTCTGAAATCCCACACTCTTCATACGGCATAGAGACCGTAATGTATGTATGCAGATGATTGTACGGTCTTGGCGTCGGGTTCTATCGTCGATGACATATGTGATAAGTTAAATGTCTATATATGTATGTACGCACGCAGTACCTCCTTGGGTGTTATTGCATTGAGCATTCCTGTCACTATTGAAGGGATAGGCTTCCCCCACCCAGACACGTCAGGAGAGATTTTCATGAGAACAAGTAAAAAAGTATCAGTCGGCTTTGCCAACAGAGATATACCCTCAGCCTGTGCAAATTGAAACACTTTTTTTCACAAAAAACTTATGGGGGTTTCTGAGTGAAATCGGACACTTTTTCAAGATGAGGTTTTTGATTTCCTTCAATTTTTGCTATGGTGATGCTGCTCATTAGCAAAACATTTTAGTATATTTTCAGATTTTTTTTTGACTAACGGTTCCAGAGATATTGCACCTTGAAAAAGTCAAATTCTTTAATATTGGTCCAATTTGAAAATATATTTTTTGTATGTTTTGTTGTTTTATCAGCTATTTAATAAAAAATAGCAAAAAAAAAAATTGCACAGTGGGCTTGGATGTTTTTTTTGCGATTTAATATTTAAAATCCATTTTTAAAGATGTTCGACCCCTTCGATTTTCTTTAATTATTTTTGTATTAAACTACGTTCAATTACAAAAATTTTAAGTCCTATGTGGTAATGGGATTCGGACAATTACTATTTCTTCTGAATTTTTTAAAATTTATCAATACAATTTTTCCTTTATACCTGATGAGGCGACTCCTAGCCTCATCACTACAATGCAGCCCAAGAAAACCTAAGGAAAAACCCAAGAACGAAAACACGCGGGTGATGTATCTTCTTCGATGGTTCGAAAGAAACTCAAATTTTATTTACTATTCTACAAAATATTTACAACTCTTAAAACTAACACACACAGACAATACATTTAGTAATGTACGCTGTGTACATAAATACATCATGCACACCACGCACACACTGCGTTGCGGGTGATAAGAAACATACACTATTTTATTACCGACCCTTTCTATTTATGGCCGACATCTGTTATGTGTAAAGATAGCACATTGGTGCGTTGACTAAAATCTACCTGACACCATTAAAAACAATTCTATAAAATTGTCCATACTCCCCGCCGTGAAAAGATCCTAATCTTTTAACAATTGTATGTATTAGTATCTTATCTTTTACAAACTAAATTTTTTTTTAGTAATATTGCAATTACATTTAATTTTGTAACTGCTGAAGGCATTACTTATATTCTAAAACTAATTATATGAATGCAACAATTATTATAACTTAATTCTAGGTGATGGCACCCAACACCTTCAGCAACCAGCTCGGACGGGGACTTCTTTTCCATTGCTTAATTACGTGGTAAATCCATTTTCTTCGTAGAGGATAACCTGAAACATTGCTAGCGTCAGCTCTGGTTGTGCGATAACCGGTAACTTCTTCATTGGCATTAAACATCGATGCCTTTTTGCTAGCGCCACCTTGTATTTCTTGTGACTTCATAACCATGTGGATCGGAGGTTCATCTGTTGCACTAACTCTCAATTTGTTGATATCACCCTCAATGGTGCCTGAGCGATGGAAATTGACGTCATTCTCTTTGTCATTGGCATTAGTTTTAAATTGGACACCACCGATATGTACTTCTTTAGTACCTTTCTTCAGTACCATTTCTTCAAAATCACTTTGGGAAATTTCGATGTGATCTTTCTCCCTGCTGGGTTGACTCATATCTTCTACGTCACACAGTAATTTGTTGTACATAGCACTTTCTTCTTGTAGTTGTTGTTGTGCCATTCCATTTCGTAGACGTCGCAATTCATCTTCCAGATTTACTACCTCAGCAGCATGGCATGTCCGTTCCTGTTGGATCAATTCCTCCAAATCACGATTACGGGTATTCAATGCAGCATTTGTAGCTTCCAACTCATTAATGCGACTATTCAAGCTATGATTGGCTTCTGCTTGAAGACTATTAATCTCTTGTGGGTACATCATTTCAAGTTTGCGCATTTGTTCTTCGTGTTGTTCACGCAACTGTTGTAACACTGCACTGATTTCAGCTTGGTGGCGAGAATGTATTTCATCAATTTCTCGCAAATGACTTTGCTCCTTAAACGTGAGTTCTTCGCGTAGTCTCTGAATGCGGTTTTGCAAATCCGTACGGATCATGGATTCAGCGTTTAAATATTTACGAGCTTCGTCCAATTGTTGTCGTAGACACTCCGATTCTTTCTGCACTTCACAAAGATTTTCCACAGCCTTTTCCTTTTCAGCATAAGCAGCATTGTATTTGACGGTAACGTCAGTGACCTGTGACTCATACATGCGAGCCTTTTCTTCAGCAAGTCGGCAGTCCTTGATTTGTTGATCCAATTTGGACTTAAATTGCTCATTTTCTTCTCGTAATCGATTTGTTTCACTTTTTAATTTTCGCGAAACATCCACGCACGCCTTTTCATTCTCAGTTTTCGAGCTCCTAACAACTTCCTGTGTAGGCCCTAAACTACCTGAGAACTGTGCCTCATAATTTATGTTCACCTTTTTTGGTGCTACTCTTAAAATGTTCCCACTTCTTACTATTTGGTAACAAATTTGCAGATAATGGTAATGACTTGTGTAGTCACCCTCTATCCCTATTACCTCCAAATATCGCACGTAATGTGACAATAATGACTGATAACTCTTTTCGAAGTCTTTTGTTCTTGAGAAAAGAGCTTTTCTAATCTCCCCCCAAAAATCAAAAGAAGCATCTACTAAATTAATTGTTTCCCTAATATTTGGCGGTCCTGTTTGGAGCAGTCCGGATTTCTTTCCACACTGTTCCGATGAACTTAAGCTGTTCACCTCAGCTATAAAATCTACATTATGTAAACGTGGCACTTCTATAGGCACAAACAAACCCATAGCTTCCATGTTTTCCTCTATGCTTTTAACGGCATATTGCACTCCCACAGCGAATATGCAATGATCGTATGGTACTTTTTCCATACGTCGGAGCTCCCTTTCGTTACCTAAAAAGTCCGTTCTTGCTTCCGCGAAAGAACTAACTATTTTGGAACACTTTTCCCTAATTTCCTTGGCTACACTTGTTTGAGCAATTTTGTATATTTGTAAATCAATGGACACTATATACTCGCCCAACATCCTTTGATGTTGGATGAATTCTTCGAAATTCATTTTCGCGAGCTATATTTTTTGTCACTTTATTATTTTTTTTTTTTATTTGTTATTAAAATTGACCTAACATACTCTTTGCTTCGAGTATGCGTCTTTTAATAACCTAACACAGTCACTTTTTTCTACAGCACTGCACTACACGTATAAACTACACAACGTTCTCCTTTGGAACTGCGAGCCTACCACGTCACTTAAATAGCGGATCTATTACGTGTTTTTACTAAACATATAACAATCACTTTGGGGTCACCAAATGATGAGGCGACTCCTAGCCTCATCACTACAATGCAGCCCAAGAAAACCTAAGGAAAAACCCAAGAACGAAAACACGCGGGTGATGTATCTTCTTCGATGGTTCGAAAGAAACTCAAATTTTATTTACTATTCTACAAAATATTTACAACTCTTAAAACTAACACACACAGACAATACATTTAGTAATGTACGCTGTGTACATAAATACATCATGCACACCACGCACACACTGCGTTGCGGGTGATAAGAAACATACACTATTTTATTACCGACCCTTTCTATTTATGGCCGACATCTGTTATGTGTAAAGATAGCACATTGGTGCGTTGACTAAAATCTACCTGACACCATTAAAAACAATTCTATAAAATTGTCCAATACCCGTGTGAAAGATTTAGCGGATTAAAAAAATCAATATTTTTGTCTGAAAATTTGCAAAATGTTTAATATAGATCATATAGCGTTCTTCCTGGAAGGCACTTACCACCAACGTAAGACTTATTTGGAAGAAGATTTCTTCATCTTGCCACTGATGCCAATTATGTTAATGTACGTGGTCAGATAACAGAGTTATACTCGAATATATCCGTAGAAACCCTATTATATGGCAGCTTTAGTCAGCGACCCACCGTTGATAGTCTGGCACTAGATTGCAGCTGATTTTAATACTGAATACTCTTAAACCCATGACCTACTTTGGAAAATTATTCCCGAGGTGGGCACTGGTGCGCATCATGACTAAAACCTTAGGTCAAATTTAAATATAGGATCGAGTTGGCATTACAAAATACGCTAAGAAAATATGCAGCTAACTGGAATTCCACAACACGCTAAAACACTATTTTTTAATGAAAACTAAGCTATTACCTCCTCCTTCAAAATCCACTATAATTTGCTATACGTATTAGTTTCGCGATATTTTCAATATATTTACTTGCACTTAAAATATAGGTTGTACTCACAACAAAAAATATTAGTCACATGTTCTGTGTTTTGAAGCTATTCTTAATAATATCGCGTTCGAACCAAACAAAAACTAATGTATATTTAAAAATGTCCATGTCATAGCTGTCAGAGTTGCCAGATGTTGTACCAAAATTTTGACATTAATTTTTTTATTTTTGGCCAATGGGTGGATCCACTGTGCATTGGTTTTGTTGTTTTATTTAGAAATTTATCTTGAACATCTTAAAAACTCCTTCAATTTGCGATTTTAAGAACGGTTTTGTAATTAGTGTACCAGCATTAGTGGGCATTATTGAGTGGCGTTTTTTTGTGCCCGCGACAAGTTTAGCCACTTCATATCTCAAATGCAACTCCACTTTCGTATTTAAATAAACATCTTCTTGGGAAAGTCCTACTTTAATAATTGGTATATTATTTGCTCGGATGCCCATTCATGTAATTCCCAAACCGTAGTTATTTTATTAACAATTTATTAAGCTTATTGTCCGGCTGGTACACTTATTGCTAATCCATTTTCAAAATAGACAAATTAAGCACTTTTTAAGATGTTTAAGATAAATTCCTAAATAAAACAACAAAACCCAAAAAGGAAATCAAAAACCTCATCTTGAAAAAGTGTCCGATTTCACTCAGAAACCCCCTTATGTATTTAGGGGTTTCAAAATTTTGTTCGTATGAAGCGACAAAAATGGTGATTAGGTTTAAAGTTCAAAAATTTTGCGGAAAAGGTACTTACAGGAATGGACCGACATAGACCATGGTAGGTTTGGAAACAATATTACGAAGGCCAAATGTTGGCCGGAATCGGCATTTCCGTTCGAGAATTATCTTGCGCTTCCACCCATAAACATGGTGTCATAGGGTTTATTTTTCAACTTTCAGGCTATTTTTTCAGGAAGTATGGACTTGCCCCTGAGGAAACTTGTACCTTCGTATAGGGGACAGTGAATACAAGATGTTACAACAAAAACCAAGGCGATTTGAGAGCAGATCCTAAACTGAACTTTTCCGAAATTTTGTGTGAGAGGTACTCGAAGGAGTTTACCGATTGAGTACATATTGGAACCTCATCTAAGTCTGGTAGAAGTTTCATAATGTGCAAAGTATGGACCAAATCGGTTATTCCCTTCAAGAGTTATCGTACGCACAAATTTTCCGAACATTTTCGAACTTTTGTGGGGGAGGTACCTGAAGGTGTGGACCGATATAATCCATCTTTGAACTTGAACTAAGTTTGGACAAAATATTACGAAAACCAAGTTTTGGACGAAATCGGCATATCCGTTCCAGAGTTATCTTGTGCTCCAACCACTACACACGGTGTCATAGGGTTTTTTGTAACTTTCAGGCTATTTTCTCAGGAAGTATGGACTTGCCCCTAATGAAACTTACAGCGTCGTATAGAGGACAGCGAATACAACTTTCGTAAACAAAAATCAAAGCGATTCGAGACCAGTTCCTAAACTGAACTTTTCCGAGTGGGAGGTTCGCGAAGGGGTGGACCGATTGAGTTCATATTGGAACCTCATCTAAGTTTGGTAGAAATTACACGATGTGCAAAGTATGGACCAAATCGGTTATTCCCTACAAGAGTTATCGTCCGCACAAATAGTGCGAAAATGTTTGAACATTTGTGGGGGAGGTACCTGAAGGAGTGGACCTATATGGCCCATCTTCAAACTTAAATCGAATCTGGACAAAATATTTCGATACCCAAAATTTGAACCGAATCGGTTGATCCGTTCGAGAGTTATCGTGCGCACCAGCCAGACAGACGGACATACAGACGGACAGACAGACAGACGGACGGACATTGCTAGATCTACTCAAAATTGTCTGAAATGGATATTGTACAAACATACTTGGGGTCTAAAACCATTATTTCGATGAGGCACATTTTTGGTCGTATCAAAGTGTAAATACCCTCTTTAGCCAAAATGCTGAGGGTATAAAGATATGACTCTCAAAATCAGATCCACTTGGTTTATCGTCTATTCCTTTAAGTAGCCCCTCCGCAAAACTTTAATACTATTCCACATTATCGTCGGCAAGTTCAAAGGTACAAAATGGCCACAAAATTCTGAAAAGACCCGAAATATATTCGATCTGTCCGTAGATTAATATTTAATTTACATAGCCTGAGGGTATTTCTCTGTCGGCAAAGCCGACTGTTTTTGCATAATTTTATTCGAAAGGGTTGTCTGTTTCATGTATCAAATGACCGTAGCTGCAATTTTTAGATACAGTCCATTCAATCAGTCTGATTCAATCAACATAGCGGTACTTTGTGTATAAACATTTTATGTAAACTTGTTTCATCACAAGAAGTAAGCCTATTGTTCACTCCTTAGTTCCCAATTAAAAAGTTTTAATATTTCCAAGAACTTGTTTAAATTCAGTTCCTCGAACATGTGGTCCTTTTTATATAAATTTCAACACAAGTTATCTACGAAAAATTTTCTATGTTTGCGGAGCTATAACTTAATAGTATGCCGATATTTCGACAAAATTATTTCAGTATTGTTCTACTTGAAGTGTTCTTGCACCAGAGCTGATATATGATGTATCCTGGCAACCCGTCATTTCCTTTGGTTCTGACCAACTCCACTTCATAGTCTCCGTAAATAGACCACTCGACTTCATAACCTCTGCCTGGACCAGATCCTTGGATATTTGGGATACCTTTCCGGGACATCATCACTACAGCAGCCGCTCGCTATATACCTGTAGCGCAATTCATTAAAACGAAACATTATGAATAACAAGTAAAAAGGAATCAGTCGGCTTTTCCGACTGAGATATACCCTCAGCCAACGTGAATCGAGAATTTAATCTACGGATAGATCGAATATAATTAAGGTCTTCGCAGAATTTTGTGGTTCTTTTGAGACATTTGAACTTACCGACAAAAATGTGGATTAGAATTAAAGCTAAATAGTGTTGCGGAGGAGGACTTGAAAGAATGGACCGACATAGTCCATTATGAAAGTAGACTTTATTTCGGGAGTCATATCTTTTGGATAGATATTGCGCCCATTAGCCATTTCAGCCATGCTAAGAAGCACGGACTTGTCCACGGAAAACATAATTTCGCTGTAAACAGGACCATAACGAACAGCATCGGTTTACATATCCAAAGAATCTTCGAACAGACCCTAAACTGCACTTAGATACAAATGTTGAACTTTAGCATGGGAGGTACCCTAAAGAGAGGTCCTACATGAACCTTTTTAAAAGTTAAACAAAATTTGGACAAAATAGTAGGAAATCTAAAGTTTGGACCAAATTGTTTGCCCCGTTCAAGAGTTATCGTGCTCTCCAGCCACTACTTGCGGTGCCATAGGGGTTTTTACATCTTTCGGAGATATCGTGAGCACAATTTTTCCGATCATTTATCAAGTTTTGTGGGGGAGATAAAGGAAGGAGTGGACCGATATAACCCATCTTGGAACTTAAAATATGTTTGGACAAAATATTACGAAAGTCAAATTTTGGACCAAATCGGTTGAGAGTGAGAGTTATCGTGCGCTCCAGCTACCCACACAGACAGACAGACGGACGGACATGACTAAATCAACTCCAAATTGTTTGAACCATTATTCGATGAGGCACATTTTGCCCGTATGAAAGTGTATATCACCAATATTTTTGAAAATTCAACATAGTTAAAGCCAAGGTTTACCCTTTTAGAACGCGCGACTTGTGATTTTATATTATACAAATTAAATATTTTTGGATAAAATGAAATGTTTTTGGACGTGGCAAAAAATATTGGCCTTAAAAGATAATTTGCGTGGAAGCTGTGGCAATATTTATGTTAAAAAATATGTAAAAATGGGCTGAAGCCAACATGTCTTTTTTTGTTGTCTCTCGATTTGTGAGTAAACCACACTTCACTCGATTTTCCTGTCAAAGTAAAAGTAGAAGCAAACTAAATAAATACCATCTCACTAATGTATTACTTTTCAAAATTTGAACTGCTTCTGTCATTAAATGATGCTGACATTTCGAAGCCAGATTTACAGTGTTTTTTGAAATTTTCTTCTAATTTCACTCTACAAACAGGTTTTTCAAAAAATCATATATAGGATTGTAGAACTCGCGATTCTGAGGTAGTTGATATATGTGCCGTGAATGTAGTCTACACAGCTCCATAGAAATCTGCATCCAAAAACGGAAATTTTGTGCGAACATTTTTCTAAAAATCATATTTTTCGGGCCTAATTTTTACAATTGTCATTCGAATTCTTCGTACTTGGTTGCACATTTTAGTTTTTTTACGTTCCGGATCCAATAAATCATTCCCCGTAAAAATCCATCTACTAAAACGCGAGTTACGAGAAATTCCAAAGTAGAAAGATCACCTAAAAATGTTTTTGAAAATATCGCGCATCTTCGTTTTAGCGGAAACAGAGATTTGAAAATTTCAAAGATAAGGGAGCTACACTTTGCGCCAATTAGCTATATTTTATAGGGTTTTTAGTGCTAAGATGCAGCTGATGCTACATCTTAGCCTCCAAATTAAATTTCGAAAAATATATACAATTTAAAAGATAGGGTCTTACATGAAAATCACATGCGGACAAAATGATTTAGCTAATTACGCGATTTACAAGTATTTTAAAATGCATATAAATTAATATGGGTTATGAGACCTCTATTTCCATTTCAGAAGCCTTGAGATATCGACACCTCCAAATAATAGTATGCTAAGTCTAAAAAGTGAGTTTTGCAGGAGAAGCTCTCAAAGTTTGGAAATTTTTTTTAACTTCAGTACTATGCTAAGTCAATATTTGTTTATAACTTCTGTTCGGATTTACCGATCATTACCAAAATTAGACAGAATTTAAGTTAAAGAACGTTCGACACCTCCAAATAATAGTTTGCTAATTCTGAAAAGCGAGTTTTGCAGGGCAAGCTCTAAAAGTTTGGAAATTTCTTTGACCTTCAGTACTATGCTAAGTAAATATTTGTTTATAACTTCTGTTCGGATTGTCCGATCATTACCAAAATTTGACAGAATTTAAGTTAAAGGACGTTAAATATAAAAATGTAAAGAACTTGAAAACATGCTAAGTCGACTTAGCATACTATTGTTTGGAGGCGTCGATATATCCTCAGCAACCCAATTATCTTCCTCAATAGGAAAGCTTTTATATGAATGTCTATAAAGCAAAATCCGTATATTTTAATGAGAGATTTAAGCAAAATGAAGGAAGTATTCCTATAGATTTTTCCCAAATTTTATACTACAATATTTTTTCAAACAAAATTCTTTTTTTAACCAAAATATGTGTTTATTTTGGCTGTGACATCGAAACTACATATAATACCAATCTGTATGCTTTTAGTCTCATTTGATTCGCCGTGAAGTTTTGCGGTAAAATAATTAGCGTTTTTATAATATTTTTTTCTTTAAAACGAAAATAAAACCGCCAAAACTTTTGCCCGCATCAACAAAAAACTGGCTTGCAAGCGGATTTGTACTGGGAATTTGTTTCTTAACCTGTGTACCAAAAATTTTTGATGTAACGCGAAAAAAAATTAACATTTTTTTGAAATGGAATATGAAATATTTGACAACTTTTGTGATATACACTTTCATACTGGCAAAATGTATCTCATCGAAATAATTTGGAGTCGATTTAGTCATCTGGTTGATGCGCTAGATAACTCTCGAACAGGTCAACCGATTTAAACCAAATTTTGCACTTCGTAATATTTTGACCAAACTTAGTTTAAGTTCGAAGATGGGCCATATAGGTCCATGCCTTCGGGTACCTCCCCCACAAAAGTTCAACATTTTTTTGTGAAATGGTGTCAACGATAACTCTCGAAGGGAGCGATAGATTTGGTCAAAATTATGTACATTGTATTATTCCTTCCTGATATAGTTAGGGTCAAATATGGACTATATCGGTCCAATTTTTCTGGAATCTCCCACACAATATTCGGAATAAGTGAACTATAAGGGCTCCTATCGGATCGCCTTGATTTTTTAGGACAGTACAATTTTTTCTGGGGAAAATCCATACTTCCTGAGATAGTGGTCCAAGAAACCCTAACGGCACCAACTAAAATGGCACATCCGCAAGATAACTCTCGCAGGAAATTTCTGATTGGTCCAAACTTTGCACATCATATTTTTTCATCCAGTCATGTATCCGCTTGAAATATGGACATTCGATCCCGTCCTTCGGTTAACTGCCACACACAATTTTTCCTGAGATTTGACCCATTATCTCAGGAAGGCCATTATACTTCGGAAACATGTGAGCTATAGTCGGAACGGGATCGACTATGTGATAACCTACACCACTAGCCCTGTGCATACGTTTTTCACAGGTAAACATTTATTTTAGGGAATATTATCCGACTATCACCAAACTCAGTATGCTTCTTCCTCTTTGGGACCCCCATTAGCCACTAAAATTTTGTGACGATCCGACCTGTAGCTTCATTACAAAAAAACTGGAAAAATTAGATGCATTACGGACTATTGCGATATCTTCGTTGTTTGACCATCTACGCCAAACTTCTTTCATAGCCAGCCTTTGCTTTTGGAAGGCCCCCAACCGAAGCTGTGATATTCATCATTACAACTAAGATCGTAAAAATGAAAAGTTGGGTTGGGTTAGTGACTATTGCGATATCACATTTGTTTGAGCACCTACGACAACCTACTGTACATCGTTGTAAAGGTGATATATTCTACTTTCACTGTCAGGTTTTGCTATATACACCCCTTATAGGAGCAGCGATATTCGCTTTGTAATAAGACGTTCATTTTTTCTCCCAATAAGTTTTTTGTCCATTCCAACCCCTTAACATTATCCGACCATCACCAAAATCAATAGGCTTCTTCCCCTTCAGGACCCCCATCAACCCCCAAAATTTTGGTGACGATTCTTTCAAAATTGCGACCTTTAAGTTTCGATGGACATGACGGACATCATTTCAATGCGTTACAAACTTTTCGGCCAAAACCAAACTGTGCAAGATAACTCTCAAACTATTTCAAAAACTTCTTCCAAATATAGTTGAACGTAATTTAATATTTCGAGTTCTCAATAAATCAGAAGTTTGCTTATTAACAACTTTTGCACTATATGTCAATGAATGTCAAACGTATTTTGATGCAAACTCGTTATAAAAAATCAAGATATTTTATGTACGGCATAGTTATTGTGATTTCTTTTTTTTTGGTCAGGGGCTGAGGGTATATCTCCGCCAGCACACTGACTGATATCTTCTTACTTATTCTACATAGTTCTGGCCATAAACAAAGTTCTTTATTGTTCCTATGGGAGAATGTTTAGAGCGGCTAATCTTGTGGCTAACATAAGTTTACTGAAGGTGAAAGTGGGTATCCATCGTACCCAAGTCTGGCTACCATAATTGATTTATATTTATATTTGTATATATTGCAAATGTGGACATACGACATTTGGACCTGTGGCTTCCCTAAGATTTCTCAATATCCCACATTTCCATTGAATTGATTTACATTAATAACAACTTTGAGATTAAAAAAAAAAACTATAAACATTTTTGTGTAAAAAACAAACCAAACAAACTTCCTTTTTTATTCTAAAGAAACGCACGCACACATAGTTCAATATGCACACATCCACTCACAACTAACCTCAATGTTTGCAAGCTTTGTGTCTGAATGGCTAAAATAATTGACATTCTGCAAAAGCAAACACGAATTAGGCATAAAATAGTTGCTCTGATACGACAAACAGACAGAGAATCTTGTCGGTTGATCTGTTCAATGTGTAACAACATTTGCAGTTATTTGACGTTGCCACTACCACAATTTCTGCTGCTGCAACTGTCATTAGTTGTTGCTTTAACTGGCAATTCGTCTGCCACTGTTTCTATTACAAGTACTACGCTGCTGCTGCTGCTACTGCAGACCATGTAACCTTAACATGATGATCATATCAACAAAACACACGTCACACTTGCCCTCGATATTTTGTTTGTTTCTGGGCAGCTTCAGTAAATTGTACAGTTTGTGGTCTGGGACACTGAGAGATTCAGTTTGTATGTCACTGTGAACTATCAGAACTGGAACTGAAAGTGCGTAACGATACGTATACACCCACCCAAACACACACACAGGCTCTTACTCCTCACTTGGTATTGTCTGTCAATTGTCCTGAGCAATTCAATGTCCTTTATCCCTTTTGGTTAGCCTGGTTATATTTGCTACTCAATTCACATCATATGGAATGAACAGTTGAACGACGATGTAGGTTATATACTGAACATGTTTGTATGTATAAACACATACACACATATGTATGCATGTGTAAAACGGAGATGTCTTACATTTGACCATTCATACCTATACACATGTATGAATGTTCCATTATTTGTCCAAGGGCTTTGTAAGTAACACACACACACGCACGGAGAAACACAGCGAGAAGGAGAGACTGCAAAAACAACAAAATAAAAATGTCAAAACATCCGACAGCATTTGGACAATTGTAAAGCATTGGCATTTCTCTTCAAAATTTCATTTACACATACACATGTATGTATGTGTGTATTTGCATTGCAGTACATAACTGCGTGTGTTTGCGTACATTTCCACTATTTTGTGTGGGCGTTATCAGCTATGATTTTGGTGTCCGTTTGTGGCATTGTTGTTGACGATGGGGTCCAAAGGGGGAACTCCAATAATCTCTGCATGCCGTTGTTATTGGCTTCTGTTGCACTTGTAAACGGAAACGGAAGTTACGGCCGCCACAACCGGATACTGGAAATGCTTGCTTAATGTTCACATTTACTTTCCTGGTAAAATGAAAAATCAATCGTTTGACCGCACACATGGACTCAGGAAAAACACGATTTCAGTGGTCGTAACAAGACATTTTTGGGAAAGCACCAAAAGGTGTTGGTATTCTTCTATAGGGGTCTTCTGTCTTTCGGAGACCTCAGGTGGTCTACTGTTTTCTATTCCTATTAAGGCCTCGAGTATTCTTCTATCTATAGAATACCTAGAAAGTCTCCTGTCTAAGAAGAACCTCAGAAGGTCTTCAGTCTATAGAGGACCTCAAGAGGTCTTCTGGCCATAGAATACTCCTAGTAATTTTTAGTCTAAAGAATATCTCAAGAGCTATTTGTTCTATAGAAAACCTCTAGAGAACTTCTGTCTATAAAATACCTCAAGAGGTTTCTCGTTCTCACAACGACGTTTGTGCTTAAATGGTCTTCTGTCTACAAAATACCTCTTTTTTCCCTCAGGTCCCGGAGGAAATTTTTCTATAGAAAAACATTTTTCAAGTCCACGAGGACACTTCTTTCAATAGAAAACAATCCTCAGGTCCCTCAAGACACTTTTTTCTATAGAAAAAATTCCTCAGGTCTCTGAGGAAACTTTTTTCTATAGAAAAAAAAATTGCTCAGGTCCCTGAGGACACTTTTTTCTAAAGAAAAAAATTCCTTAGGTGAAAGGGTACACTGTTTTCTAAAGAAAAAAATTTCTCAGGTCCCAGTTGACACTTTTTGTTATAGAAAAAAATTCCGGAGGTCACTGAGGACATTTTTGCTATAGAAAAAAATTCCTCAGGAAACTGAGGACACTCTTTTCTATTCTAAAAAATCTTCAGTTGTCTGAGGACAATTTTTTCTATTCTAAAAAAATTTTCAGGTGTCCGAGGACACTTTTTTCTATTTTAAAAAGTCTTCAGGTGTCTGGGGACATTTTTTTCTATAGAAAAAAATTCCTCAGGCCACTGAGGTCACCTTTTTCTATAGAAAAAAAATTCTCAGGTCCCTGAGGACACTTTTTTCTATAGAAAAATTTCCTAAGGTCCCTGAGGACACTTTTTTCAATAGAAAAAAATTCCTCAGGTCCCTGAGGACACTTTTTTCTATAAAAATAAATGTCTCAGGTCCATGAGGACACTTTTTTCTATAGAAAAAATTTCCTCTGGTGCATGAACAAATTCCGCACACTTTTTTCAAAAAAAAAAAAATCCTCGGGTCCCTGAGGACACTTTTTTTTTATAAAAAAATTCATCAGTTCATTGTTTACACTTTTTTCTATAGAGAAAATTCCTTAGGTCACTGAGACACTTTTTTCAATAGAACAAATTCGTCATTTCCCTGAGGATACTTTTTGCTATAAAAAAAACAATTCCTCAGGTCGCTGAGGACACTTTTTTCTATAAAAAAACAATTCCTCAGGTCGCTGAGGACACATTTTTCTATAGAAAAAATTCCTCAGGTCCCCGAGGACACTTTCACACTAAGGACACTTTTTTCTATAGAGAAAAAATCCTCAGGTCCATGAGGACACTTTTTTCTATAGAAAAAAAAATCCTCAGGTCCCTGAGGACACTTTTTTCTATAGAAAAAATTCCTTCGGTCCCTCAGGACACTTTTTTCTATAGAAACAAATTCTCAGTTCTCTGAGGACAATTTTTGCTATAGCAATAAATTTCGGAGGTCCCTGAGGACATTTTTTCTATAGAAAAACAAATCATCATGTCCCTGATTACACTTTTTCTATAGAGAAAATTCCTCAGGTCACTGAGGACACTTTTTTTTATACAAAAAAATGCCTTAAAAATGAGGACACTTTTTTCTATAGAAAAAATTCCTCAGGTCCCGAAAACACTTTTTTCTATAGAAAAAAATAATTCCTAAGGTCACTGAGGACACTTTTTTCTATAGAAAAAAATACCTCAGGTCCCTAAGGACACTTTTTTCTATAGAAAAAAATTCCTCAGATCCCTGAGGACACTTTTTGCTATAGAAAAAAATTCCTCAGGTCCATGAGGACACTTTTTTCTATAGAAAAAAATTCCTCAGGTCCCTGAGGACACTTTTTTCTATAGAAAAAAATTCCTCAGATCCCTGAGGACACTTTTTGCTATAGAAAAAAATTCCTTAGGTCCTTGAGGACACTTTTTTCTATAGAAAAAAATTCCTCAGGTCCCTGAGGACACTTTTTTCTATAGAAAAAAATTCCTCAGGTCCTTGAGGACACTTTTTTCTATAGAAAAAAATTCCTCAGGTCCCTGAGGACACTTTTTTCTATAGAAAAAAATTCCTCAGATCCCTGAGGACACTTTTTGCTATAGAAAAAAATTCCTCAGGTCCATGAGGACACTTTTTTCTATAGAAAAAAATTCCTCAGTTGCCTGAGGACACTTTTTTCTATAGAAAAAATTCCTCAGGTCCCTGAGGACACTTTTTTCTATAGAAAAAAATTCCTCAGGTCCCTGAGGACACTTTTTGCTATAGAAAAAAATTCCTCAGGTCCATGAGGACACTTTTTTCTATAGAAAAAAATTCCTCAGTTGCCTGAGGACACTTTTTTCTATAGAAAAAATTCCTCAGGTCCCTGAGGACACTTTTTTCTATAGAAAAAAATTCCTCAGGTCCCTGAGGACACTTTTTTCTATAGAAAAAAATTCCTCAGGTCCCTGAGGGCACTTTTTTCTATAGAAAAAAAATCCTCAGCCCCTGAGGACACCTTTTTCTAAAGAAAAATTTCCACAGGTCCATGCGGACCCTTTTTTCTTAAAAAATTCTTCAGGTCCCTCAGGACATTTTTTCTATAGAAAAAGAAACCTCAGGTTCCTGAGTAGACTTTTTGCTATAGAAAAAATCCCTCATTTACCTGAGGACACTTTTTTCTGTAGAAAAAAATCCTCAGGTCCATTCCGACACTTGTTTCTATAAAAATATTCGTCAGGTCCATGAGGACACTTTTTTCTTTAGAAAATAATTCTTCAGGTCAATGAGTACACTTTTTTCCATAGAAAAAATTCCTCAGGTCTATACAACAAATTCCACAGGACCATGAGAACATTTTTTCTATAAAAAAACTGTCCGATTGGACCTGAGGATTTTTTTTCTACAGATTTTTTTCTATAGAAAAAAGTCTACTCAGGAACCTGCGGAATCTCTTTTCTATAGAAAAAAGTGTCTTGAGGGACCTGAGGAATTTTTTCTATCGAAAGATGTGTCCTCAGGGGCCTAAGGATTTTTTCTATATTAACAAGGGTCCTCGTGGACCAGAAAAATGTTATTCTGTAGAAAAAAAGTGTCCTTAGGACCTAAACATTTTTTCTATAGAAAAAAGTGTCCTCGGGGACCTGAGAATTTTTTTCTATAGAAAAAAGAAAAAAGTGTGCTCATGGAGCTGAAGAATTTTTTCCTACAAAAAAGTGTCCTCAGGAAACTGAGTAATTTGTTCCTACAAAAAAAGTATCCTCAGGAAACTGACGATTTTTTTCTTTAGAAAAAAAGTGTCCTCAGGGACCTGAGGAATTTTTTCTATCGCAAAAAGTGTCCTTAGTGACCTGAGGAATTTTTTTCTATAAAAAAGTGTCCTCAGGGTCCAAGGGAATTTTTTTCTATAGAAAAAAGAGTCCTCTGTGGCCTGAGAAATTTTCTTACATCGAAAAAAATTTCCTTAATGGCCATAAGAATTTTTTCTAGGGTCCTCAGTTACACTTTTTTCTATTCTAAAAAAATCCTCAGGTGTCTGAGGGCACTTTTTCGATAGAAAAAAATCCTCAGGTCCCTGAGGACACCTTTTTCTATAAAAAAAATCCTCAGGTCCCTGAGGACACTTTTTTCTATGGAAAAAATTCCTCATGTCCCTGAGGACACTTCCTCTGTAAATCTCAAGAGGTCGTCTTCCTATAGGAGACCTCAAGAGGTCTTCTTCCTATAGAAGACTTCAAGAGGTCTTCTTTCTATAGAAGTCTTCAAGAGGTCTTCTTTCTATAGAAGTCTTCAAGAGGTATTCTGTCTATACATGTGTCTTGTGGTCTCTATGGAGGTGTCTTCTTCCTCAATAAGACTTCTGTTGATAGAAGACCTCAAGAGATCTCCTTTCAATAGAATACATCAAGAGGTCTCCTGTCAATAGATAGGCCTGTCTACAGAAAAACTCAAAAGAAGAGTCATTTGTTTTGACACGTCGCACCCACTGTGCAACGAGTAATTGTAGGCGTTAAATGAATCATATTGTCAGTTTGAAAAATGCGGCTACTACTTTGTCAGATGTAAGTTTCGACTGCACACCCAAGTTGCAACAAGCAATACAGATATGCAAATATGCACATATACATACATACAGAGTGAATACCGCATTTACATTTGTATGTGTTCGAACCTGACTGCATGTGTATGTATGCGTACGTATGTACATATTGATTGTGCCACTTCTTATTGCAACAAATTGAGTGATAATTAATTTTAGCTCTCTATGTCTCAATTAGTTTGTCAAGCACACTCGCACGCACACACAAACACATGGACTAATTCAGAAACTTCCATAGAAAGCTGCAAGATGGAAATGTCGAAATTGATATGAACCATAAACAGTGTCAAAACCATGTCATAAACACTACAACCCAATTCATTATTGTCATCATACTCCAAACTGACCAACCATCCATCCGATCAACCACTACATCCTGCATGCACTAATAAGTGGGACAGACACAACTGCAATTAAACTGTCAGACATTAGGAATATGTCACACAAAATGGCATGACATCCAAGAGATTTGTACATAACTTTCCAATAAGTTGGAGTAACTTTGAGACACTGTCACACACACATCCATACCATTTTGAAAATCAATAAGAAAATGTGATATCATAAAAGTCTTTATTAAAGTTTGCAAATATTACTTTAATTTTCACTTTTACCTTTGCCATTCCGCATCAAGCGTTGTAATTTAAGCTTGTGTCTCTGGTCGCAGTTCCATTTCCATTCCATTATTATACCCCAAAGTAAAGTTAAGTGTAATTCTTGGCAGATGAGCAAAAAAAATTCAATTGTTTCTTTCATCATCAACAACTGTTGGGGGGTTGGAGGATAGAGGCAGGGTGAGTGGTTAGTTGCTTGATTTGGTTTCATATTTGGCAGGAGTTGAAGCACCTCTCTAGTGTCCCATTTTCTTGTTTCATAAAACAACCATCATTTTTTGTTGTATTAATCTCCGTTTGCCATTAACTTGTTTCTCTTCATTTTTTTCTGTTGTTGTTGTTGCTGGTTTCTGTTACTTTACAATAAAAAAAAGATTTGTTTCCGAATATCCACCTGAAACATTTCTTAACAATGCCATCTAGAATAGCATAAAAAACATCGCCTAAATCCACGTACTCTGGATTAAAGATATGAGGATTTTCTTATTTCATCTGTGTGTGTGTGTTTTTAATGAGATTTTTTTAATTTTCTTGGTGCGGATCTGCAATTTTATACATTTGGATTTATTGTTAACACAGCTCACCGTTTATGTCACACTCACATTTTCGCTCTGAGCAAGTTGTTGTTCATTTTAGGTGGCAATGGAAGAATTAATCATCTAGAAACCATACTTAGGATATTTTTTCAACCTGCTCTGTCTGCCAGCTCTGTGGGTCGTCTGGCTATAGAAGGCCTAAAAAAGTCGTTTGCCTTAGGCGACCTCAAGAGTTATTCTATCTTTAGAAAACATCGAGAGGTCGAAGACGCTAAGAGGTCTTTTCTCTAAAGGAGTCCTCAAAAGGTCTTCTTGATACAGAAGGCCTGAAGAGATCTGCTGTCTTTAGAACATTTGCGGTCTTTTTAGAATTTATGACTGTCTGTCTATGTAAGACTTCTACAGATCTACTATCTATAAAAGGCCTCAAGTAGTCTTCCGTCAATAGAAGACCTCATGAGGTCTTCTGTCAATAGAGGACCTCAAGAGATCTTATGTCAATAGAAGGCATCAAGAGGTCTTCTGTCTATGGAAGACCTCAAGAGGTCTTCTGTATATAGAAGACTTCAAGAGGTCTTCTGTCTAAAGAAGACCTCAGGATGTCTTCTGTCAATTGAAGACTTCAGGATGTCTTCTGTCAATAGAAGACTTCAAGAGGTCCTCCGTCAATAGAAGACCTCAAGGGCGCTTCTGTCAATAGAAGACATCAAGAAGTCTTCTGTCTATAGAAGACTTCAAGAGGTCTTCTGTCTATGGAAGACCTCAAGAGGTCTTCTGTCTATAGGAAACCTCAAGAGGTCTTCTGTATATAGAAGACTTCAAGGGGTCGTCTGTCTAAAGAAGACCTCAGGGTGTCTTCTGTCTAAAGAAGACCTCAGGATGTCTTCTGTCAATTGAAGACTTCAGGATGTCTTCTGTCAATAGAAGACTTCAGGAGGTCCTCCGTCAATAGAAGACCTTAAGGGCGCTTCTGTCAATAGAAGACCTCAAGAAGTCTTCTGTCTATAGAAGACTTCAAGAGGTCTTCTGTCTTTGGAAGACCTCAAGAGGTCTTCTGTCTATAGGAAACCTCAAGAGGTCTTCTGTATATAGAAGACTTCAAGGGGTCGTCTGTCTAAAGAAGACCTCAGGATGTCTTCTGTCAATTGAAGACTTCAGGATGTCTTCTGTCTATAGGAAACTTCAAGAGGTCTTCTGTCTATAGAAGACCTCAAGAGGTCTTCTGTCTATATAAGACCTCAAGAGGTCTTCTGTCTATAGAAGACCTCAAAAGGACTTCTGTCCATAGAAGACCTCAAGAGGTCTTCTGTCTATAGAAGATATCAAGAGGACTTCTGTCTACAGAATACCTCAAGCAGTCTTCTGTCTATAGAAGACCTCAATTGCTCTTCTGTCAATAGAAGACCGCAAGAGTTCTTCTGTCTATAGGAAACCTCAAGATGTCTTCTGTCTATAGAAGACTTCAAGAGGTCTTCTGTCTATAGAAGACCTCAGGATGTCTTCTGTCAATAGAAGACTTCAGGATGTCTTCTGTCAATAGATGTCTTCTGTCAAAATGGTCTTCTGTCTGTAGAAAACCTCAAGTGGTGTTCTGTCTATAGAAGACCACAAGAGGTCTTCTGTCAATAGAAGACCACAAGAGGTCTTCTGTCAATAGAAGACCTCAAGACGTCTTCTGTCTATAGAAGACCTCAAGAGGTCTTCTGTCTATAGAAGACCTCAAGAGGTCTTCTGTCTATAGAAGACCTCAAGAGGTCTTCTGTCTATAGAAGACCTCAAGACGTCTTCTGTCTATAGAAGACCTCAAGAGGTCTTCTGTCTATAGAAGACCTCAAGACGTCTTCTGTCTATAGAAGACCTCAAGAGGTCTTCTGTCTATAGAAGACCTCAAGAAGACTTCTGTCTATAGAAGTCCTCAAGAGGTCTTCTGTCTATAGAAGACCTCAAGAGGTCTTCTGTCTATAGAAGACCTTAAGAGGTCTTCTGTCTATAGAAGACCTCAAGAGGTTTTCTGTCTATAGAAGACCTCAAGAGGTCTTCTGTCTATAGAAGACCTCAAGAGGTCTTCTGTCTATAGAAGACCTTAAAAGAACTTCTGTCTATAGAAGACCTCAAGAGGTCTTCTGTCTATAGAGGACCTCAAAACGTCTTCTGTCTATAGAAGACCTCAAGTGTTCTTCTGTCAATAGAAGACTGCAAGAGTTCTTCTGTCTATAGAAAACCTCAAGAGGTCTTCTGTCTATAGAAGACCTCAAGAAGTCTTCTGTCTATAGAAGACTTCAGGATGTCTTCTGGCAATAGAAGACTTCAGGAGGACTTCCGCTTCTGTCAATAGAAGACCTCAGGAAGTCTTCTGTCTGTAGAAGACCTCAAGAGGTCTTCCGTCTTCAGAAGACCTCAAGAAGTCTTCTGTCTACAGAAGACCTCAAGAAGTCTTCTGTCTATAGAATACCTAAAGACGTTTTCTGTTTATAGAAGACCTCAAGAGGTCTTCTGTCTATGGAATACCTCAAGGGGTCTTCTGTCTATAGAAGACCTCAAGGAGTCTTCTGTCTATGGAAGACCGAGGTCTTCTGTCTATAGAAGACCTCAAGAGGTCTTCTGTCTATAGAAGGCCTCAAGAGGTATTATGTCTATAGGAAACCTTAAGAGGTCTTCTGTCTATAGAAGACCTCGAGAGGTCTTCTGTATATAGAATATCTCAAGAGGTATTCTGTCTATAGAAGATCTCAAGAGGTTTTCTGTCTATAGAAGACCTCAAGAGGTCTTCTTTCCATAGAAGATTTCAAGAAGTCTTTTGTCTATAGAAGACCTCAAGATGTATTCTGTCTATAGAAGACCTCAAGAGAGAGTCTATAGAAGTCTTCTGTCTATAGAAGACTTCAGGATGTCTTCTGTCAATAGAAGACCTCAGGAAGTCTTCTGTCTGTAGAAGACCTCAAGAGGTCTTCCGTCTTCCGAAGACCTCAAGAGGTCATCTGTCTATAGAAGACCTCAAGAAGTCTTCTGTCTATAGAATACCTAAAGACGTTTTCTGTTTATAGAAGACCTCAAGAGGTCTTCTGTCCATAGAAGATTTCAAGAAGTCTTCTGTCTATAGAAGACCTCAAGAGGTATTCTGTCTATAGAAGACCTCAAGAGAGAGTCTATAGAAGTCTTCTGTCTATAGAAGACCTCAAGAGGCCTTCTGTCTATAGAAGACCTCAAGAGGTCTTCTGTCTATAGAAGACCCCAAGAGGGCTTTTTTCTAAAGAATACTTCAATAGGTCTTCTGTCTATAGTATACCTCAAGAAGTATTCTTTCAGTAGAAGCCGTCAAGACGTCTTCTGTCTATAGCAGAGGTCTTCTGTCTAGAGAAGAATCAAGAGGTCTTCTGTCAGAAGAAGACCTCAAGAGGTCTCCTGTCGATAGAAGACCTCAAGAGGTCTCCTGTCTATAGAAGAGCTCAAGAGGACTTCTGTCTATAGAAGACCTCAAGAGGTATTCTGTGTATAGAAGTCCTCAAGAGGTCTTCTGTGTATAGAAGACCTCAAGAGGTCTTCTGCCTATAGAAGACATCAAGAGGTGTTCTGTCTATAGAAGACATTAAGAGGTGTTCTGTCTATAGAAGACATCAAGAGGTTCTCTGTCTATAGAAGACCCCAAGAGGGCTTCTTTCTAAAGAAGACTTCAATAGGTCTTCTGTCTATAGTATACCTCAAGAAGTATTCTTTCAGTAGAAGCCGTCAAGACGTCTTCTGTCTATAGAAGAGGTCTTCTGTCTATAGAAGACTTCAAGAGGTCTTCTGTCTATATAAGACCTCAAGAGGTCTTTTGTCTATATAAGACCTCAAGAGGTCTTCTTTCTATATAAGACCTCAAGAGGTCTTCTGTCTATAGAAGTCCTCAAGACGTCTTCTGTCTATAGAAGACCAGAGGTCTTCTGTCTATAGAAGACTTCACGTAGTCTTTCGCCTATAGAAGACCTCAAGAAGTCTTCCGTCTTTAGAAGACCTCAAGAGGTCTTCTGTCTATATAAGACCTCATGAGGTCGTCTGTCTATAGAAGACTTCAAGAGGTCTTCTGTCTATATAAGACCTCAAGAGGTCTTCTGTCTATAGAAGACCTCAAGAGGTCTTCTGTCTATAGAAGACCTCAAGAGGTCTTCTGTCTCTAGAAGACCGCAAAAGGTCTTCTGTATGTAGAAGACCTCAAGAGGTCTTCCGTCTATGGAAGACCTCAAGAGGTCTTCTGTCTATAGACGACCTCAAGAGGTTTTCTGTCTATAGAGGACCTCAAGAGGTCTTCTGTCTATAGAAAACCTCAAAGGTCTTCTGTCTATAGAAAACCTTAAGAGGTCTTCTGTCTATAGAAAACTTCAAGAGGTCTTCTGTCTATAGAAGGCCCTAAGAGGTCTTCTGTCTATAGAAGACCTCAAGAGGTCTTCTGTCTATAGAAGACCTCAAGAGGTCTTCTGTCTATAGAAGACCTCAAGAGATCTTCTGTCTATAGAAGGTCTTCTGTCTATAGAAGACCTCAAGAGGTCTTCCATCTAAAGAAGACCTCAAGAGGTCCTCCGTCTATAGAAGACCTCAAGAGGTCTTCTGCATATAGAAGATCTCAAGAGGTCTTCTGTCTACAGAATACCTCAAGCAGTCTTCTGTCTATAGAAGACCTCAAGTGCTCTTCTGTCAATAGAAGACCGCAAGAGTTCTTCTGTCTATAGGAAACCTCATAAGGTCTTCTGTCTATAGAAGACTCAAAAGGTCTTCTGTCTATAGAGGAGCTCAGGATGTCTTCTGTCAATAGAAGACTTCAGGAGGTCCTCTGTCAGTAGAAGACCTCAAGTGCGCTTCTGTCAATAGAAGACCTCAAGTGGTCTTCTATCTATGGAAGACCACAAGTGGTCTTCTATCTATGGAAGACCTCAAGAGGTCTTCTGTCTATAGTATACCTCAAGAGGTCTTCTGTCTATAGAAAAACTCAAGAGGTCTTCTATCTATAAAAAACCTTAAGAGGTCTTCTGTCAATAGAAAACCTCAAGGTATATTCTGTCTATAGAAGACCTCAAGAGGCCTTCCATGTATAGAAGACCTCAAGAGGCCTTCCATGTATAGAAGACCTCAAGAGGTCTTCTGTCTATAGATGACCTCAAGAGGTCTTCTGTCTATAGATGACCTCAAGAGGTCTTCTGTCTATAGAAGACCTCAAGAGGTCTTCCATCTAAAGAAGACCTCAAGAGGTCCTCCGTCTATAGAAGACCTCAAGAGGTCTTCTGCCTATAGAAGATCTCAAGAGGTCTTCTGTCTATAGAAGACCTCAAGAGGTCCACAGGAGGTCTTCTGGCTATAGAAAACCTCAAGAGGTCTTCTGTCTATAGAAGACCTCAAGTGGTCTTCTATCTATGGAAGACCACAAGTGGTCTTCTATCTATAGTATACCTCAAGAGGTCTTCTGTCTATAGAAAAACTCAAGAGGTCTTCTATCTATAAAAAACCTTAAGATGTCTTCTGTCAATAGAAAACCTCAAGGTATATTCTGTCTATAGAAGACCTCAAGAGGCCTTCCATGTATAGAAGACCTCAAGAGGTCTTCTGTCTATAGTATACCTCAAGAGGTCTTCTGTCTATAGAAAAACTCAAGAGGTCTTCTATCTATAAAAAACCTTAAGATGTCTTCTGTCAATAGAAAACCTCAAGGTATATTCTGTCTATAGAAGACCTCAAGAGGCCTTCCATGTATAGAAGACCTCAAGAGGTCTTCTGTCTATAGAAGACCTCAAGAGGTCTTCTGTCTATAGAAGACCTTAAGAGGTCTTCTGTCTATAGAAGACCTCAAGAGGTCTTCTGTCTATAGAAGACCTCAAGAGGTCTTCTGTCTATAGAAAACCTCAAGAGGTCTTTTGCAATAGGTATTTTGTCTATAGAGAGGTATTCTGTCTATAGAAGACCTCAAGAGAGAGTCTATAGAAGTCTTCTGTCTATAGAAGACCTCAAGAGGCCTTCTGTCTATAGAAGACCTCAAGAGGTCTTCTGTCTATAGAAGACCCCAAGAGGGCTTTTTTCTAAAGAATACTTCAATAGGTCTTCTGTCTATAGTATACCTCAAGAAGTATTCTTTCAGTAGAAGCCGTCAAGACGTCTTCTGTCTATAGCAGAGGTCTTCTGTCTAGAGAAGAATCAAGAGGTCTTCTGTCAGAAGAAGACCTCAAGAGGTCTCCTGTCGATAGAAGACCTCAAGAGGTCTCCTGTCTATAGAAGAGCTCAAGAGGACTTCTGTCTATAGAAGACCTCAAGAGGTATTCTGTGTATAGAAGTCCTCAAGAGGTCTTCTGTGTATAGAAGACCTCAAGAGGTCTTCTGCCTATAGAAGACATCAAGAGGTGTTCTGTCTATAGAAGACATTAAGAGGTGTTCTGTCTGTAGAAGACATCAAGAGGTTCTCTGTCTATAGAAGACCCCAAGAGGGCTTCTTTCTAAAGAAGACTTCAATAGGTCTTCTGTCTATAGTATACCTCAAGAAGTATTCTTTCAGTAGAAGCCGTCAAGACGTCTTCTGTCTATAGAAGAGGTCTTCTGTCTATAGAAGACTTCAAGAGGTCTTCTGTCTATAGAAGACTTCAAGAGGTCTTCTGTCTATATAAGACCTCAAGAGGTCTTTTGTCTATATAAGACCTCAAGAGGTCTTCTTTCTATATAAGACCTCAAGAGGTCTTCTGTCTATAGAAGACCTCAAGACGTCTTCTGTCTATAGAAGACCAGAGGTCTTCTGTCTATAGAAGACTTCACGTAGTCTTTCGCCTATAGAAGACCTCAAGAAGTCTTCCGTCTTTAGAAGACCTCAAGAGGTCTTCTGTCTATATAAGACCTCATGAGGTCGTCTGTCTATAGAAGACTTCAAGAGGTCTTCTGTCTATATAAGACCTCAAGAGGTCTTCTGTCTATAGAAGACCTCAAGAGGTCTTCTGTCTATAGAAGACCTCAAGAGGTCTTCTGTCTCTAGAAGACCGCAAAAGGTCTTCTGTATGTAGAAGACCTCAAGAGGTCTTCCGTCTATGGAAGACCTCAAGAGGTCTTCTGTCTATAGACGACCTCAAGAGGTTTTCTGTCTATAGAGGACCTCAAGAGGTCTTCTGTCTATAGAAAACCTCAAAGGTCTTCTGTCTATAGAAAACCTTAAGAGGTCTTCTGTCTATAGAAAACTTCAAGAGGTCTTCTGTCTATAGAAGGCCCTAAGAGGTCTTCTGTCTATAGAAGACCTCAAGAGGTCTTCTGTCTATAGAAGACCTCAAGAGGTCTTCTGTCTATAGAAGACCTCAAGAGATCTTCTGTCTATAGAAGGTCTTCTGTCTATAGAAGACCTCAAGAGGTCTTCCATCTAAAGAAGACCTCAAGAGGTCCTCCGTCTATAGAAGACCTCAAGAGGTCTTCTGCATATAGAAGATCTCAAGAGGTCTTCTGTCTACAGAATACCTCAAGCAGTCTTCTGTCTATAGAAGACCTCAAGTGCTCTTCTGTCAATAGAAGACCGCAAGAGTTCTTCTGTCTATAGGAAACCTCATAAGGTCTTCTGTCTATAGAAGACTCAAAAGGTCTTCTGTCTATAGAGGAGCTCAGGATGTCTTCTGTCAATAGAAGACTTCAGGAGGTCCTCTGTCAGTAGAAGACCTCAAGTGCGCTTCTGTCAATAGAAGACCTCAAGTGGTCTTCTATCTATGGAAGACCACAAGTGGTCTTCTATCTATGGAAGACCTCAAGAGGTCTTCTGTCTATAGTATACCTCAAGAGGTCTTCTGTCTATAGAAAAACTCAAGAGGTCTTCTATCTATAAAAAACCTTAAGAGGTCTTCTGTCAATAGAAAACCTCAAGGTATATTCTGTCTATAGAAGACCTCAAGAGGCCTTCCATGTATAGAAGACCTCAAGAGGCCTTCCATGTATAGAAGACCTCAAGAGGTCTTCTGTCTATAGATGACCTCAAGAGGTCTTCTGTCTATAGATGACCTCAAGAGGTCTTCTGTCTATAGAAGACCTCAAGAGGTCTTCCATCTAAAGAAGACCTCAAGAGGTCCTCCGTCTATAGAAGACCTCAAGAGGTCTTCTGCCTATAGAAGATCTCAAGAGGTCTTCTGTCTATAGAAGACCTCAAGAGGTCCACAGGAGGTCTTCTGGCTATAGAAAACCTCAAGAGGTCTTCTGTCTATAGAAGACCTCAAGTGGTCTTCTATCTATGGAAGACCACAAGTGGTCTTCTATCTATAGTATACCTCAAGAGGTCTTCTGTCTATAGAAAAACTCAAGAGGTCTTCTATCTATAAAAAACCTTAAGATGTCTTCTGTCAATAGAAAACCTCAAGGTATATTCTGTCTATAGAAGACCTCAAGAGGCCTTCCATGTATAGAAGACCTCAAGAGGTCTTCTGTCTATAGTATACCTCAAGAGGTCTTCTGTCTATAGAAAAACTCAAGAGGTCTTCTATCTATAAAAAACCTTAAGATGTCTTCTGTCAATAGAAAACCTCAAGGTATATTCTGTCTATAGAAGACCTCAAGAGGCCTTCCATGTATAGAAGACCTCAAGAGGTCTTCTGTCTATAGAAGACCTCAAGAGGTCTTCTGTCTATAGAAGACCTTAAGAGGTCTTCTGTCTATAGAAGACCTCAAGAGGTCTTCTGTCTATAGAAGACCTCAAGAGGTCTTCTGTCTATAGAAAACCTCAAGAGGTCTTTTGCAATAGGTATTTTGTCTATAGAAGACTTCAACAGGTCTTCTTTCTCAGTTTCCTTATCTACACTCCTAGTGCTGCCCCCAAGCGATATGAAAATCTTGTTCCTGCTCCTTAGCTCATTGCAGATAGTTATTCCCATACGACACGATTTTTATGGCATTTGGTTGTTGTGTAAGTCCACAGTGGTAGATATTGAACAATTGCGATGATATTACCCCACCCAAGGTACACCTGTTGCGCTATACGCGGCGGTGTGTCTTTGTTAGAGGCGGCAGAAAAGAGGGCGGCCGTAAGTTTCTCCTTTACTCACAGCTTTCCAAAGTTTCAGTACCTGGACTACCTTGCCAATTTTTTATGTCTTCGTGAACTATGATTGTCGCTAACGACAATTTGGTTAAATACTTTACTGCAGGATCACCTGGACCAATTGCTTTGAATGATATTACTTTCCGAATGATTATTGCGATTCAAGCACTAGATGACTGAGTCGGTTCATATTCTGCTGGAGGAGTGTTAATGTGACGGGAAACTTCCCTCTTCGCCCTATCACTAACAACTAAGCACATACATTAAATAGCATATAATTCACGGTGGATCTGCAACAGAAATATGTTGATCCATTACTTCTGGATTGTTTTTATACCCTCAGCCTTTAGGCTAGAAAGGGTATATACACTTTCATACGGTTATACCCTCAGCCTTTAGGCTAGAAAGGGTATATACACTTTCATACGGGCAAAATGTGGACGAAATGTGTTTCATACAATTTGGAGTCGATTTAGCAATGTCCGTCCGTCTGTCTGTCTGTCCATCTGTCTGTCTGGCTGGCTGGTGCGCACGATAACTCTCGAATGGATCAACCGATTCGGTCAAAACTTTGGCTCTGGTAATATTTTGCCCAAACTTAGTTTAAGTTCGAAGATGGGCTATATTGGTCCACTTCTTCCGGTACCTGCCCCACAAAAGTTCGAAAATTTGTGCGCACGATAACTCTCGAAGGAAGTAACCGATTTGATCCATACTTTCACCATCGTGAAATTTCTACCACACTTAAATGAGGTTCGAATATGGACTCAATCGGTCCACTCCTTCGGGTACATCCCACACAAAATTTCGGATACGTTCAGATTAGGACCTGCTCTCGAATTGCTTCGACTTTTGTTGCAACAACTTGTATTCACTGTCCTCCATACGACGGTACAAATTTTATCAGGGGCAAGCCCATACTTCCTGAGAAAAAGGCCTGAAAGATGCAAAAAGCCGCTATGACACGGTGTGTAGTGGTTGGAGCGCAAGATAACTCTCGAACGGATCTGCCGATTCGGTACAAAATTTTGCCTTCGTAATATTTTGTCCAAACATAGATCGACAAAAAGGTGGTAGGTGTCAATCTGCATCTCTTGAGTCTTCTCCAGGATTTGCCGCAGGGTAATTATCTGGTCAATGGTGGACTTGCCAGGTCTAAAGCCGCATTGGTATGATCCAATTATGTCCTTGACCATAGGCTTTAGTCGTTCGCACAATATCCCTGACACTATCTTGTAGGCGATAGGGAGAAGACTTATGCTCCTATAGCTGGAGCATAAAGTCTTATCTCCTTTCTTATGTACGGGAAACCGGATGCTCATGTTCCAATAGTCGGGTACGCGTTCTTCCTGCCAGATGGAGCTAACTAGCTGATGCATACACCTTATCAGAGTGTCGCCTCCGGTTTTAAACAGCTAGGCTGGTAGGCCATGAGCTCCTGCTGCCTTATTATTCTTCAGCCGGTTTATTGCTGTCTTTACCTCATCTTGGCCGGGTGGTATACATTCAATACCATCTTCAGGGATTGGATCTGTGGTATCTTCGTCGACTTCGCTACTATTGGATACCAACAGTTTGGAAAAATGCTCTTTCCATATCCTTAGCACACTATCTGTATCAGTTACCAGATTACTTTGCTGGTCTCTACAGGAGGATGTGCTAGTTCCAAAGCCATCAGTTTGATGTTTCACTCTTTGGTAGAGTTTTCGGACTTCATTCTGTCTCCTGTACATCTCGATTTGTTCACACTCCCGCTTTTTCATCTCTCTCTTTTTCCTGCGGAAAAGACGTTTCTCCACTCTCCTTTTCCCCCGATAACACTCTCGTGCGCTACGCGTTGCTAAGTAGCCTATATGCCGCATTTTTCTCTTCGGTAGCAGCTCGACACTCCTCGTCATACCATGGATTCCTTGGTGGAGGTCTCTGGTATCCAAGTACTGATTTTGCGGCTGTTTGCATGGAGTGGGCAATGTTTTGCCATTGTCCTGATATTTTATCGGAACGAGAAGTGCTTTGATTAAGCAGTTGGGCCAGTTGAGTGGATTGTGCTGTGGCTATCTGTTGTGATTGCAGCTTACCGATGTACAACTTCCGTGTTGTGTCTGTTCGCACTTTGTTTGCTACGTTTAATCTGGTGCGACCTTTGCTGCAACAAGTTAGTGGTCCGAGTCTATGGTTGCACCTCGGAGCGATCGTACATTCAACACGCTCGATGCATGTCTGCCATCTATCACAACAGCCAGGTGCCCTTATGAATATCGACATGCTTAAATCTGCTACTGCTAACTACCATGTTTCTTGCAGCTGCAAAGTCTATCAGCCTCATACCATTGTCAGATGTTTCACTGTGGAGACTGAATTTCCCGACTGTTGGGCCAAAGATAGTCTCCTTTCCAATTTTGGCATTAAAATCGCCTAGTATAATTTTAATGTCATGGGCAGGGCAACGGTCATAAGTTTCTTCTAAGCGCTCGTAAAATATATCTTTGGTCTGTTAGTCCTGATGTTGATGAATTTTGCCTTTAATCGAATTGCAGCGAGTCCTTCATTCACTGGGGTGAAACTGGAGACCAGATGTTTTAACCTCCGACCAACTACAAATCCGCAACCAAACTCATGCTTTGTGTCATGGCAGCTATAATACAGTGCGTCACCTTTAGGTGTTGTTGCGACGCCTTACCCGTACCATCGTATTTCCTGTATGGCAGTAATGTCGGCCTTGTACTTTTCAAGTATATCAGCCAATGCGTAAACTGCACCTTCTCTTTAAAGAGCGCGAACCTTCCAGGTGCAGATTCGCAGATCATGGTCCTTAAAACGTTTGCGGGGTTCGTCAACTTTAGAGGGGTTTGTTTTTCTTTTCTTTCGTTTTTTCATAGTAGACTGTTTTTTCTAGGGGAGGGTTACTAACCCGACGCCCAAACCCAAGTTTTTAACGTTCTTATGGATGAACGCGCGGCACAAGTTAGCTCACTACCTTTAACGGGTGTTAAAGGCAGTTCCCCAGGTAACACCACGGGGAGGTCAGTGTCCACTTGAGATGAAAGAGGGACCAAGATAAATCCTGGGATTTGCCACGTTAAAGCCGGTCAGGACCGTTCCCTGGTATGTTCCATCCCCTACGGTATTGGGGTTTAACTTAACTTAATCTCGATTCTACAAAACTTTATTGACGTTATTCACTCGAGCACACTGCTTAGCTCTATTAAGCACACAGCTTTACTCTACTTTGGTGACTCCTTTACTCTTTAGATTACACTGACGGTTTTAATGCGGGTATGTATAGACTGTTCTAGGATCCTTAACCTGGGAGGTTCTCCAATGTTAAAACGAGATCCAGATGCACATACACACATTTTCGTATACAAACAGACCAACTACTGGGGCAGAGGTAATAAAATCGAGGAAGTAGGAGAGGTTACAATGAATGACGTGACAATGTAGTAGCATAACTTATCGTGAAAATAAATGAGAGAGAGAGAGTACAAAAACCATTAGCCAAGTAAGCAGTGTAAATTGAGACTAGCCTATAATTTCATAATTGCAATAAACTCCATACAGTAGTTGTTGTTGCAAAACTAATACAAATAAACTAAATGCTTAATGAAAATTTATATTTTTAAATTAGCAAAAAAAAATTATATGGATTTACCAGTTATTTTCGTAACAATATCATAAGGTCCCGAAATCTTTCTGGTATCTCTCCCACAAAAGTAATTTTGATGCCAACCCGCAGGGATTTTTAGGACTTTCGTAGCTTTAGACTATTTATTTAGAATCCAGAAGGAACGGCTCAAAATATTTTAAAGGCAAATACACTGCGGCTACGCGAATTACATCCTATTTGCCGTGTGTACTGTGGTGACATTGATAGAATGAAGAGTTTCGCGTTCTACACGTTCATACAAATATTGTAAATGTTTTCTTGGTCTTACTCTACACAAAATTGAAAAATTTTTAACATTTTCTAGAATTGTTTTAGAATTTTTTGTTTCCCTATCGAAATTCCTTTGATTATCTTAACAACAGGATTTATTTTATTTATTTTAATCCCTCTGACTTTCTCTCTCTATATTTAATTCCCGTAATAAATATGCCCAACGGAATTCTTATTAGCCTATTTACAACCTACTTTTGAACTCACGTCAAGATAATTACAAAACCATTATTGACTAATATCTTCACTTATTGTTCACATTTCGTATCAATTGATAAAATAAGTCGCCACTTCTAGCACATCTCATGCATCTCAGGAATTTTCACACGTCGTCGTTCACTTTTGTTGCGAGTTCAAATGGAACAAGTGCCGCTTAACCTACCTTTAACAAAGTTTTCATATTTAAGACTCTCTATTGTTATTTGGCAACTGAACATCGGCACTCAAAAAGGGGTACAAATGGTGCAGTTGAAGATGAAAACTTACAACAAACAAATGCCAGCACACACACACATGCATACACTCACGCATCACACACACACCCGGTCTGCCTCAAGTGTTTACCATAGTAACTCCTTTGAAACTTTGAATGACATGAATTGGGTTAGGCCCTACTTACTTCAATGGCCTCGCATGCCAGTTTTTGGAAATATGTGTGGTATATTTGTGTGTATGGGGTTTTCGTTTTTGCCTTGGAAATCCAAAACTATGACGGTGACGCCGCCGATGATGATGTTGATGAACACAATGGTAAACACTTTAACATTGAAGAGTCTTGGCGGTTTCGTGAAAAACATTGTTATATGAAAAACAAAATACATTTGTTGCCTTCGTGGTTTTCCTTTTTTTCTGGTGGTAATAGGGTTGCCTCGTTTGATGATTAAAATATTGTTTTTTTTAAGCCCTGAATCATACTTTAGTAGAAGATCCTATCATAAAAAATGAGAGAAGAGACAAACATACCTCGCAAAGGATGCAGACTATTCAAGCGTTTTAAGAAACCTGTATCTGGAATGTTGAAACACTTTAGGGAGTAGTAGCACCCTACCCACTGATGAATTTACGTGGAAGTACAAACATATCATCGAACAGATCCTCAACTGAAGATCTTTCTGAGAAGACTGATGGCTAAATGAAACTAATATTTAATTTAAAACTGGCAACCCTATGTTCTTGATGTACCGTTATTGTTGTTGTTTTGAAACTCTCTTCTATCGCCGTTCATATTTGCCCGCAATTTATTTACATATTTTCAAGCAGTCATTTGCATCATTCATACGGAGCAATGATATACAAGTAGAAAACTTTATTAATAAACGTCCATGTTTTTTTGTGAATAAAAAAAAAACAATAACAACAGCAACAACAACAAAAACCAAACCCTTTCTCTTCTCCACTGTGGTGTATCACAAACAAATCATGACACACTTGAAAAAAGACGGATGGCAACCAAACAAACTCATAACCACAAATCAACGAACTGAACAGAGCACAAATGGATAAACAAAAGGATGCACAATGGATGGATGATTCATTGTAAACGATTTTTAGCGATCGATTTTTTTCTATTCAAAATAAAAAAGGCAAACTCGCATGAACTCTTATTGTCGTGTCAATTGGGGCCAGCAATTAAAATAAATATTTTGTATCAAAAGGTCGCAAGACAAATAATGTTCAGAATGCAAAATGATTTCTAAGAATTTTTATAAAATTGCAAGTCCGCTATATTCCAAAGGCCTTCTAGAGGTAATAATTACTCCAAAGTTTTTCTATAGCAAGAAGGTCATCCAAAGGTCTCAACAGAAAGAAGGCCTTCTAAAGGCCTTAAAAGACCAAAGGTCTAGACACTCCAAAGATCCTTCCAAAGACCTTCTACAGACTGAAGACCTTGCGAAGGCCTAAAATAGAGAACATATCTCCCACAAAGGACATTCCAAAGCACTTCAATAGACCAAAGACCTTCAAAGGTATAGAAGACCTTTTAAAGGTATAGAAAACCTTTCAAAGGTCTTCCTTAGACAAAAGATCTTCCAAAGCTTTTCTGTAGATCCTAACAAATGTTTCTAACAGACAGAAGACCTTTTATAGGTCTTCTACAGACAGAAGTCCTTCCAAAAGTCTTCTATAGACAGAAGTCCTTCCAAAAGTCTTCAACAGACAGAAGAAAAAAAGTGTCGTCCGGAAATGTTTTCCTTTTTTCTACAGAAAAAAATAGAATATTTTCAGTAAACTGAAGAATTGTTTCCTATCGAAAAATGTGTCCTCAGTCACCTGAGGAATTTTTTCCTACATAAAAAGTTTCCTCAGTGATCTGAGAATTTTTTTAGAGAAAAAAGTGGCCTCGGTGACCTGAAGAATTTTGCACTACAGAAAAAACTGGCCTCAGTGACCTGGATAATTTTTTTCTATAGAAAAAAGTTGAATATTTTCAGTAAACTGAAGAATTGTTTCCTATAGAAAAATGTGTCCCCAGTCACCTGAGGAATTTTTTCCTATATAAAAAGTGTCCTCAGTGATCTTAGAATTTTTTTAGAGAAAAAAGTGGCCTCGGTGACCTGAAGAATTTTTCCCTACAGAAAAAAGTGGCCTCAGTGACTTGGATAATTTTTTTTCTATAGAAAAAAGTGGCCTTAGTGACCTGACGAATTTTTTCCTATAGAAAAAGGTAGCCTAAGTGATCTGAGAAATGTTTTCTATAGAAAAAATTGTCTTTAGTGCCCTGAGGAATTTTATAGAAAAAAGTGTCTTCAGTGACTTGAAGAATTTGTTCCAGAGAAAAAAAGTGTCCTCAGAAGAAAAAAGTTCACTTAAGTCTCAGTGGATTTTTTTCTAGAGAAAAAAGTGCACTTAGGACTCTGGGGATTTTTTTCTATAGAAAAAAGTGTCATTAGTGTCCTGAGGAATTGCTCTCTATAGAAAAATTGTCTTCAAAGTCCTGAGGATTTTTTCTATAGAAAAAAGTGTCCTCAGTGCACTGAGGAATATGTTTTCTATAGAAAAAAATCTTCAGGGCGCAGAAGAGTAACATTTTTGCAAAGAAAAAAGTGTCGTCAGGTATCCGAGAAATTTTCTTCTATAGAAAAAAATTTCCTCAGTAACCTAAAGAATTTATTTCTATAAAAAGGTGTCCTCTGTGACCTGAGATGTTTTTGTCTATAGAAAACAATGTCCTCCGTCAACTGAGGACTTTTTTCTATAAAACATTTTCCTCAGTGAGCTTTGGATTTTTTATATACAAACAGTGTCCTAGAGTAGTTTTTTTCTGTAGAAAAAAGTGTTTTTCTATGAAAAAAGTGTCCTTAGGGAACTGACAACGCTTTTTTCTATATCCCTGAGGGCACCTGTTGGAAAATTGTCCTCGAGGAATTTTCTTCTATAGAGCAACTTGAGGGAAATTTTTCTATAGTAAAAGTGTCTTCTATGAAGAATATTTTTTCTACGGAAGTAAGCGTCGTCGGTATCCTCAGGGATCTGGGGACTTTGAAAGACAGAAGACCTTGGAAAGGTCTTCTATAGACAGAATTCCGCCCAAAAGTTTCCTATAGACAGAAGAAGAAAAATACAAAGGTGTTCCATAGACGGATGACTATCCACGGGTCTTCCATAGACAGAAGTCCATCTTCATTGAACCGAAAGAAGCTATTATATAAACATAAAAGCTTGCAAAGCCTTTTATACACATACGGAAAAAATCCTCAGATCCTTGAGGAAACTAGTTTCTATCGAAAAAGTGTCGTCAGATACCTGAGGACACTTGATTCTATGAAAAAAAAACGTAAGAATTTTTTGCAGAAAATCTTTCTTTAGACAAAGGTGTCGTCAGGGTCTGTCGAAATTTTTTCTATAGAAAAAAGTGTCCTCACGGAAGCGAGCAAACTTTTTATATAGAAACAAGTTTCCTCAGGGACCTGACGAAGTTTTTTCTATAAAAAAAGTTTCCTCTGTGACCTGACGAAGTTTTTTCTATAAAAGAGTTTCCTCAGAGACCTGAAGCTTTTTTCTATAGAAAAAAAGTGTCCTCATAGACCTGTAGATTTTCTTTCTGTAGAAAAACAGTGTCCTCAGTAACCTAAGAAAAAAAAGATTCCTCAGGGACTTGACGAAAATTTTTACTAAAGACAAAAGTGTCCTCAGTAACCCGAGGAATTTTTATATAGAAAAAGTTTTCTCATTAACCTGTGGCATTTTTTACTACAGACAAAAGTATCCGTAGTAACCTGAGCAATTTTTTCTAGAGAAAAACAGTGTCCTCAGTAAAAAAGTTTCCAGAGTTACCTGAGGATTTTTTTTATTTTATTTATTTTATAGAAAAAGTGTCCTCAGTAAACTGAATAGTTGTTTACTATCGAATAAATGTCCTCACTAACCTGAGGATTTTTTTTTTTTTTCTATAAAACAGTCTGTACAGTAACCTGAGGATTTTTTTTTGTTTAGAAAAAGAGTCCTCAGTAACCTGAGGAATTTTTTCTATAGAAAAAGGGTCCTCAGTAATCTGAGGATTTTTTTTTATAGAAAAAGTGTCCTCAATAACCTGAGGAAATTTTTCTATAGAAAAAAGTGTCCTTAAGAGCGACAGGATTTTTTTATAGAAAAAGTGTCGCTAGTAAACTGAAAAATTGTTTACTATAGAAAAAATTTCTTCACTAAGCTGTGCATTTTTTCTATAGAGAAAAGTGTCTACAGTAACTTAAGGAATTCTTTTCCATAGAAAAACGGTGCCCTCAGTAAAAAATTGTCCTTAGTGACCTGAGGCATTGTTTTCTATTGAAAAGAGTGAAAAAAGTTTTCTATAGACTAAGGAATTTTTTCTATAGAAAAAATTGTCCCCTGTGACCTGAAGAACGAAAAACTTTCCCATTGCGACCTGAGGATTTCTTCTATAGAAAAAAGTGCGTTCAGTGACTTAAGGATTTTTTTCTATAGAAAAGAGTGTCCTCAACCTCAGTGGCCTGAAGATTTTCTATAGAAAAAATCGTCCTCCGAAAATTATCCTCAGTACCATGAAGATTTTTTAACCTGGGAAATTTTTCTGTAGAAAAAGTGTTCTCAGTAACATGAGGAATTTTTTCTATAGAAAAAGTGTTCTCAGTAAACTGAGGCATTTTTTCTATAGAACAAGTGTCGTCAGTAGCCTGAGGAATTTTTTCTATAGAAAAATGTGTCCTCAGTAACCTGAGGAATTTTTTCTATAGAAAAAATTGTCCTCAGTAACCTGATTAATTTTTTCTATAGAAAAAGTGCCCTCAGTAAAAACCTGTGGATTTTTTTTTTTGAAAAGGTGTTCTCAGTGATTTGAGGAATTTTTTTCTATAGAAAAAGTGTCCTCAGTAACCTGAGGCATTTTTTCTACAGAAAAAGTGTCCTCAGTAACCAGAGAAATTTTTTCTATAGAAAAAGTGTCCTCAGTAAGCTGAGGATAGAAAAAAGTTTCCTCAGGAACCTGACGAAATTTTTTCTATAGAAAACAGTTTCCTCAGGGATATGAGGAAACTTTTTTGTATAGAAAACAGTTTCTTCAGGGATCTGAGGAAACTTTTTTGTATAGAAAAAAGTTTCCTTAGGGACCTAACGAAATGAAAGAAAGTGGCTTCAGTGAGCTGAGGAATTTTTCTCTAGAGAAAAAGTGTCCTCAGGTCCCTATGGAATTTTTTCAATAGAAAAAAGCATTCCTCAGGGACGTGCCGAAATTGTTTCTATAGAAAAAAGTTTCCTTTGGGACCTGTCGCCAGGGACCTAACGAAATGGAAAAAGTGGCTTCAGTGACCTGTGGAAAAGTGTCCTCAGTGTTCTTTGTAATGTTTTCGATAAAAAAGGTGACCTCATTGGCCTGAGTTATTTTTTTTTTTGTAGAAAAAAGTGTCCTCTGTGATGTGAGGATTTTTTTCTATAGAAAAAAGTGTCCTCAGTGATCTGAGGAATTTTGTTCTATAGGATTTTTTCTATAGAAAAAATGTCATCAGTGATGTAAGGATTTTTTTCTATAGAAAAACGTGTCCTCTGTGACCTGAGGAATTTTTTTCTATATAAAAGTGTCCTCAGTGACCTGAGGAATTTTTTTTGAAAAAATAGTGTCCTCAGTGGCCTGAGGATTGTTTTCTATAGAAAAAAGTGTCTTCACTATCCTGAGGATTTTTTATATAAAAAATGTCTACAGTAACCTGATGCATTTTTTCTATAACAAAATGGTGTCCTCAGTAAAAAAAAATTGTCCTCAGTGACCTGAGGCAATGTTTTCTCTAGAAAAAAGTGCCTTTAGTGACTCGAGGATTTTTTTCTATAGCAAAAATTGTCCTCAGTGACCTGCGTAATTTTTTCTATAGGAATTTTTTCTATGGAAAAAGTGTCCTCGGTAACCTGAAGATTTTTTCTATAGAAAAAAAGTGTCTACAGTAACTTGAGGAATTTTTTCTACAGAAAAACAGTTTAGTCAGTTAAAAAATTGTCCTCAGTGACCAGAGGAATTTTGTTCTAACGAAAAATTGTACTCAGGAACCTGAGAATTTCTTCTATAGAAAAAGTTTCCTCAGTAAATATATAGAAAAAAGTGTCTACAGTATCCTTAGGACTTTTTTCTCTAGAAAAATGTGTCTTTAGTGACTTGAGGGATTTTTCTATGGAAAAAAGTGTCCTCTGTAACCTAAGGAATTTTTCTGTAGAAAAAGTGTCCTCAGTAACCTGAGGATTTTTTTCTATAGGAAAAGTGTCCCCAGTATCCTGAGGAATTTTTTCTATAGAAAAAGTGTCCTCAGTAACCTGAGGAATTTTTTCTATAGAAAAAGTGTCCTCAGTAACCTGAGGAATTTTTTCTATAGAAAAAGTGTCCTCAGTAGCCTGAGGAATTTTTTCTATAGAAAAAAGTGTCCTCAGTGGCCTGAGGAATTTATTTCTATAGAAAAATTGTGCTCAGTGACCTGAAAAATGTTTCTATAGACCCCGGTGACCTGAGGAATTGTTTTCTGTATTTTTTCTATAGTATTAATACTGGGCCTCAAAAATTTACGTTATCCTTCATCCTTTCACTTAAGTAACATTTATTAATAATAACTGATTGAATTTTAAACAAAATATTTCTTGCTTCAATATTTCATCTGGAACATATACTCTCACAAACAAGAACAAACATTCTTTAACTTATCGACATTCGTAAGACTTTCCATCATCTTAAAGTTATTGGCTAATATTACTTTGGCATTGTTGATGATGCCAATACCCCAACCAAACTCTTCGAAGGCAACCAGAAATGTTCTTGTCATTTTTATGAACATTGTCAAACGAATTGATTTATGATCGGAACGTTTATTTGGTACAAAGTTAGGTCGGTCGTTGGTTGTTCGTTTCTATCGTTCACTTCGTTAAACAGAAATCAATAATTGTCCTGTTTCGAATGCCACTACTGCTGATGCTGCTGCTGCAAACAATACCAATTTACTAGTTATACATTCTAGTTATGAGTGTGTGTGTGTTCGTGTTGAGCACACCCAGCTAACAATTTTTTCCGAGGGCTCTGATATCAGATTTTTTCTGAGATTTTCTGAATTTTTTTTAGAAATGTGGCCGATTTCTCTAATATTTTCCTAGAAATTGGACCGATTTTCTATAAGTTTATTTTAAGAATCTCTGCACATTTTCTAAAGAACCTTAAGAATCGTCATTCCGAATTCGTTCCGATTTCTAATGGATTTTCTAAGGGAATTTTTTTTCGGTTGATGTCGAAGAACAAAATGACTGGTCATAAAATTCGCATATACAGTTTTACAATTTTTTTAATATAAATGCAACATATAATAATTCAAGCTAGTGTTGATAGCTTCAACATACTTCTGCACATTGTTCTACTGTTAATCATAAAATGATAACAACAGGCAATATCATTAGAAAGTTTGAAATTATAATCTTCCATAAATAGTACATTAAAAGAAAATTGTCTCTGAGTGGGGTTTGTTCAGTACAGTACGACACGTGTTGTGTCAATATCAAAGGCGTCAGAATTGTTTCAGAAAATCTGAACTTTTTTCCGAATTTTTCCAGAATTTCCTTCCGAATTCGGACGGATTTTCTTAAGAAAATCTAAATTTTTCATCGAATTTTCCAGAATTTTCTTCCGAATTCGGACCGAATTCTGTCAGAAAATCTAAATTTTTCTCCGAATTTTCCAAGAATTTACTTCCGAATACGGACCGAATTCGTCGCGAAACTCTAACATTTTTTATGAATTTTCTTCGCAAATTCTTTCCGAATTCGGTGACCACGTCCATACAACTTTCGTACCGAATTCGATACGAATTCGGCATCAGAATCGGATATTTTTTCAGAAATTCTGTCCGAATTCGATACGAATTCGGAAAAAAATGTTAGCTGGGCAGCCACACATGCCTGCACACACACACACAGAACCCCATTTGTATGACATACATTTTTCGTACAATCAGTGCAAAAAGAGGCCACAAATACCGACTACCAGCATTTTGTTTCCAAAAGAGGGGATTATTTTTTTTTCATTCTACTGCACAATAGTTCAATGGAAATTTGTTCGGTCGTTCAATTGTCCGTCTGATTTTTGTTGGCTGAGCTCTAACTTACATGTTGTAAACAATAACTAATGGAAAATTATGAAAATACCAAAAACAAATTTAGCGTAAAATTAAGTTTCCATAACTGGTTACAGGTCAGGGTTTTTTTTTAATGTCAGAAATAAAACAAAGGAAACGTTTTGTAACTGAAACTGTATGGCAGCTTGTGATTGTTGAACGTGAGGATAGTTTAGACAGAGGTGGCCAAGCTGTTGTGATATTTTTTTTGTTTGGTTGAACTTATTTTGTTCATAAGGTCCTTGAGGACACGCTTTCTACAAAGGAAAATCCTCGATTACCTCTGGGCATTATTTCCCAACAGAAAAAAGTCCTCAGGACCCTGAAAATAATTTTTTAAGGTCACTAAGGACACTTTTTTATACAAAAAAGTTTCTCAGGTCACTGGACATTTTCTTAAGGAGAAAAAATCCATAAAAAATTCTTAAGAACACTTTTTAAATAAAAAATCCTCAGTTACTTGAGGACCTTTTTCTACAGAAAAAATCGTGAGTAATATCTGAACAATTTTCTATGAAAAATTCTACAGTTACTGAGTATACTTTTTTCTATAGAGGACAATTCCTCCGGTTCCTGGGTATTTTTTATGAAAAATGAAAACCTGAGGTTCCTGAGGACACATTTGTCTGTACAAAAAACTCCTCAGATCTCTCCATGAAAAAAATGCATCTGTAGGCCTATTCTGTAAGTTTTTAACAACTTTACTCATTGTTTATTTTACAACAATTTCATTTGTTTGTTTTATTGTTGTTACAAAAACAAAAGAAATTTAAACAATATCGATAGTTGTTAAAAGTTACAGAATAGGCCTACTGGTCTCTATGTGCACCTTGTTATAGACAAGTTTTCCTCAGGTACATTAGGACAGTTTTTTCTATAGAAAGAATCCTCAGGCTCCTGAGGACAGCTTTTTCTATAGACAAAAATCCTCAGGACCCTGGGGACACTTTTTTCTAAAAAAAGTCACTGTTTTAAAAAAAAAATATTCTGATTGTCTATAGAAAAAGTTCCTCAATTCCCTGATGACACTTTTGTCTATAGATCTCAGGGACCCGACTTTTTGCTATAGCAAAAATCCTCAGTTCACTTTTTTCTATAGAAAAAATCCTCAGTTTAGTTTTTTCTATAGAAAAAATCCTCATGCCACATTTTTCTGTGGCAAAAAATCTCCTAAGTACCTGAAGCCACTTTTTTCTATAGCAAAAAACTATACCTATGTTCCTGAGGATTCTAATTTCTATAGAAAACCTTTTTTATAGGAAAAATTCATAATGTCCCGAATATACCCTCAGTACACTTTTTTCTATAGAAAACATTTCCCATGTTTCTATAGAAATTTTTTTTACAAAAATGTGTTCCACCTGAGATTATTTTCTACTGACAAATTCTCATAAGGGACCTATGGGAATTGAGAATCTTTCTATGGGGAAATTGTTCCTTAGAGGAAAAACGTGCCTTTAGGCGCCTTAAGTTATTTTTTGTAGAAAAAAAGTGCTCTGAGGATTTTTGTCTATAGAAAACCGTGTCATCAGGGCCTGAAGATTTCCCTGATCCCTTCTATAGGAAAAATTTCGTCAGGTACATAGGACACTTTTTTCTTTTTTCGTCAGGTACCAGAGGAAACTTATTTCTATAGAAAAAAATTTCAGGTCCCTGAGGACATTTGTTTCTATAAAAAATGTCCTCAGGTCCCTGAGGAAACCTGTTTCTATAGACAAAAATTTCGTCAGGTCCCTGAGGACACTTTTTTTATAGACAAAATTCCGTCAGTTACCTCAGGACACTTTTTTGTCAAAAATTTTGTCAAGTCCCTGAGTACATTTTTTTCTATAGAAAAAATTTCCTCATGCCACCGAGGACAATTTTTGCTAAGAAAAAATTTCCTCAGGTCCCTGTGGACACTTTTTTCTATAGATTAAATTTCCTCAGGTCCCTGAGAACTCTCTTTTCTATAGAAAAAAATTCCTCAGGTCCCTGAGGACACTTTTTCCTATAGAAAAAATGTCGTCAGGTCCCTGAGGACACTTTTTCCTATAGAAAAAATGTCGTCAGGTCCCTGAGGACACTTTTTCCTATAGAAAAAATGTCGTCAGGTCCCTGAGGACACTTTTTTCTATAGAAAAAAATTTCCTCAGGTCCCTGAAGACTCTTATTACTATAGAAAAAATTTCCTCAGGTCCCTGTGGACTCTTTTTTCTATAGAAAAATTTTCCTCAGGTCCCTGAGGTCTCTTTTTTCTATAGAAAAAATTTCCTCAGGTCCCTGAGGACTCTTTTTTCTATAGAAAAAATTTCCTCAGGTCCCTGAGGACTCTTTTTTCTATAGAAAAAATTTCCTCAGGTCCCTGAGGACTCTTTTTTCTATAGAAACATTTCCTCAGGTCCCTGAGGACTCTTTTTTCTATAGAAACATTTCCTCAGGTCCCTGAGGACTCTTTTTTCTATAGAAACATTTCCTCAGGTCCCTGAGGACTCTTTTTTCTATAGAAAAAATTTCCTCAGGTCCCTGAGGACTCTTTTTTCTATAGAAAAAATTTCCTCAGGTCCCTGAGGACTCTTTTTTCTATACAAAAAATTTCCTCAGGCCCCTGAGGACACTTTTTTCTATAGAAAAAATTTCCTCAGGTCACTGAGGACACTTTTTTCTATAGAAAAAAATCCTCAGCTCCCTGAGGACACTTTTTTCTATAGAAAAAATTTCCTCAGGACCCTGAAGACACTTTTTTCTGTAGAAAAAATTTCCTTAGGTCCCTGAGGACACTTTTTTCTATAGAAAAAATGTCGTCAGGTCCCTGAGGACACTTTTTTCTATAGAAAAAATTTCGTCAGGTGCCTGAGGACACTTTTTTCTATAGAAAAAATTTCGTCAGGTGCCTGAGGACACTTTTTTCTATAGAAAAAATTTCGTCAGGTGCCTGAGGACACTTTTTTCTATAGAAAAAATTTCGTCAGGTGCCTGAGGACACTTTTTTCTATAGAAAAAATTTCGTCAGGTCCGTGAGCACATTTTTTTCTATAGAAAAAAATTCGTCGGGTCCGTGAGCACATTTTTTTCTATAGAAAAAAATTCGTCAGGTTACTGAGCACATTTTTTCTGTAGAAAAAAATTCGTCAGGTCCGTGATCACATTTTTTCTATAGAAAAAAAAATGTCGTCAGGTCCCTGAGGACACTTTTTTCTATAGAAAAAATGTCGTCAGGTCCCTGAGGACACTTTTTTCTATAGAAAAAATGTCGTCAGGTCCCTGAGGACACTTTTTTCTATAGAAAAAATGTCGTCAGGTCCCTGAGGACACTTTTTTCTATAGAAAAAATGTCGTCAGGTCCCTGAGGACACTTTTTTCTATAGAAAAAATGTCGTCAGGTCCCTGAGGACACTTTTTTCTATAGAAAAAATGTCGTCAGGTCCCTGAGGACACTTTTTTCTATAGAAAAAATGTCGTCAGGTCCCTGAGGACACTTTTTTCTATAGAAAAAATGTCGTCAGGTCCCTGAGGACACTTTTTTCTATAGAAAAAATGTTTTTTTGTTTCTATAGAAAAAATGTCGTCAGGTCCCTGAGGACACTTTTTTCTATAGAAAAAATGTCGTCAGGTCCCTGAGGACACTTTTTTCTATAGAAAAAATGTCGTCAGGTCCCTGAGGATACTTTTTTCTATAGAAAAAATGTCGTCAGGTCCCTGAGGATACTTTTTTCTATAGAAAAAAATTTCGTCAGGTCCCTGAGGACACTTTTTTCTATAGAAAAAATTCCGTCAGGTCCCTGAGGACACTTTTTTCTATAGAAAAAATGTCGTCAGGTCCCTGAGGACACTTTTTTCTATAGAAAAAATGTCGTCAGGTCCCTGAGGACACTTTTTTCTATAGAAAAAATGTCGTCAGGTCCCAGGTCTATAGAAAAAATTTCGTCAGGTCCCTGAGGACACTTTTTTCTATAGAAAAAATTTCGTCAGGTCCCTGAGGACACTTTTTTTTATAGAAAAAAATGTCGTCAGGTCCCTGAGGATACTTTTTTCTATAGAAAAAAATGTCGTCAGGTCCCTGAGGATACTTTTTTCTATAGAAAAAAATGTCGTCAGGTCCCTGAGGATACTTTTTTCTATAGAAAAAAATGTCGTCAGGTCCCTGAGGATACTTTTTTCTATAGAAAAAAATGTCGTCAGGTCCCTGAGGATACTTTTTTCTATAGAAAAAAATGTCGTCAGGTCCCTGAGGATACTTTTTTCTATAGAAAAAAATGTCGTCAGGTCCCTGAGGATACTTTTTTCTATAGAAAAAAATGTCGTCAGGTCCCTGAGGATACTTTTTTCTATAGAAAAAAATGTCGTCAGGTCCCTGAGGATACTTTTTTCTATAGAAAAAAATGTCGTCAGGTCCCTGAGGATACTTTTTTCTATAGAAAAAAATGTCGTCAGGTCCCTGAGGACCCTTTTTTCTATAGAAAAAATGTCGTCAGGTCCCTGAGGACCCTTTTTTCTATAGAAAAAAATGTCGTCAGGTCCCTGAGGATACTTTTTTCTATAGAAAAAAATGTCGTCAGGTCCCTGAGGACCCTTTTTTCTATAGAAAAAATGTCGTCAGGTCCCTGAGGACCCTTTTTTCTATAGAAAAAAATGTCGTCAGCTCCCTGAGGACCCTTTTTTCTATAGAAAAAATGTCGTCAGGTCCCTGAGGACACTTTTTTTCTATAGAAAAAATGTCGTCAGGTCCCTGAGGACACTTTTTTTCTATAGAAAAAATGTCGTCAGGTCCCTGAGGACACTTTTTTTCTATAGAAAAAATGTCGTCAGGTCCCTGAGGACACTTTTTTCTATAGAAAAAATGTCGTCAGGTCCCTGAGGACACTTTTTTCTATAGAAAAAATGTCGTCAGGTCCCTGAGGACACTTTTTTCTATAGAAAAAATGTCGTCAGGTCCCTGAGGACACTTTTTTCTATAGAAAAAATGTCGTCAGGTCCCTGAGGACACTTTTTTCTATAGAAAAAATGTCGTCAGGTCCCTGAGGACACTTTTTTCTATAGAAAAAATGTCGTCAGGTCCCTGAGGACACTTTTTTCTATAGAAAAAATGTCGTCAGGTCCCTGAGGACACTTTTTTCTATAGAAAAAATGTCGTCAGGTCCCTGAGGACACTTTTTTCTATAGAAAAAATGTCGTCAGGTCCCTGAGGACACTTTTTTCTATAGAAAAAATGTCGTCAGGTCCCTGAGGACACTTTTTTCTATAGAAAAAATGTCGTCAGGTCCCTGAGGACACTTTTTTCTATAGAAAAAATGTCGTCAGGTCCCTGAGGACACTTTTTTCTATAGAAAAAATGTCGTCAGGTCCCTGAGGACACTTTTTTCTATAGAAAAAATGTCGTCAGGTCCCTGAGGACACTTTTTTCTATAGAAAAAATGTCGTCAGGTCCCTGAGGACACTTTTTTCTATAGAAAAAATGTCGTCAGGTCCCTGAGGACACTTTTTTCTATAGAAAAAATGTCGTCAGGTCCCTGAGGACACTTTTTTCTATAGAAAAAATGTCGTCAGGTCCCTGAGGACACTTTTTTCTATAGAAAAAATGTCGTCAGGTCCCTGAGGACACTTTTTTCTATAGAAAAAAATGTCGTCAGGTCCCTTAGGACACTTTTTTCCATAGAAAAAAATGTCGTCAGGTCCCTGAGGATACTTTTTTCTAAAAAAAAAATGTCGTCAGGTCCCTGAGGATACTTTTTTCTATAGAAAAAAATGTCGTCAGGTCCCTGAGGATACTTTTTTCTATAGAAAAAAATGTCGTCAGGTCCCTGAGGATACTTTTTTCTATAGAAAAAAATGTCGTCAGGTCCCTGAGGATACTTTTTTCTATAGAAAAAAATGTCGTCAGGTCCCTGAGGATACTTTTTTCTATAGAAAAAAATGTCGTCAGGTCCCTGAGGATACTTTTTTCTATAGAAAAAAATGTCGTCAGGTCCCTGAGGATACTTTTTTCTATAGAAAAAAATGTCGTCAGGTCCCTGAGGATACTTTTTTCTATAGAAAAAAATGTCGTCAGGTCCCTGAGGATACTTTTTTCTATAGAAAAAAATGTCGTCAGGTCCCTGAGGATACTTTTTTCTATAGAAAAAAATGTCGTCAGGTCCCTGAGGATACTTTTTTCTATAGAAAAAAATGTCGTCAGGTCCCTGAGGATACTTTTTTCTATAGAAAAAAATGTCGTCAGGTCCCTGAGGATACTTTTTTCTATAGAAAAAAATGTCGTCAGGTCCCTGAGGATACTTTTTTCTATAGAAAAAAATGTCGTCAGGTCCCTGAGGATACTTTTTTCTATAGAAAAAAATGTCGTCAGGTCCCTGAGGATACTTTTTTCTATAGAAAAAAATGTCGTCAGGTCCCTGAGGATACTTTTTTCTATAGAAAAAAATGTCGTCAGGTCCCTGAGGATACTTTTTTCTATAGAAAAAAATGTCGTCAGGTCCCTGAGGATACTTTTTTCTATAGAAAAAAATGTCGTCAGGTCCCTGAGGATACTTTTTTCTATAGAAAAAAATGTCGTCAGGTCCCTGAGGATACTTTTTTCTATAGAAAAAAATGTCGTCAGGTCCCTGAGGATACTTTTTTCTATAGAAAAAAATGTCGTCAGGTCCCTGAGGATATTTTTTTCTATAGAAAAAAATGTCGTCAGGTCCCTGAGGACACTTTTTTCTATAGAAAAAATTTCGTCAGGTCCCTGAGGACACTTTTTTCTATAGAAAAAATTTCGTCAGGTCCCTGAGGACACTTTTTTCTATAGAAAAAATTTCGTCAGGTCCCTGAGGACACTTTTTTCTATAGAAAAAATTTCGTCAGGTCCCTGAGGACACTTTTTTTTATAGAAAAAAATGTCGTCAGGTCCCTGAGGATACTTTTTTCTATAAAAAAAAATGTCGTCAGGTCCCTGAGGATACTTTTTTCTATAGAAAAAAATGTCGTCAGGTCCCTGAGGATACTTTTTTCTATAGAAAAAAAATGTCGTCAGGTCCTTGAGGATACTTTTTTCTATAGAAAAAAATGTCGTCAGGTCCCTGAGGATACTTTTTTCTATAGAAAAAAATGTCGTCAGGTCCTTGATGACACTTTTTTCTATAGAAAAAAATGTCGTCAGGTCCTTGATGACACTTTTTTCTATAGAAAAAAATGTCGTCAGGTCCCTGATGACACTTTTTTTCTATAGAAAAAATGTCGTCAGGTCCCTGAGGACCCTTTTTTTCTATAGAAAAAATGTCGTCAGGTCCCTGAGGACCCTTTTTTTCTATAGAAAAAATGTCGTCAGGTCCCTGAGGACCCTTTTTTTCTATAGAAAAAATGTCGTCAGGTCCCTGAGGACACTTTTTTCTATAGAAAAAATGTCGTCAGGTCCCTGAGGACACTTTTTTCTATAGAAAAAATGTCGTCAGGTCCCTGAGGACACTTTTTTCTATAGAAAAAATGTCGTCAGGTCCCTGAGGACACTCTTTTCTATAGAAAAAATGTCGTCAGGTCCCTGAGGACACTCTTTTCTATAGAAAAAATGTCGTCAGGTCCCTGAGGACACTCTTTTCTATAGAAAAAATGTCGTCAGGTCCCTGAGGACACTCTTTTCTATAGAAAAAATGTCGTCAGGTCCCTGAGGACACTTTTTTCTATAGAAAAAATGTCGTCAGGTCCCTGAGGACACTTTTTTCTATAGAAAAAATGTCGTCAGGTCCCTGAGGACACTTTTTTCTATAGAAAAAATGTCGTCAGGTCCCTGAGGACACTTTTTTCTATAGAAAAAATGTCGTCAGGTCCCTGAGGACACTTTTTTCTATAGAAAAAATGTCGTCAGGTCCCTGAGGACACTTTTTTCTATAGAAAAAATGTCGTCAGGTCCCTGAGGACACTTTTTTCTATAGAAAAAAATTCGTCAGGTCCCTTAGGACACTTTTTTCTATAGAAAAAAATGTCGTCAGGTCCCTGAGGATACTTTTTTCTAAAAAAAAATGTCGTCAGGTCCCTGAGGATACTTTTTTCTATAGAAAAAAATGTCGTCAGGTCCCTGAGGATACTTTTTTCTATAGAAAAAAATGTCGTCAGGTCCCTGAGGATACTTTTTTCTATAGAAAAAAATGTCGTCAGGTCCCTGAGGATACTTTTTTCTATAGAAAAAAATGTCGTCAGGTCCCTGAGGATACTTTTTTCTATAGAAAAAAATGTCGTCAGGTCCCTGAGGATACTTTTTTCTATAGAAAAAAATGTCGTCAGGTCCCTGAGGATACTTTTTTCTATAGAAAAAAATGTCGTCAGGTCCCTGAGGAAACTTTTTTCTATAGAAAAAAATGTCGTCAGGTCCCTGAGGATACTTTTTTCTATAGAAAAAAATTTCGTCAGGTCCCTGAGGACACTTTTTTCTATAGAAAAAATTTCGTCAGGTCCCTGAGGACACTTTTTTTTATAGAAAAAAATGTCGTCAGGTCCCTGAGGATACTTTTTTCTATAGAAAAAAATGTCGTCAGGTCCCTGAGGATACTTTTTTCTATAGAAAAAAATGTCGTCAGGTCCCTGAGGATACTTTTTTCTATAGAAAAAAATGTCGTCAGGTCCCTGAGGATACTTTTTTCTATAGAAAAAAAATGTCGTCAGGTCCCTGAGGATACTTTTTTCTATAGAAAAAAATGTCGTCAGGTCCCTGAGGATACTTTTTTCTATAGAAAAAAATGTCGTCAGGTCCCTGAGGATACTTTTTTCTATAGAAAAAAATGTCGTCAGGTCCCTGAGGATACTTTTTTCTATAGAAAAAAATGTCGTCAGGTCCTTGATGACACTTTTTTCTATAGAAAAAAATGTCGTCAGGTCCCTGAGGACCCTTTTTTTCTATAGAAAAAATGTCGTCAGGTCCCTGAGGACCCTTTTTTTCTATAGAAAAAATGTCGTCAGGTCCCTGAGGACACTCTTTTCTATAGAAAAAATGTCGTCAGGTCCCTGAGGACACTCTTTTCTATAGAAAAAATGTCGTCAGGTCCCTGAGGACACTCTTTTCTATAGAAAAAATGTCGTCAGGTCCCTGAGGACACTCTTTTCTATAGAAAAAATGTCGTCAGGTCCCTGAGGACACTCTTTTCTATAGAAAAAATGTCGTCAGGTCCCTGAGGACACTCTTTTCTATAGAAAAAATGTCGTCAGGTCCCTGAGGACACTTTTTTCTATAGAAAAAATGTCGTCAGGTCCCTGAGGACACTTTTTTCTATAGAAAAAATGTCGTCAGGTCCCTGAGGACACTTTTTTCTATAGAAAAAATGTCGTCAGGTCCCTGAGGACACTTTTTTCTATAGAAAAAATGTCGTCAGGTCCCTGAGGACACTTTTTTTCTATAGAAAAAATGTCGTCAGGTCCCTGAGGACACTTTTTTTCTATAGAAAAAATGTCGTCAGGTCCCTGAGGACACTTTTTTTCTATAGAAAAAATGTCGTCAGGTCCCTGAGGACACTTTTTCTTCTATAGAAAAAATGTCGTCAGGTCCATGAGGACACTTTTTTTCTATAGAAAAAATGTCGTCAGGTCCCTGAGGACACTTTTTCTTCTATAGAAAAAATGTCGTCAGGTCCCTGAGGACACTTTTTTCTATAGAAAAATCTGCCTCAGGTCCCTGAGGACACTTTTTTCTATAGAAAACAATTTCGTCAGGTAACTGAGGAAACTTTTTTCTATAGAAAAAAATTTCGTCAGGTCACTTAGGAAACTTTTTTCTATAGAAAAAAATTTCATCAGGTCACTGAGGAAACTTTTTTCTATAGAAAAAAATTTCGTCAGGTCACTGAGGAAACTTTTTTCTATAGAAAAAATTTCGTCAGGTGCCTGAGGACACTTTTTTCTATAGAAAAATTTCGTCAGGTGCCTGAGGACACTTTTTTCTATAGCAAAAATTTCATCAGGTCCCTGAGGACACTTTTTCCTATAGAAAAAATTTAGTCAGGTCCCTGAGGACACCTTTTTTCTATAGAAAAAATTTCGTCAGGTCCCTGAGGACACTTTTTTCTATAGAAAAAATTTCGTCAGGTGCCTGAGGACACTTTTTTCTATAGAAAAAATTTCATCAGGTCCCTGAGGACACTTTTTCCTATAGAAAAAATTTAGTCAGGTCCCTGAGGACACTTTTTCTATAGAAAAAATTAAAAAAAAGTCTATTAGAAAGCCTCAGGTCCCATAGGAGGTTTTCTTTTATATTTAAAAAATCCCCAGGATACTTTTTTCTACAAAAAAATCTCAGATCCCTGAGAATACTTTCTTCATAGAAAAATCCTCTCCTTTCGTCATTATTTGTCCATTGGGTCTCCTAAAATGGTAACTAGCACGTACCAAATGTTGGCCAGAAGCACTCTAGGTCTTCTACCTCAAAACACATGTACGAGTATGTACAAACTACGAAGTCACTTTACAACAATTTAGTGAACAATGGCAACGATGGAAATCATTCGTTTTACTCCAAATGTGCACATGAGGACCTTTAACACATTCCAAACGAAAAAGAAAAACACAAGGAAACCTAATCCGATTGCAAATATTTTTTGTATGTCTATATTAATATGTCCTTGTGTTTGTGATAGAAACTAAAATATACCAGTACTAGAGGAGAAAACTGAATTACAATAATATCGCCCGAAGGAGCTACCAAAAGCTACGAAGACCAAAAAACATTTAAACATTTAAAAAATAACATATTTTCAAAATAAAAATTGAAAAACAAGAACAAGGCTCAACACTTGAAGAACTTTTTGGACTTTTTCATCAAAAAGAAACAACAAAACAAACGAAAAAAACTACATGATTGTGTCGCATACTTGAGGAGCAAATGAAATTCTTTCTCTTTTTTGCCATCCTGGTGAACCTGACTGAATATACAAAGCATGTCGAAATGAAATAAACAACCGAAAGGTAACCGAGAAACAGCGAAGTTGGAAAACGAAGAAAACTTTAAAAAAAATGTACTGCTAACTGCACTTAAGTGGCATTTATAAGTAACCGTTACAGTTTTGTTTTCATTTTCACCATGGCGTTGAGTTTTCATTGAGTGGTGGTGTCCACCAACCACCATCAACAACAAACTCCTCAATTCGTCTCCCATTTCATGGCGCTGGTCATATAACGGAACGGAAATTGTAACTATCGTCCAAATCCTGTTTCTCATCTGTTTCTCTTTTCGTCTAAAATGAATTTGTTAGATTCGCTTTAAGAGGTAGGAAAATATATAAATTGTAGAGAGGGGAATAAAGAACAGAGAATTTTATTATACCCTACATTCATGCATTCATGGTTTGTTAATAAACTAATCGATAGAGTCCCTCTGTAAATTTGGTGGAATTCTTCAGGACTAATAAATAAATAAAATGTGAATCATTGTCTTGAGAAGACATGGTTTTGAAATAAATTCAATTTTTTAACTTAGTTTACCCTTGGACATCTAATTGCCAAATATTAAAAATTTTCCATTATGCAATTGACAACACTTTGGGCGTATTAATTAATGATCCTTAAAAAAGTTTGACAATCAAAATATTGTATCGCGTATTTTATACATTCTCCAACTCCATCTTCAGACGAAACATCAAAACCATTTTTCTTTTTCGCTTTTATTTTGCAAAATGTTAGAGATTTTGGTTTTATGTAATTCTCCTTTAAGTTATTTTCTCCTTTAAGTTGTTATTGTTGTATTTTCGTAATGTTTGTTGTACTTTCAACTGGCCAAGTTATTGGATGAAGGGTTTCCTTGTTTTGCATTGCAGTTCAGTTTCAAGTTGTTTTAACTCGGGAAGAGGTCATTCGTTATTAATGAGTCTTTTCTCAAGTGGTCACTGTTTGTTGTTGTCGTAGTTGTTTGTACTTTGGTTAACTTGTACAGGTATTTTTTTTTCCTATGGTGCTGAGATTTGTTTTACAATTTGAGACCACCATCAAAATTCGTCTCCTTCAAATAGGCTGAGAGTTTTATTTACTTAGCTTTTTCATCCGTTTTCTATTGTCCGTCTTTTCGGATTAAATTTTTTGCGGGTCAGTGTTGAAAGGCAATGGACAAAAAATTAGAGGCTTAAAAAATACAATTGATGTTTGTAGAGTTGAACATTATTTGCAGCTCATAATTTATAGTATTTCTGGGCTAAAAGACTTTCTTTTTCGAATTATTGGAAAGGTTTCATTCAAGAGGAAGAGCTGTAAGGAAATGCCATTTGAAAAATAAAGTTTAGTTAGTCAGTTGAGCCATTTTGAAGCAGACAATATCTATAGTAACCTGGGAATGTGTAGTGAGGAAGGTGTACATTCCTCTAATTCGTTTTGGGTCAGCCACAATTTTGATCCTTATGATTGTTCTTCCGTTTGTCTTGTAGAATTTTATAAGTCTTGAATCCATTCCACCACAAGAACTCCCCCCATCCTAGTAGAATGAATTGATGAAATTTTGAAAAGCAGGATCGACCACTCACTGATAGGATACAGATCCGAGAGAAATGATGTTTTCGCACCCCTATTCCGGCTTTTAGTGATAAATGAAATTCTTGTGCGCTTAAAAAAATACCTCAGGTCCGTGAGGACACCTTTTTTCTATAGGAAAAAATCCTCAGTTATCCGAAAACACTTTTCTATAGGAAAAAATTCTCAGTTTACTGAAGACAATTTTTTTCTATAAATAAAAGTCTGAAGGTGCCTGAAGACACTTTTTTCTATATCAAAAATTCTCAGGTCCCTGAGTCTCAGAGGACACTTTGTACTATAGACAAAAAATTCTGAATCCCAAAGAACACTTTCTACAGAAGAAACTCCTTGGGTTTCTGAAAACCCATTTTTCTATAAAAAAAAATCCTCAGATTTCTGAGGAGAATTCCTCAAACTCCTAAGGCCATTTTTTCTATTGTTGTTGTAGCAACCCAAATGTGTTGGTTCGTGTATTATTTCAGTTATCAGGTTCCTCTGTATCCAGATTCAAGAATTCTGCAACCTGGACTGGGTGCGTCCATATAGAATCAGGAGACAGGTGAGTGGGGTTAGCTGGGCAGCTAAACAAATGCAGTGTATAGTGTGCATCGTCCGGATCTTAACTCGTGTTTGCCTTGGCAGCTGGCGTTCTTCTGCTGCGATGGATGGGGGGTGGTCTCCAAGTACGGCATTCACACTGTATCTCTGTACTGCCTGCACAACCAAGTCAGTGTGAATGCTATCCAAGCCTGCCTGATAAGCTCGTTGGTCTAGAGGTTCTCTTTTATACCTTTGGACCTCTCTCTAGATCATGAAGATCTCTCCTGACGTGACGCTAACACCTAAGCAAGTACTACATCGACATCATCTTATTGTGTTGACGCCCCGGTAAGATCTTCGTCTCCTCATGAAGATGGTCCACTGGTGCCACTGGAGGAGGCACCCTGTTGCAGTCCTCAGGGCAGCATTCTGGCAGGTTAGAATTTTCCTCCACTGCGTAGTGCTAACATTTGCATACCACGTTGGCGCCGCATAGCTTACCATAGATCGGCCTATTACATTTTAAGAGATCAATAAGGTTTCTTTGTCAGCACCCAAAGTGCTGCCGGCCAGCGACTTGAGCACCTTGTTCCTACTTCTGATCTTATCGCAAATATCTGTGGCATGCGCGTACGACTTAAACATGCTATCGAACGTTACACCCAGTATTTTGGGGTAGTTAGTGGTCGGAATCAGTGCACCATCGACCAATATGTTGTGTGGGAGCCTCACTTCATCCGTCTATGTGGTGAACAGTGTGGCATTGAATATAGCGACGGATATTGTCATATTCCTCAGATGGAAAAACTACACTAGATCAGCTATGTAGACATTTCACCTATTACATATGTCATCGATGATAGGACCCGACGCCAAGATCGTACAAACACGATCCTCTTTGGGTCAGTTACTGTCACGCCGTTGAAAGTAACTGCTGTTCTTTTATCCTTCTTTTCCGGATTCGAGAGTGATTTAACCGTTGCCCACAATTTACTTAATCCTGCACCAATGTTGCAGTGCTTCAGGTGGTCTTGTCACTTTTTCCGCTTATGTTCGCCTACTAACCTGTTGAATTCAAGAGTAAGCTCTCTAACTCTTGATTCTTCAGGGTTCGTAAGACGAAGCACATCACGCTCATTTGCTAGTCCCGTCGCCTCTGCTGGGAAATTTGATCATATTTCGGGTATTCGACCAGCAGGTATGTATCGAGCGGCTGGTGCAGTGATGATGACACGGAAAGATTTCTCAGCTACCCGAGGATCTGAGGGAGTGGGCAATTCTCTGAAGCGGTGATTGGTAAATTCTCTGAGCCCTTGCCAATCAGCTTTCCCATGGTTCAGGAAAGTACGGCGTTCAGAGGTTATGAAATCGGGTGGTCTGTTTACGGAGACGATGATAGGGGGATGGTCTGAGCTAATGGAAATGACGGATTGTCAGGATACGTCATTTGTCAGGCCTGGTGACACAATGGTGATATCTGACGAGTTGTGACAGTCTCCTCTAATCCTCACTCGTCTTCATTCACCGTGCAAAACGTGGAGCTATCAATTTGCTCAGCCAGTGCTGCACCCCTCTGGTCATTACCTAGGGCGGAATGCCAAAGCTCGTGATGAGCATTGAAGTCCCGTAGCACCAAACGGTTATTGCCCTCTAAAAGCGAACTAATATCGGGCATATAACGCCGGGCACAGCTATTCATCGGCGGTATTTACACATTAAGCAGCTCTACCTCGACAGTACCACACTTTACTGCTACCCCAATACATTCCATGAATGAGTCACTAGAGACAATCTCAAGCGAGATGGGTCTGTACTGGACAGACTGGTGTATCAGGAAGGCAAGTCCTCCTCCGCTTCTTGTGCGATCCTTCTGCAAAACGTTGTAACCATCACAACGCAAACTACAGGTGGCGGTGAGCTTTGTTTCGTGGATCGCGGCGACCATGATGTTTTTCCAACTCATAAAATCTAAAATTTCGCTGACCTTATTGCGGAGACCGTTGCAATTGAATTGCAGGAAAGATGCATTTCCGGGCGTTGTTGTTGGGGGGACCGCCCACGACGATGACGAAGAATCAGACGACGTTTTCTATAAAAATGTCTAATGTCAATGAGAAGATTTTTTTTTCAGGTCCCTGATGACACTTTTTTCTATAGAAAAACTATTTCCCAGGTCCCTGAGGACATTTGTTTTCTGTAGAAAAAATCCTCATGTCCCTGAGGACACTTCCTTTCTATAGGAGAAAATTCCTGAATACGCATTTTTTTCTATAGAAAAAAATCCTCATGTCCCTGAGGACACGTTCTTTCTATAGGAAAAAATTCCCGAGGACACTTTTTTTCTTTAATAGAAGAAACTCGTGAAAAATGCCGTTCTCGCACATCTTCTCTTACTTCCGGTAATAAATGAACTTATTGTGCGCTTCGATAATGTAGAAAGTAGACACTTTCTACATACGTTGTCGGACCTGATACAATGTGCTTTGGATATTGAGGCGAACCCGGTGAAGACAGAATTCGTACTATACACAAGGAAGCGTAAACTTTCCGCTTTCAAGCCACCAGTCTTAGATGAAGTTGCACTATAGCTTAATCTCGAAGATAAATTCTTCGGTATTCTCTTGGACCACCTCATGACCTAGAAAAAAAAACATCGAGGAGTGGACAAAGAAATATATTACTGTACCCTATTCCTTCAAGAGTTTCATTGGCAAAAGCTGGGGACTCATACGATAAGTTACATTTCGAAGCTGAAAAACGTCATATTGTGGTACTTTTATAGCGGCTCTTAAAATAAAGGACGAAAATAATCCTTATTTGATTTGACTGGAGACATGTCATCTCAAAAATAAGCTAAAGCAACTGTGAATAAAGACATAACGCTAATTCCTGATGGCTTACAGGGTCTCCAGCAAAAACTTCATCACGCCATAACGCGGAAGTTCGACTCACGGCGGTTGTGTCCTTCGGGGTTCTTAATATACTCACCAAGGCCTTTCTTTCCCAAGAGGAATTTTCCGTGCCCCAGACTTTCAACTCCATTTTTTTGCACAGTGTTATCGAACGCTTTCAACTTGGCCGGAGTCTAGTCTGCTCCATGTTCTCAAACAGCGTGGAGTGCTTAAAAGCATCAAAGGTTTTTGATAAGTCGAGCATCACCATCATTGTTCTATCACACAGCTAGCTCTGGTTGAGTCCTCGACTAATATGTGTTGAGATGACGTGCCGCGGTGTTCTCGTGCTGTGCTACTTATGAAACCCATGCTGATGTTTGGCCTTAAGGGTTTTTGGTACGGGCATTAAAAGCGAAATCGGTCTGTACTATTCACCTTTTCTGGCATCATTACCTGGCTTCAGTAGCGGGACTTCTCTACAAGTGGTGTCGTGAGACACGCCGTTCGGACTCGGCAATAAAAAGTAGGTCCCACATCATTGAGCTAATATGAATCGGCGTGCACTCATTGATATGAGAGAAGTCTCCCTTGTCCCTTCGGGGATGTTGTGGGAACATATGTATGTATGTAGTAGCGGGACCACCCTGCCCATTTCCAGACATCGAGAACGATGTGGATGGATATCGAAAGGTAGAGAACTTTACTGAGATACAAGATACCATGGAGCGTTCCTGATGGCATTCGCAACATCATCCATTGAAAATTGTGGTGGTTCCTAATCAGCAGCAAAGAGATTTAATTCGATTCGCATAAATTTTTGTATATGCAAAATTCATGCATTTTTCATATTTTCTTATGCAACAAATATTTCAATAATAGGTACAAAAATGTTTATAGGTAGAATTTTTCTGTTTAAAATTCTTTTCAGACAAGTCAATAAAATAGGGAAATGTATAACCACAGCTTCAACCTTCAAAATACCGAAAATCGGGAGGTATCGTTATATGTGGCCTATATGAAGGCCTGAACCTAAACCCACAATTTTTAGGTGGAAAGTTGTTCACCCTCTAGGAAGACTTAATACCAAATTTCAGCCATTTTGGCGGGATATTGAGGCCACAACCTTCTAAATACCAGAAATCCGGAGGTACCGTACTATGGGGGCTATATGAAGACGTGGACCTATACCGACAAATTTCAGATGGACAGTTTTATACCCCCAATGAAGACTTAATAACAAATTTCATCCATTTCGGAGGGATACGGATGCCACAACCTTAAAAATACCAGAAATGCGGAGTTACCGTACTGTGGGGCTATATAAAGACGTGAACCTAAACCAAGAAATTTCAGGTGGAAATTTTATACCCCCAACGAAGACTAAATACCAAATTTCAGTCATTTCGGTGGGATATTGACGCTACAACTTTCAAAATATCGAAAATCGGGAGGTACCGTTCTATGCGGGCTATATGAAGACGTGGACCTATACTGACAAATTTCAGGTGGAAAGTTTTATACTCCCAACGAAGACTTTATACAAAATGTCACCATTTAAGTGTGATGTTGAGGCCACAACCTTCAAAATATCGGAAATCGGTAGGCACCGTTCTATGGGGGGTATATGAAGACGTGGTCCCATGCGGACAAATTTCAGGTGTAAAGTTTCATACCCCTAACGAAGACTTAATACCACATTTTAGCCATTTCGGTGGGATTTTTAGACCACAAGTCCTTGTATATATTTTTGCATATGGTTTTGCATATGCTCATTTTATGCAAATATGTAAAAATATGTCAAAATATGCACGATATGCAAAAATTTCTGGGTCTAATTCGTTTTATTTTGTGATAAAACGAGTTTCTGTCTAATCAGATTTTCTCTACGACCATCCTAACCATATGCAAATGCATAGGATTCCGCTGTCTGGTTATGACCATCCAAAAGCGGGCTAATCTTGGGCTTATATCCTACAACTACCCAGCAAACTTAATTGGAAGTAGTGCAGTATAGACTAGTTCTTTCACTGCATGTTTTGATGCAGTTCTAACGGAGTTGTGAAAAAGGCACTCCATTCCCCATATTTTATGCTCAATCGGATGCGATCCAAAGAATGACATTCATTTCTTACATTTCAACTGCATCGGAATGTAGTTCAATCAGAGTCGTGAATATGCACTCCAATTCCTTACTTTTTAACCGCATTCGGATGTAGTCCAACGAATGACATCCATTTCCCACATTTTAATAGCATCCGGATGCAGTTCAAGTCGTGAAAAAGGCACTCCGTTCGTTACATTTTATTAGCAGTTTTTAGAGGTCCCTAAAAGTACATAAGTCAGTTTGTACATCCCTACATGCGCACCGGCATCAATTCTTCCAAAAATAGAAACGGGTGTTAACATTTCCAAAAATTTCTTATAAAATAATTTTCCAACCTTTCTGCGGTAATTTGTGAGAAGAAAAATTTTTAATAAAGATCTGTTAGAGAACATGTCGAAATGTTAACTGGCGTTGGGTAGACAATATAAAATATATAAAAACGCCTTTAGCATATTAAGCAAGAAGAATATAGTTTGGATAAAATTGAGAGCGGAGGTAACAAAGACTATTGCGATATGTCTCCTCATGACTTCAGTGGACCATCTACATCTTCCAGTACAGGGACAAACCAGAGTAGTAGTTGTGCCCCACATGCGGCACATGCCCACACAACACACGGTACATTTTCAACTGTCCCGTCAAACCTACTCAACTTACTCCCTATCTGTGGTTATATCCCATCGAAACAGCCACTTTCCTAGAACAGGAGATTGACCCAGTGCCAGATTAAGCAGAAGAATGAATATACAAACATATAATACAAAACACTGTTGCAACAACAACTGTTGCGATTGAATTTAATGAAGAAATTTCATAATTTGGGTTAATGTAATAAAGTTTCGAAGAGAGTCTTTAAACTCTATCCAAAGCACTGCATCAAAACACGTGCTTTGGATGCAAATTGGACTGCACTCTATTCTACCATAAAGGGTTAGTTAAAATGCGATTCCAAAGGGATAGTTAAAATGCAGTGCCGAAGGGTTAGCTAAAATGCAGTGAAAAAGGATTAGTTAAAATGCAGTGCTAATGGAGTGCTCACGCTCTTGTAAAAATAATGAGTGAAAATGCATAATTTGAAGCACTTCCAAATCACTTGTACATATGATTTAACTGCATCTTTTAAAGGCAAACTTTTTGCAGGGTATTTATCGCTGAGATGAATACGTTAAGTAACCTAACTTAATACCTGACTGAGCTTGGTGTCCTGCAACGCCGCGGCGCGCCGTGGCTATGATATTCTTCAGACTCATGAAATTCACTATTTCCTCGAACTTAGCTCGAAGTCCATTGCAATTAAGTTGCAAAAAAATGTATTTTCAGGAATTGGAACAACAAAGACTGGTGTTAAGTGCTGAGTGTGGGGCTGCTGCGGGGGCTGTGTTCATGCAGCATGCAGCAACATAGTCCCTGTCGCAGTCCCTCAAATGGGCCCAGAACAATTCCTGACATGCACCCACTCCCAACATCTATTGCATCTCATCGAAGTTTGAGTGTGTTGGATGAGGATGTGACAAACTGAGCACATCCATATTGTTCTGATGAAGTGCAGTTTAAAGCATGTTCGAGTATTCTTGTGAAATTTACCGAAGCCAGTTAATGATGAACTGTTGAAGACTTATTTCAACAAACACATATTATTTTAACATCGAAAAAGTACACAAAACTATGGAGATTAATAAGCTCAAAAATATAATATACATAAGGGTTTCCTCAAGATATATTTACATAGTGCCCTACTCGGCATTTGTTGAATCACGCCGAGTTTGTTTTGCTTTAAATCCACATTTATGGCTAAACTGCATAACACTTTTGCTCTTCAACCATCCTTTTGCCATGTATCCTTTTGATACAGAGCAAATAGCCAACCAAGCACCACCGACAGACAACCATTCTGCTGCATTCATTCATTTGATGTTATTTACTCGTGTCATCAACAGCAGCCAGCCGAGACAGCTTTAATATGCCATGAAAGGCTTTTCTTGATGTCACCAATAATGCAGCTAGAATGCCACACAATCTGTTGGCATTTTTTTGATAAGCTTCAAGTGGGTAAATATAATCATAAAGAATGAAAAGAAAGTTCTTAAAATGATATGCAAACATATACGGATACGCTATTCATTTCGTATAAGAAAACCGAAGCATTGAAAGTGGAAACAGGTGTTGCTCATTTGTGGTCCACTTACTTATGTTATGAATGTTAACAAATGAGTATGGGTCAAAGGATAATGTAAAACGATAAGCAAATGTTTCACAAATTACAAAGGGTATAAGGGTGACGTAGGCGATGGAAGATACCAAGGGACGGTCCTGACCGATTTTAACATGGCAAAGCCTAGGATTTATCTTGGTCCCTCTTTCATCTTAAGTGGATATTGACTTCCCCGTGGTGTCACCTAGGGAGCTGCGTTTAACACCTGTTAAAGGTAGTGAGCTAACATGTGCCGCGCGTTCACCCATAAGAACGCTAAAAACTTGGGTTTGGGCGTCGGGTTAGTATCCTTCCCCTAGAAAAAGCAGCCTACTATAAAAAAATGAAAGAAAAAAAAACAAACCCCTCTAAAGTTGGCAAACCCCGTAAACGTTTTAAGGACCATGATCGGCGAATCTGCACCTGGAATGTTCGCACTCTCTATAGAGACGGTGCAGTTTACGCATTGGCAGATGTACTTGAAATGTACAAGGCCGACATTACTGCCATACAGGAAATACGATGGATTGGGAAAGGCGTCACAACAACACCTAAAGGTGACGCACTGTATTATAGCTGATTTGCTGATTTGTAGTTCAGCTTCACCCCAGTGAATGAAAGACTCGCTGCAATTCGATTAAAAGCAAAATTCTTCATTATCACCTCTATGCTCCATGCTCCCACTGAAGACAAGGACGAACTGACCAAAGATATATTTTATGAGTGCTTAGAAGATACATATGACCGTTGTCCTGCCCATGACATTAAAATTATTCTAGGCGATTTTAATGCCAAAATTGGAAAGGAGAATAACTTTGGTCCAAAAGTCGGGAAATTCAGTGTCCACAGTAAAACATCTGACAATGGTATGAGGCTGATAGGCTTTGCAGCGGCAAAAAACATGGTAGTTAGCAGCACCAGATTTCACCATCTCGACATGCATAAGGGCACCTGGCTGTCTCCAGATCAAAAAACCAGAAATCAAATTGATCAAGTTGTGATAGATGAAAGACATTCATCGAGCGTGTTGGATGTGCGTTCGTTCCGAGGAACAAACTTTGACTCGGACCACTACCTTGTTGCAGCAAAGGTACGCACTCGGCTAAACGTTGCAAATAAAGCACGAACAGACACAAGTCGAAAGTTTAACATCGGTAAGCAACAATTACAACAGATACCCACAGCATATTCCACTCGACTGGCCCAATTGCTTAATCAAAGCACTCCTCGTCTCGATAACATATCAGCACAATGGCAAAATATTGCCACTCCATGCAAACAGCCGCAAAATCCATACTTGGATACAAGTAATCCATGGTATGACCAGGAGTGAAAAATGCGGTATATAGGGCTACTCTACAATCAGAGAGGTATTGGGAGAAAAGGAGAGAGGAGAATCGTCTTTTCCACAGGAAAAAGAGAGAAATGGAAAGACGGGAGTGTGAAAAAATCGAGATGTGCAGGAGAATGAAGTCCGAAAATTCCACCAAAGAGTGAAACGTGAAACTGATGGCTTTGTACAGGCACATCCCCTGTAGAGATCAGCAAAGTAATTTGGTAACTGATACAGATAGTGTGCTTAGGATATGGAAAGAACATTTTTCAAAACTGTTGTTATCCAATAGCAGCGAAGACGACGAAGATACCACAGTCCCAATAACAGAAGATGGTATTGAATGTATACCGCCCAGCCAAGATGAGGTAAAGACAGCAATAAATCGGCTGAAGAATAATAAGACAGCAGGAGCCGATGGCTTACCAGCCGAGCTGTTCAAAACCGGAGGCGACACGCTGATAAGGTGTATTCAGCAGCTAGTTAGCACCATCTGGCAGGAAGAACGAGTACCCGACGATTGGAACTTGAGTATCCTGTGCCCGTCTACAAGAAGGGAGATAAGACTGTATGCTCTAACTATTGGGGCATAAGTCTTCTCCCTATTGCCTACAAGATTGTGTCAGGGATAATGTGCGAACGGCTAAAGCCTATGGTCAATGAAATAATAAGCCATACCAATGCGTCTTTAGACCTGGCAAATGCACCATTGACCAGATATTTACCCTGCGGCAAATCCTGGAGAATACCCAAGAGATGCAGATCGACACCTACCACCCTTTTGTCGATTATAAAGCAGCGTTCGACAGTCCCCTCCGATCAAATGTATTCCATGCAATGCCTGAATTTGGTATCCCTGCAAAGCTCACCCGGCTTTGTAAGATGACTTTAACTGATACTAGGTCCTCAGTTAAAATTGGAAAGAACCTCTCCGAACACTTTAATACCAAAAGAGGTTTCAGACAAGGAGACAGCCTTTCGTGTGACCTATTCAACATTTTGCTGGAAAAGGTAATACGAGATGCAAATGTCAAAAGAAATGGCACAATTTACACCAATAGCCACATGTTACTTGCTTATGCTGATGACATAGACATCATGGGACGATCAGTAAAGAAAGTAACTGATACCTTTAGGAAGTTCGAAGCAGAATCTGCGAAAGTGGGTCAGGCGGTAAACGGCGAAAAGACCAAATTGATGGTGTCGACGCGCAATGCGTCCATAGAGATCGGGCCAACTGTTGACGTTGGTTCCTATAATTTTGAGGTAGTAAAGACTTCGTCTACCTCGACACCGCCGTAAACACAATCAACAACATCAGTTGTAAAATACGAAGAAGAATAGTGTTGGCCAACAGATGCTACTTCGGGCTGAGTAAGCAGTTTAGGAATAATGCCACATCTCGTCAAACAAAAACAACGCTTTACAAAACCCTGATACTACCCGTGCTGATGTATGGTTCAGAAACCTGGGTACTCGCTCAAGCAGACAAGGCAGTGCTTGGTATGTTTGAGAGAAAAATTCTTCGAAAGATCTATGGACCAATCTGCGTTGACGGTGAATATCGACGTCATATGAACCACGAGCTGTATCTGCTATACAACGACATCAGTATAGATAAACGTATCGAGATGCAACGATTGCGTTGGCTAGGCCATATCATAAGAATGATCGACGATGAACCCGCTAAAAAGGTGTATAAATTCGGGCCAAAAATGGCGCAAACAATTGGATGAAGAGATGACAAAGCGCGTTATTCCAGAAAGCGAAGCGCAAAACACAGAGAGTTGGAGATCTTTTCTTAGTTCGGCTTATGGAACAAATGTTCTGTAATGGACCAGCTAAGTAAGTAAATAAGTAAAAGGAGACCTTTGTAGTGTTGAAAAAAGTGATGTATTTGACATGACAGTAAAACAAGTAGGACAGATATATACCCTCAGGCAATGTTAAGTGAAACTTTCACCTACGGACATATCGAATGTATTAAAGGTCTCTTCTGACATTTGGACATTTGAACTTGCCGAAAAAAATGTGGATTAGGAATTAACTGCAGTAAGACACAAATGTTGAACTTTTGTGGGGAAGATACCGTAGAGAGGACCGATATGGGCCATTTTAGAAGTTAAATTAAATTTTGACAAACTATTAGGAGATCCAAAGTTTGGAGAAGTACCGGAAGTTGTGGACCGGTATTGCCCCATGAAACTAAGTTTGGATATAATATGACGAAGACCAAATGATGGACCAAATCGGTTGAACAGTTCGAGAGTTATCGTTCTCTCTGACCGCCACATATGGTGACATAGGGGGTTTTTACACCTTTCTGACTGTTTTCCCAAGAAATATGGAATCGCCCCTGAAAAAAAAAAAAGTTTACCGTCTAATGGAGGTAGCGAACTCAAATCGCTTCAACACAAACCAAAGTGATTCGAGAGCAGGTCTTAAAGTGAACTTATCCGAAATTTTGTGTGCGAGGTACCAGAATGAGGAGACAAATATAGTCCATATTCGAACCTGATCTATATCTGGTAGATATATTAGGATGTGCAAAGTATGGATTACATCGGCCACTCCCTTCAAAAGTTATCGTGCGAACAATTTTTCCGAACATTTTTCAACTTTTGTGGTGGAGGTACCTGAAGGAGTGGACCAATATGGCTTATCTTCGAATTTAACCTATATTTTGACAAAATATTACGAAGGTCAAATTTTGGACCGAATCTGCATATACGTTCGAGAGTTATCTTGCGCTCCAACCACCACACACGGTGTCATAGGGGTTCTTTGCAACTTTTAGGATATTTTCTCAGGACTTGCCCCTGATCAAACTTGTACCATCGAATGGGGGCAGTGAATACAAGTTGTTGCAACAAAAATCAAAGCGATTCGAGAACAGGCCTTAAACTGCACTTGGACACAAATGTTGAACTTTTGTGGGGGAGGTATCCTAAGGAGAAGACCGATTTGGGCCATTTTAGAAGTTGAACTAAGTTTGGACAAAATATGACGAAGGCCAAATATTGGACCAAATCGGTTTATCAGTTCGAGAGTTATTGTGCTCTCCAGCTACTACATATGGTGCCATGGGTTTTTTTACAACTTTCGGGCTGTTTTCCCAAGAAGTATGGACTTGCCACTGAAAAAACTTTTATGGTTGTAATTGAGACAGAGATTGCTAGTTGCTTCAACTGAAATCAAAGCTAGTCAAGAGCAGGTCTTAAAGTGAACTTATCCGAAATTTTGTGGGGGAGGTACCCGAAGGAATGGGCAAATATAGTCCATATTCAAACCTGATCTATATGTGGTAGATATATTAGGATGCGTAAAGTATGGATTACATCGGTCCTTCCCTTCAAGACTTATCGTGCGCACTATTTTTCCGAACATTTTTGAACTTTTGTGGGGGAGGTACCTGAAGGAGTGAACCGGTATGGCTTATCTTCGAACTTTAACTAAGTGTGGACAAAATATTATGAAAACCAAATTTTTTATCGAATCGGCAGGTCCGTTCGAGAATTATCTTGCGCTCCAACCTTTCAGGCTATTTTCTCAGGAAGTATGGTTTTGCCCCTGATGAAACTTGTACCGCTGTATGAGGGCCGTGAAAACAAGTTGCTACAACAAAAATCAAAACTATTCGATAGCAGGCCCTAAACTGAACTTTTCCGAAATTTTGTATGGAAGGTACCCGAAGTCGTGGACCGATTGAATCCATATTGGAACCTCATCTAAGTTTGATAGAAACTTCACGATGTCCAAAGTATGGAGCAAATCGGTTACTTCCTTCAAGAGTTATGTGTGTTGTTGGTATATAAGCTACCAAACAGCATTTGGGTATGTGCATTTGTTGAAAAATCAACGACACATACGAGTGGAAGAAGGTTTGCTTTGTTTCGTAAACACTTTCGTCGGAGTTGTGTTAGGTCACCAAAGAAAAACTTCTCATTGAAGAGTTTTCTTTGTTTACGTTTATACTTCGAGCTGACGATTGATGTTTGGGTATAAAAAGTTCCTTGTTGAAGAAGTTATTGAAAAATAACTTCGGTGGAGAATATCCACAAACAAGAAACAAAGGGAACTGATGAGATCCAGTGGCGTGGATCGAAACTAGTCTTCCTTGCCTTACCCCTTGGCGAACAATGCCAAACCTTCTCCACTAATAAACTTGTTGTTTTAAATATTAAAACAACAAAAGGGATTAAGCCAGACTATTTTGAAAAATCAAAAAAAAATAAATAAATACAAAATAAATAACAGACAGACGGATGGACATGGCTTGATCGACTTAAAATTGTCTACAACGGACTTGGTCTTAACGTATGAAAGGGGTCTTAAACATTTTTTTAAATGAGGCAAAGAAGCCATAAGGCTGGGGGTGCCCAGCAAAAAAAAAACCCTTAAAAACTAATTATTTTAACAGGGATATGTATTTTTATTCTTATTTCTTCTGTAACACTGTGCCAACGATGTCTGTGACTATAAAAAGGAAGAACCTACAGCTGGTTTCGATGTTAAATTGTTTCTTCTTCTGAAGTTGCATTTTAATTTATGGGTTAACTTTCTGCTTTGCTGTTGTAGCTGTTTACTTAAAATTTTCCATAACTAAGACTGGATTTGCTTGTTATCTTGCGTGTGTGTATATATGTGTGTTTGTTTTAACTAAATAAAATAGAATCGACATGTTACACCCTACAAGCATTTAACACACACACACCCATGTTCGCAACACTTCTATGGTAACAAAATCTTTAGCTGTCAACAATATTGTCAAGTTACGAATGCCAATAAGTTTATGTAACAAACATTTTAACTTGTACGCACGCATGTAGGATGGATGGATGGATGTAGGATAACATACGCACACAGATTTTCTATGTTACGCATTCTCGCATACACATACCACACACACACAACTATTTAGGGAAATATGCATTGCAGCGCGTCTATTTGCATTTAATCCTCTCCCACTAAATACATTGTCGAGTCGAGATGAAAACGCAAATAACATCAACACCCCGAAATTGTCAGACCCAATCGACCCACGAATGAGCCTTAATATTGCAGCCACACATAGACAAACACACACACACACACATATTTTGCACAATCTTAACACCAATACAAATATGAAAATAAACACAAAATACCAACACATTACCCGAAGGCAAATAAACATGAAATTTCTATGCAACTTTACCAAATAGTCGTACCCACACACCCACGCTCATGCTTTCTCGAATAAACACCCCGAATAGTTATAGAAGTTGGTATTTGTGTAACGAAAGTGCAAATCTTCGAAAGGACATACAAATACATACTCACACTTCTTTACAAACATGGTCATGCACTTGTTTGGTATGCATGAATTTGGTGTTGGGACAATGTTCAAGTTGATCTACCCAGAGAATACTTTCATTTCTATTCTATGCGAAGTTTTCCGCCTTTGCTTCTATTTTAATCTATTAGCTAACATCCTTTGAGAGGGATACTGAAGGAATTGGCATGTTTATGTTTGAGAAAGTTATTACGCTGGGCGAATGCTGGACCAATGTCAGTCAATACAGCCAATCTAGTGGGGCACGGTAGGATTTTTTTTTTTTAGAATTTTCGGGTGATTTTTCAGAGAGTCGGGTTTTGATCACGAAAACAAAATTATCGTTGTAATCAGCACAACAGGTACTTACATACTTAGCTGGCCCATTACAGAACATTTGTTCCATAGGCCGAACTAAGAAAATATCTCCATTTCTCTCTATTTGTTGTTTCGCACTCTGGAATACCGCGCCTTTTCATCTCTTCATCCACTTGTTTGCGCCATCTATTCCTTGGCCTGCCAATTCTGCGTGCACCGCCAAGCTGTTCGTATTTATACACCTATTAAGCGGGTTCATCATCGCTCATTCTTAGGATATGACCTAGCCAACGCAATCACTGTATCTCGATACGTTTAACTATACTGATGTCGTTGTATAGCAGATATAGCTCGTGGTTCGTGGCGACGTGGATATTCACCGTCAACGCATATCGGTCCGTAGATCTATCGAAGAAATTTTCTCTCAAACACACCAAGCCCTGCCATGTCTGCTTGCGCAAGTACCCAGGTTTCGGAACCATACATTAGCACGGGTAGTATCAGTGTTTTGTAGAGCGTTATTTTTGTTTGATGAGATGTGGCTTTGTTTTTAAATTGCTTACTTAAACCAAAGTAGCATCTGTTGGCCAATACAATTCTTCTTTTTATTTCACAACTGATGTCGTTTGTTGTGTTTATGACGGTGCCGAGGTATACCAAGTCTTTTACTACCTCAAAATTATAGGAACCAACTTCCACAGTTGGTCCAAGCTCAATGGACGCATTGCGCGTCGACACCATTAACTTGGTCTTCTCACCGTTTACCGCCAGACCCACTTTAGCAGATTCTCCTTCGACCCTCATAAAGGTAACGGTTACTTCTTTTACTGATCGGCCCATGATGTCCCATGATCATCAGCATAAGCAAGTAACATGTGGCTATTGGTGTAGATTATGCCACTTTTTTGACGTTTGCCTCTAGTATTACCTGTTCCAGCAGGATGTTGAAGAGATCACACGAAAGGCTGTCTTCTTGTCTGAAACCTCTTTTGGTACCAAACTTTTCGGAGAGGTTCTTTTTTTAACTGAGGACCTCGTGTCAGTTAAAGTCATTTTACAAAGCCGGGTGAGCTTTGCGGGGATACCAAATTCAGACATGGCTTGGAATACCTTTGAACGCAGCGGCCTGTCGAAGGCTGCTTTATAATCGACAAAAAGGTGGTAGGTGTCGATCAGCATCTCTTGGGTCTTCTCCAGGATTTGCCGCAGGGTAAATATCTGGTCAATGGTGGACTTGCCAGGTCTAAAGCCGCATTGGTATGGTCCAATTAGCTCGTTGACCATAGGCTTTAGTCGTTCGCACAATATCCCTAACACGATCTTGTAGGCAATAGGGAGTAGACTTATTTGTGCCCCTATATTTAGAGCATACAGTCTTATCTCCCTTCTTGTGGACGGGGCACAGAATACTCAGGTTCCAATCGTCGGGTACTCGTTCTTCCTGCCAGGTGGTGCTAACTAGCTGATGCATACACCTTATCAGCGTGCCGCCTCCGGTTTTGAACAGCTCGGCTGGTAAGCCATCGGCTTCTGCTGCCTTATTATTCTTCAGCCGACATATTGCTGTCTTTACCTCATCTTGCCGGGTGGTATACATTCAATACCATATTCTGGGATTGGGTCAGTGGTATCTCCGTCGTCTTCGCTGTTATTGGATACCAACACTTTAACCTCTACCTCTCCTGTATTCCACCCCCTCCAGACGGCATTGATATCGTGACGTATGCGGATGATTGCACGATCCTGGCGTCGGGTACCTATCCTGATGACATCTGTGAGAGACTGAACAACTATTTAACCGATCTTACCACCTTTTTCCATTTGAGGAATATGCAGATTTCACCCACAAAATCTACAGCCACTCTGTTCACCACATGGACAGCGCAGTTTGGACGTGAGTTGAATGTCGTGGTCGACGGTAGCAGAATTCCGACCACAAACTGCCCTAAAATTTTAGGGGTCACATTCGACACTACATTCACGTCGTGCGCACACGCCACTGCTATCTGCGACAAGTTGAAAAGTAGGAACAAGGTCCTCAAGTCCCTGGCCGGCAGCACTTGGGGTGCAGATAAAGAAACCTTGTTGGCCACGTATAACGTGATAGGTCGGTCTGTGGTAAGGTATGCGGCTCCAGTCTGGTCACCGAGATTGTGTGATTCGAACTGGGAAAAAATTCAAACCTGCCAGAATGCCGCCCTGAGAACAGCGACAGGGTGCCTCCTCAAATCTTCAGTGGACCATCTACATGAGGAGGCAAAAATTCTTCCTGTAAAGCAACACAATGAGATGCTTTCGTTGCAGTACCTGCTTGGATGTTATCGTGTGAGCCATCCCAATCTCCATCTTGTGGGTAGGCCCGGCCCATTCAGGGAGATCAGGAAGGATATCCATGCTCTAGAGGGAGAGGTCCAACGATACAGGAGAGAACCTCTAGATCAACAAGCATATCAAGCAGGATTGAATAGCATTCACACGGACGCAGTTGCCAAGGACTTAAGCAATTATAGTGTGAATAAAGTACTCGGAGTACATCCTCCATCTATCGCAGCTGAGGAACGTCAGCTGCCACGACAAACCAGAGTAGTTTTGGCTCAACTACGCTCGGGATATTGCAGTCGCCTAAATTCGTATTGGGCGGAAATCGATCGCGCCGTGCAAGACATATGCCCAGTATGCGGAATGGGCCCGCACGACACACAACACCTTTTTAACTGCCCCGCCAAACCTACCCATCTAACTCCAGTGGATCTGTGGCTACATCCCATCGAAGCAGCCACTTTTCTGGAACTGGAGATAGACCCAGAGCCAGATTGAACAGAGGAACGAACAAATAAACATAACAAAAACACTGTTACAACAACAAACAACAATTTTGAAAAATGTTCTTTCCATATCCTGAGCACACTATGTGTATCAGATACCAAATTACCTTGCTGGTCTCTACAGGAGGATGTTCCTGTACCAAAGCCATCAGTTTGATGCTTGACTCTTTGGTACAATTTTCGGACTTCATTCTGGTTCCTGTACATCTCAATTTTTTCACACTCCCGCTATTCCATCTATCTCTTTTTCCTGCGGAAAAGTCGTTTCTCCTCTCTTTTCTCCCGATATCTCTCTCGTACGCTACGCATTGCTACGGATTGTAAGGTAGTCCTATATGCCGCATTTTTCTCGTCGGTAGCAGCACGACACTCCTGATCATACCATGGATTCCTTGGTGGAGGTCTCTGGTATCCAAGTATGAGCAATACTTTGCCATTGCGTTGCTATGTTATCGTGATGAGGAGTGCTTTGGTTAAGCAATTGGGATAGTTGAGTGGAATATGCTGTGGCTATCTGTTGTGATTGCAGCTCACCGATGTCTAACTTTCGTGTTGTGTCTGTTCGTACTTTGATTGCTACGTTCAACCGGGTGTGTACCTTTGCTGACTCGGATGTCTATGTTTGCTCCTCTGAACGAACGCACATCCAACACGCTCGATGAATGTCTTCCACCTATCACAACGTGATCAATCTGATTTCTGGTTTTCTGATCTGGAGACAGCCAGGTGCCCTTATGGATGTCGAGATGTTGAAATCTGGTGCTGCTAACTTCCATGTTTTTTGCCGCTGCGAAGTCTATCAGCTTCATACCATTGTCAGATGTTTCACTGTGGAGACTGAATTTTCCGACTGTTGGGTCAAAGATATTTTCCTTTCCAATTTTGGCATTAAAATCGCTTAGAATGATTTTAATGTCATGGGCAGGGCAACGGTCATAAGTTTCTTTTTAAGCGCTCGTAAAATATATCTTTGGTCTGTTCGTCATAGTCTTCAGTGGGAGCATGAGCGCATATAAAGCTGATGTTGAAGAATTTTGCTTTTAATCGAATTGCAGCGAGTCTTTCATTCACTGGGGTGAAGCTGGAGACCAGGTGTTTTAACCTCCGACCAACTACAAATCCGCAACCAAACTCATGCTTTGTGTCATGGCAGCTATAATACAGTGCGTCACCTTTAGGTGTTGTTGTGACGCCTTTCCCGTTCCATCGTATTTCCTGTATGGCAGTAATGTCGGCCTTGTACTTTTCAAGTACATCTGCCAATGCGTAAACTGCACCTTCTCCATAAAGAGTGCGAACATTCCAGGTGCAGATTCCCAGATCATGGTCCTTAAAACGTTTGCGGGGGTCGTCAACTTTTGAGGGATTTGTTTTTCTTTTCTTTCGTTTTTTCATAGTAGGCTGTTTTTTCTAGGGGAGGGTTACTAAGCCGACGCCCAAATCGAAGGTTTTAACGTTCTTATGGGCGAACGCGCGGCACATGTTAGCTCACTACCTTTAACGGGTGTTAAAGGCAGTTCCTCAGGTGACACCACGGGGAGATCGGTGTCCACTTGAGATGAAAGAGGGACCAAGATAAATCCTGAGCTTTGCCATGTTAAAGCCGGTCAGGACCGTTCCTTGGTATCTTCCATCCCCTACGTCACCCATGTATTAATATGTAATATGCAATATATTGTTTGTTGGGTCTTCACTTTATATGTATGCATGTTTACGTTTGAGTGTATGTTTGCCATTAAACATGGCATATTGTTCACTGTCAATTACAGTTGAGCTGGTAATTAAGAGCTATTAAATAAAGTAGTTGCTAGCATAGTTAAAGTCATAGCCATTGTAACAGTAAAACTGGCAGTAGTACTACTGAAACTGCTGGTCTCAGTTCCCTCTTAGTTTAGCAACAGTAATAGGATCTCTTTTCACTCGCTCTCGGACACCATTGGTAGTGTCAGTCAGCAGTGTCGACTGGTGGCTTGGTGGGTGTAACCATTCAATTTTCAAAGTATTTAGCAATTGTTATAAACCTAATAATAGTATTTAAGCGAGAAGAAGAAGAATCCGTTTTTTTCCCCAGTTACATTCTGCTACGTTGCCATTGTCGTCACAGCGACGTTGTTAACCATGCGGTTAAAGTTAATCGATGCCACAATGGAATGCTCAAATAATTGGTTAAATGTTTGTGGGATGTTCGATGGTCTAAAGTCAAATACGTTCGTTAATTGGCCAAAGTTTAGAACTACAGTGATTAGTTACAACCGAAAAGATTTTTCTTAGGGTTGATTACGAGAGAACATTCAAGGGCAAGAGGAAGTAGGATAATGCATAGATTGGTTTTATTTGCATGTAGAAACTTCGGAAACGTTAAAGGATGTCGCAACGCTAACTCTAAAATTTTATTTTAGTAAGTTTAGTCTAGGAAGACCACTAAGTCAGCAATGTTATTATTCAATTATTATTTTTCAAGCAAAGATACCGACGGACTCCACGAATTCTACTGCTAGATACGTTAAGGATATGTGAGGATACTAATGCACAGAATAACAAAGAAAACAGAGTCTAACACGAACACAAACTAGGGACGGAAGTAATTAATCGAACCACCTAGAAGAGATTGGACCATTTACTGGTCTTACTATAATGCGAGAATATACCCATAGTCATTTAAGGTTCCTGGAATATTTCATCTAGGTCATAGTTTGTTCGCTATAGTTCACTTTGTTCAAAGCAGTTGACGATGTTCACTATAGATCACTTTGATCACAACAGTTCACGTTGTCCACTTTAGTTCACATTTTTTACTGAAGATCACCTTGTTCACAATAGTTCACTTTGTTCACAATAGTTCACTTTGTTCACTATAGATCATTTTGTTCACAATAGTTCACTTTGTCCACAATAGTTCACTTTGTTCACAATAGTTCGCTTTGTTCACAATATTTCACTTTGTTCACAATAGTGAACAAGGTAAAATATAGTGAACCAGTTGAACTATAGTGAACCAGGTGAACTATTGTGATTAAGGTGAACTATAGTGAACATGATGCACTATAGTGAACAAGGTAAACTATTGTGAACAAGGTGCAATATTGTGAACAAGTTGAACTATTGTACACAAGGTGAACTATTGCGAACAAGGTGAACTAGGTGAACTTTTGCGATTATGGTGAACTATAGTGAACAAGGCAAACTATAGTGAACAAGGTGAACTATAATGAACAAGGCGAACTATAGTGAACAAGGTGAACTAAAGTTAACAAGGTGAACTATAGTAAATAAGGTGAACCATAGTGAACAAGGTGAACCATTATGAACAAGGAGAACTATAGTGAACAAATTGAACCACAGTGAAAAAGTTGATCTATTTTGAACAGGGTGAACTATAGTGAACAAAAGTTGTGTTCCTTTACTTACCTGAGTTTTCCATTTTTACCATTTGGTACCATTTTTAACCTGCAAAGCGTTCCTTAACCCCGAAAAGTGGCAAAACTGGAAGCAATTTTTAAGAGAGTGAGAGTGGAGAGAGAGCCAAAATGGCTTTCTCTTCTACCACAGGCTACCAGCAAAATTTCTGCAGGTAAAAAATGGCAGAACTGATTTTTCGACTTTTGTTTGACGATTATTTCACAATGAAAAAGAAAATGGACGAAACACAGAAGAAAAAGTCGAACACTGACAAAACTAAATTAAAAAATGTAAAATAAAAGACGAAAATTGATTTTTTTATGTTGACATTGCTGCCAGATCTACAATTTTTCCGTTCCTTTATTTTTCTGTTCATGTTCATGAGAGAGCAATTTTGAGCAATTTTGACACTTTCTCTTTTACCACCCTTACCATTAGAAAAGTAAAGGAACAAAGCTAAAGAGAACTATTGTGAACAAAGTGAACTAACTATAGTGAACCATTCATGTTCTGTAGTGAACAGTTTGAACTATAGTGAACAAATTGAACTATAGTGAACTACAGTGAACACTTCAGTTGTTCACTATAGATCACTTTGTTCACAATAGTTCACCTTGTTCACTATAGTTCAACTTGTTCACTATAATTCACCTTGTTCACTACAGAACATGATAGTTCACTATAGTTCAACTTGTTCACTATAGTTCACCATAGTTCACCATAGTTCACCTTGTTCACCATAGTTCACCTTGTTCACAATAGTTCACCTTCTGCACAATAGTTCAACTTGTTCACTATAGTTTAACTTGTTCATTATAGTCCACCTTGTTCACAATATTTCACCTTGTTCACCTTGCTCATAATGTTTCACCTTGTTCACTATAGTTCATAATGGCTCACCTTGTTTACTATAGTTCAACATGTTTACTATAATTAACCATGTGCACTATGTTTCAACATGTTCACTATAATTCAACTTGTTATCAATAGTTCACTTTGTTCACTATAGTACACAATATTTCACCTTGTTCACTATAGTTCACCTTGTTCACTATAGTTCACCTTGTTCACTATAGTTCACCTTGTTCACTATAATTCACATTGTTCACTATAGTTCAACTTGTTCACTATAGTTCACCTTGTTCACTATAGTTCACCTTGTTCACTATAGTTCACCTTGTTCACTATAGTTCACCTTGTTCACTATAGTTCACCTTGTTCACTATAGTTCACCTTGTTCACTAAAGTTCACCTTGTTCACTATAGTTCACCTTGTTCACTAAAGTTCACCTTGTTCACTATAGTTCACCTTGTTCACTACAGTTCACCTTGTTCACTATAGTTCACCTTGTTCACTATAGTTCACCTTGTTCACTATAGTTCACCTTGTTCACTATAGTTCACCTTGTTCACTACAGTTCACCATAGTTCACCTTGTTCACTATAGTTCACCTTGTTCACTAGAGTTCATCTTGTTCACTATAGTTCACCTTGTTCACAATAATTTACCTATTTCGCTATAGTTCACCTAATTCGCAAAGTTCACTATAGTTCGCTAAAATTAACCTAGTTCTCTAGGGGTCACTTAGTTTACAAGTTGACATACATATATAGTTGAGTTCGCGCAGTTCACTAAAGCTTTCTTAGTTCATTGTAGACTTTATTTAATACTAAAAACTTCTTAAAATCTTCTTGCTGCTCCGACTAGCTGGATAATTTCCTTTTTCATTTGTCGCTATTGCTTATAGCTTCCACTACCTCAAATAAAGCGCCTTTAATTTTATAGGCATTAAAATGGAAGCGCACATCTTTTCTAGCCAGAAATTCATAATAATGTTTATTATATTTTTAACATCCCTGCCTTTTCTTATCTATCCACATTCAGGCAACTTATTAAATCATTATGTCATTAATCTTCCAAAAATGTTTCTTCTTCTAATACAAAATCAATTCAAATAAAATGAGAATAATTACTTTAAATGAATAGTTTTTAGTTTGGAAGACAATTTAATAAGTGAAGTTCATTATCCAAAAACTTGGGGTGATTATCTTTAGGCACGTACGCATACAAACATATGTAAGAGTATACGTGTTGACATTAACAAAAGTGTTTACCAAGTACAAAAGTTAGGGATTTGTTCAAACAAACATATATACATGCATCCCCTCCAACTCCACACACAGACAACCAATCATTTTAACACCAAATCCCAGAAATCCACTTTAAACCATCAAATGTTGCCGCCGTTGTCGTCGCCCTCGTCACTCAGTAGTTTAGCGGCAAAAACTTTCCTAACCAATCAGTTTAGTAGTCGTTTTTTCGGTATTTTGGTTCTGTTTTGTAAATTTGTCCCTATTGTTATGGTTTTGTGATCTGTACATACATACGTAAGTTTTTCGGTGAATGTGTGAGTGTATTTGTTGTTGTTCTTTTACAACTCATCGAATCAATGATGGAAGAAAAATCAAGTGGTAAATGTGTGAAAACTCAAAGAAACTTTTCTGCTCTACTCCACAAAGATTGGCTTATGATGGAATTCACAGACAATGTTATTATCAACAACGGCAACTTTAAACAAACAATGTACATACAACAACGTCAGCATCTGGAAAACACCCACAACACCAACTAACTCCATGACTAGAGTGATAACATTACAATGGGAGTAGCATTCAACAGAGGGAAACCTTGTTCTCATCCTTCAAGCAAACTACAACTGATACCATGGAGCGAATATTACATACAGTGGATCTATGTTTCTATTAGAATAATATTTAGATTATCACTACAGTTTCCCTACTATTCGCTACAATACAATACCATATAATATATACTGCTCACCTGTTTAACTATAAAAAAACTCCGTTCACTATAGTTCATCATAGTTCACCTAGTTCAATTTTATTCTCTTAAGTTTACCTAGTTTAAAATACTTCTCCTAGCTTATTAAAGTTCACACTATCCACTATAAATAACCTTATTCATTACAGTTTGCCTAGTTCACTATTGTTGATCCCGTTCCCTTACAAATCTCTCTACAAATTAGGCTATAGTTCATTACAGTTCACCTAGCTCACTATAGTTCACCTAGCTCAGTATAGTTCACCTAGCTCAGTATAGTTCATTTGGTTCACTATAGTTCACCTGGTTCACTATAGTTCACTACAGTTCACTTTGGTCACAATAGTTCTCTTTTGTCACTACAGTTCTTTTTGCTTCTTATATAGTTCACCTGGGTGCCACCGTGGTGCAATGGTATGCACACCCGCCTTGCACGCAGAAGGTCAGTGGTTCGATTCCCCGGCCAGGCAACATCAAACATTTTTCAACGGTGGCAAAATACCCCTCAGTAATGTTGGCGACATTTCCTGAGTATATCAGCCTTGAAAAACTTCTCTAAAAGTGGTGTCTTAAGGCACGCCGTTCGGACTCGGCGATAAACAGTAGGTCCCATATCATTGAGCTAATATGAATCGGGGTGCACTCATTGATATGAGAGAAGTCTCCCTTGTCCCGTATGGGATGTTGTGGAACAATGTTTTTTTGTTTGTATATAGTTCACCTGGCTCACTATGGTTCCTCTGGCTCAATATAGTTCACCTGGCTCAATGTAGTTCACTATAAATCACCGTGTTCATTATAGTTTGCCTATGTCACTATTGTTCATCTAGTTCCCCTAACGACTAATTTTCTTCCCCTAAAAAATCCTTTTTTCCTATTTTGATAGTTCACCTGACTCACTATAGTTAACCTGGCTCACTGTAGTTCATCTTGCTTACTATAGTCTAATTTGCTAACGTTCACCTTGCCCACTATAGTTCACAATGCTCACTATAGTTCACCATGCTCACTATAAATCACCTTGCTCACTATCGGCGGAGCAGGAAACCATGCTGAACGACCACAGCTCAGTACGTTGTGATGGAGGTGGGGGATTAGCTTTCCTCTTACCCCAGTTCAATACAGACCTATCTCGCTTGAGCCTGCCTCTAATGACCCGTACATGGAGTGTATGGGGGTAGCAGTCAGGTGTGGAACTGCCGAGATAGAGTTGCTGAACGTATACATCCCGCCGAGAAATAGCTGTATCTCAGATTATAAGCTTGACATTAGCCCGCTTTTGAAAGGTCATAATCGTCTGGTCCTGGGGGACTTTAATGCGCATTCGGTCCTCGAAAACGACCAGAGAGGTATAGCGCTGGCTGAGCAGATTGATTGCTTTACGTTTTGCTCGGTCAATGAGGACGCCCCTACCAGAATTAGAGGAGTGTGTCACAGTTCGCCAGACATAACCATCGTGTCACCTGGTCTGACAAATGACGTCACCTGGCAACCCGTCATTTCCCTTGGATCAGACCATCTCCCCATCAGCAGACTAACCGATTTCATCACCTCTGAACGCCGCACATTCGTCAATCATGGGAAAGCTGATTGGCCGAGTTTCAGAGAGTTCACCAATCACCGCTTCAGAGAATTGCCCAATCCTTCTGATGTTCGGGTAGCGGAAAGGACGTTCCGAGACATAATCAATGCTGCAGCCACTCGTCATATACCTGCTGGTCGAATACCCGAAGTAAGACCAAACTTCCCAGCAGAGGCGACGGGATTAGCAAATGAGCGTGATGAGCTTCGTCGAATCAACCCCGAGTGAGGGAGCTGACACTGGAAGTAAACAGGCTGGACTGCGAACGTAAGCGGAACAAGTGGTTAAATCATCTGAAGAGTTGCAACATTGGAGCCGGTATAAGTAAATTGGGGACAACGGTTAAGTCACTCTCGAACCCCGGAAGGAGGGATGACAGGACCTCTGTCACGTTTGGCGACGTTACGTTGACTGACCCGAAGAGGTGTTCAAGTTACTTCAATCGACTGTTTGTCTAGCACCCCGAGTGTGACAGGGCGAAGAAAAGAGTGTTACGTCGCATCGGATCTCTTCCTGCCGAGGATGAACCATCACAGTTTACAATGGACGATGTTGCGAATGCCATCAGGAACGCTAAATCATCCAAAGCGTTTGGGCCCTGTCGGAATTTCCATGGTAATTTTGAAACAGCTGGATTGTTCCCGAAGTCTGGAAAATGGGCAGGGTGGTCCCGCTACTGAAGCCAGGCAAGGATGCCAGCAAAGGTGAATCGTACAGGCCGATTTCGCTTTTGTCACCCGTAGCGAAGATCCTTGAGGCCTTAGTCCTCCCCTGCATTAGAAATAGCTATCAAGTTGCCGATCATCAGCATGGGTTCCGTAAGCAGCACAGCACGACAACAGCGCTGCACGCCATCTCCACACATATTTGTCGAGGACTCAACCAGGAGCGGCCGTGTGATAGAACAGTGATGGTGGCGCTTGCCTTATCAAAGGCCTTTGATACTGTCAAATACTCCACGCTGTTCGAGAACATCGAGCAGACCACCCTCCGGCCAAGTCTGAAACGTTTGATAATCAACTATATGTGTGGTCGCCAGTTGTATGTAGAGTTCATGAACAAGAAATCCAAGCCCCGTAGAGTGAAACAGGGAGTTCCCCAAGAAGGGGTGATATCTCCGGAACTGTTTAACCTCTACCTTTCCTGTATTCCGCTCCCTCCAGACGGCATTGAGATCGTAACGTATGTGGACGATTGCACGATCCTGGCGTCAGGTACCTATCCTGATGACATCTGTGAGAGATTGAACTCCTATTTAACCGATCTTACCACCTTTTTCTACGCGAGGAATATACAGATATCCGCCACTCTGTTCACCACATGGACGGTACAGTATAGAAGAGAGTTGCATATCAGGGTCGACGGTAGCAGAATTCCGACCACAAACTGCCCCAAAATTCTAGGGGTCACATTCGACACCACATTCACGTCGTCCGCGCATGCCACAACTATCTGCGATAAACTGAAATGTAGGAACAAGGTCCTCAAGTCCCTAGCTGGCAGCACTTGGGGTGCAGATAAAGAAACCTTGTTGACCACGTATAAAGCGATAGGTCGGTCTGTGGTAAGCTATGCGGCGTGAGTTTCGTCCCCGAATTTATGTTATACGCAGTGGGATAAGATTCAAATTTGTCAGAACGCCGCCCTGAGAACAGCAACAGGGTGCCTCCTCAAATTTACAGTCGACTAACATAATGAGACGCTATCGTTGCAGTACTTGATCGGGTGTTACCGTGAGAGCCATCCCAATCACCATCTGCTGGCCACCGATACACCCACGCATATCAAGAAGGATATTCATGCTCTAGAGACGACGGTCCAACAATAAAGGAGAGAACCTCTAGATCAACAGGCATATCAGGCAGGTTTGAACAGCATTCACACGGACACAGTTGCTAAGACCATAAGCAATTATTGTGTGAATGCAATCATCGGAGCACACCCCCCATCTATCGCAGGTGAAGAGCGTCAGCTGCCACGACAAACCAGAGTAGTTTTGGCTCAATTACGCTCGGGATATTGCAGTCGCCTAAATTCCTATTGGGCGGGAATCGATCGCACCATGCAAGACATCTGCCCAGTTTGCGGCATGGGCCCGCACGATACTAAGCACCTATTCAACTACCCCGCCAAGCCTACTCATATGACTCCAGTGGATCTGTGGTTACATCCCATCGAAGTAGCCAACTTCCTGGAACTGGAGATAGACCCAGAGCCAGATTGAACAGGAGAACGAACATACAAACATAATAATAAAACACTGTTACAACAACAACAACTATCGTTCACCCTGCTCACTATCGTTCACCCTGCTCACGATCGTTCACCCTGCTCACTATCGTTCACCCTGCTCACTATCGTTCACCCTGCTCACTATCGTTCACCTTGCTCACTGTTATTCACATTGTTCACTATAGTCCACATTGCTCACTGTTATTCATATTGTTCACTATAGTTCAGCTTGTTTACTACAGTCAACATTGCTCACTATAGTCCACTTTGTTCATTAGAGTTCACTCTGTTCATTATAGTTCACCTTGCTCACTATAGTTCACTTTGCTCACTATAGTTGACCTTGCTCACTATAGTTCACCTAGCTCACTATAGTTCACCTAGCTCACTATAGTTCACCTAGCTCACTATAGTTCACCTTGCTCACTATAGTTCACATTGTTCATTATATGGTCTGTTCCTTTACTTTTGAAAATGGTAAAACCGGCATAAGTAGTAAAAGTTGTAAACTGCTTTCGTATGAATTGCATGCTGCTTGACGTAAAGGAACGCTTTTTTCGTGAAAAGTTGCAAAACTTGAAGATTCTTGCACGTTAAGGAACAGAGCTATAGTTGACAATGTTCACAATAGTTCACCTTGCTAACTATAGTTCGCCTTTTTTACTATATTTCACCTTATTTACTATAGTCCATATTGCTCACTTTGTTTATTATAGTTCACTCTGTTCACTATAACTCTACCTGCCTCACTATAGTGTTCACCTGGCTAACTATAGTTCACCTGGCTAACTATAGTTCACTTTGCTCACTATAGTTCACTTTGCTCACTATAGTTCACCTTGCTCACTATAGTTCACTCTATTCACTATAGTTGACCTGGCTCACTTTATTTAACTTGGCTCACTATGTAAGTTCACCTGGTTCATTGTTAGGCAATAGATGCGATTTTAAGCCACTGTCTTACCGATTAAGTTTCTTCCCCTCAAAAATTTACTTTTTCCTATTTTGATAGCTCTTCGTTTTTGTTTTTCACTTAAATACGTCCTCTTCTTTTTCATGTCTAAACTGTTAAGTGCTGCCTAAGTGTGTGTGTGTGTGTGTGTGTAGAGCAGTCAATGATTACCAACAAAAATTAAATCTAAAAACTTTAAGCAGAATTTAGCCCATATTTTATTAAAAGACTTCCGGATTTTCCCATAATGAATATTGCTGTTGTTGTGGTGTAATTGTTGTTAGCGAATATTGTTCCAAAGAACTATTGTTGGAATATGTTATCACATACACTCAGGCAGTTAATCACACACACACAGACAAAGGCAGCAGCGACTTGCTTTGAAATGCGTACTTAATAGTTTTTCCCTTTTAGGTGATAGTAAACATATCATATTCATTGAAAAGCCACACATAACAGATATGTTAAACTACTCCTGTTCATTAAATGTGTAAACCCCTTGTTCACCAACCAACATTGGCTTGCAGAGAATCTTATGCTGATATTAACGTTGTTTATACATAAATAACCTATTTCTTCTTCTTTTGTGGCATCCTTTTACTACTTAAAGTGTTGTATGAAAAAAGCAGGGAGTTGATAAAAAGTGGGAAATATTGGTTGAGGGTATATCATATTTTTTTATTCTTTATTGCTGTTCCACCACCCATACAGTTCCATTTTTTTACACTTAATATCCTTTTAACACGAATCCAACAACAAAGCGGACCCCCTTGTCAATCATAGTATGTGTGTTCATTCGTTCGTTCATTCATCAAGTTGTTGATGATGTCGATGGGGATATTGATGTTGTTTGCAAATTTCAACCGCTTCTGTTGCTATTTTTGTTGTTGTCTTTTGAGGTTGTCACCATAGAATTCATGGTGGGGTTTCACTTTTTCTTTTATTGCTTCTCTCCCCATATAAAGAAGATAATTGTTGTTGATAATTATGATGACGCAGCCGATAATTATGTTGCTGCTCCAACAACAAATGAACAACAATGTTGTCATTGCTTTTGATGAAAAGGAAAATTGAAAACAGGATTCACTTTACATAATATGAATAATGATAGATAACTTAGCTCGCTATACACATATTACATATATGTTTCCTTAAGTTCACATGGTTCTTCTTGTAAACTAGAGTTGAACCAGTTAAACTATTGCACATAGCCCACAACGGTTTTCCTTGCGGCTCTAGTTTACTTATCTCCTCCTATAGATTACCAGTTTCACTATAGTTCGCCAAGTTTACTATAGTGCTTTATAGATCACTGCACACCTGACACTCTAGAATTCACTTAACACGCCATATTTTAACTCGATCACTTGTAGTTCCACTCATTATAACCTTTGTTAACCTAATGCACCTAGTTCATCATCTAGCTCATGGTACCTATCTTACAAGATTGTAACTTGGCATAGCTCCCTATAGTTGAGGTAGCGAGCGAGGTAGCTCGCTATAGTAGCGTTTACATGGCTTTTATTTTATTTTGCCCAATTTGGTTTAGATACATTTAGCTCACTTCAGTTCACCTAATTCACTATTGTTCACTAGAGTTCACTAGAGTTCAAGTGCAGTCAAACTTCTCTATATCGATTTTTTTCTATATCGAATCGTTTTATAAAACAAATATATGAATTTTGACATAAATTTTCACAAAATCTCTCTTTATTAGACATTTTCTCTATATTGCAGCACTTTTTCGTCCTTAGCAACCACGATATAAAGATGTTCGACTGTAGTTTACTATACTTCAAAACACATTTCCACGCTAACTTTCAACTAGCTCAACGCTGATTTCCCAAATCACTACTGTTCACTCACAGATAGCCACAGCATACTCCTCTCAACTGGTTCAACTGCTTAATCAAAGCACTCCTCGTCCTGATAACATATCAGGACAATGGCAAGAACTTGTCCACTCCATGTAAACAGCAGCAAAATCAGTACTTGGATACCAGAGACCTCCACCAAGGAATCCATGGTATGATCAGGAGTGTCGTGCTGCTACCGAAGAGAAAAATGCGGCATATAGGGCTACTTTACAATCAGTAGCAACGCGTAGCGCACGAGAGAGGTATCGGGTAGAGTTGTGTAGTTCCGGAACGAACTAGTTCCAGGGAACTATTCCGGACAAGGAACTATTGGAACTATATCCGACTCTTGCATTTATATAGTTCCTTTAGTTCATCCAGCCGTGCATATAATTCCTTTCATTTGTATAATTATTTTTCTTCATTTTATTCCACACTCACTTCGATTTTTCACCTTCGTTTCCTTAATTATTCAGATGCGGCCAGATTGTTAAAAAATCGTAAATCACACATCGGTACATCGCTTCAATCTATTTATTTGTATGTCAATTCATTCACCAAAAGATGAAAAAAAGAGATTCGTTCAACTACTTCACTCTCGGAACTATTTGGAACAAAGGAAAAAAGAACGACGAAAGAGAAAGATTCATTGAACTACATCGGCCTGGGAACTATTTGGAGCGAAGGAACTAGAAAGAACGATAAAAGGTAAGATTCATTGAACTTTATCGCTCTCGGAGCTATTTGGAACTAGTTCCTTTTGGGAAAAGGAACTAGAAAGATCGATTCCCTCCGGGAACTAGATTGCCCAACTCTAGTATCGGGAGAAACGGAGGGAGGAGAAAGATCTTTTCCGCAGGAAAAAGAGAGAGATAGAAAACCGGGAGTGTGAACGAATCGAAATGTACAGGAGACAGAATGAAATCCGAAAATTCTACCAAACATCAAATTGATGGCTTTGGAACTGGCACATCCTCCTGTAGAGACCAGCAAGGTAATCTGGTAACTGATACAGATAGTGTGCTAAGGATGTGGAAAGAGCATTTTTGCAAACTGTTGGTATCCAATAGTAGCGAAGTCGACGAAGATACCACAGATTCAATCCCAGAAGATGGTATTGAATGTATACCACCCGGCCAAGATGAGGTAAAGACAACAATAAACCGGCTGAAGAATAATAAGGCAGCAGGAGCTGAAGGCCTACCAGCCGAGCTGTTTAAAACCGGAGGCGACACGCTGATAAGGTGTATGCATCAGCTAGTTAGCTCCATCTGGCAGAAAGAAGGAGTGCCCGACTATTAGAACCTGAGCATCCTGTGTCCCGTCCATAAGAAAGGAGATAAGACTTTATGGTCTAACTATAGAGGCATAAGTCTTCTCCCTATCGCCTACAATATAGTGTCAGGGATATTGTGCAAACGACTAAATCCCATGGTCCACGAAATGCGGCTTTAGACCTGGCAAGTCCCCCATTGACCAGATATTTACCCTGCGGCAAATCCTGGAGAAGACCCAAGAGATGCAGATCGACACCTACCACCTTTTTGTCGATTATAAAGCAGCCTTCGACAGCCCGGTACGTTCAAAGGTATTGCAAGCAACGTCTAAATTTGGTACCGCCGAAAAGCTCATTCGGCTTTTTAAAATTACTCTAACTGACACAAGATCTTCAGTTAAAATAGGAAAGAACCTCTCCGAAGAGTTTTGTACCAAAAGAGGTTTCAGGCAAGGAGACAGCCTTTCGTGTGAGCTTTTCAACATCCTGCTAGAAAAGGTTATACGAGAGGCAATCGTCAAAAGAAGTGGCACAATCTACACCAATAGCCACATGTTACTTGCTGATGCTGATGATATAGACATCATAGGACGATCAGTAAAAGAAATAACCGATACCTTTATGAAGGTCGAAGGAGAATCTGGCGGTAAACGACGAGAAGACCAAATTGATGGTGTCGACGCGCAATGCGTCCATTGAGATCGGACCAACTGTAGTAGTAAAAGACTTCGTATACCTCGGCACAGCTATAAACACAACAAACGACATCAGTTGTGAAATAAAAAGAAGAATTTAATTGGCCAACAGATGCTACTTTGGCTTAAGTAAGCACTTTAAAAACAAGGTCACAACTCGTCAAACGAAAATAACGCTTTACAAAACACTGATACTACCCGTGCTGATGTATGGTTCCGAAACCTGGGTACTTGCGCAAGCAGATAAGGCAGTGCTTGGCGTGTCTGAGTGAAAAATTCTTCGAAAGATCTACGGACCGAGCTGCGTTCACGGTGAATATCGAGCTGTATCTGCTATACAACGACATCAGTATAGTTAAACGTATCGAGATGCAGCGATTGCGTTGGCTAGGCCATATAATAAGAATGAGCGATGATGAACCCGCTAATAAGGCGTATAAATACGTGCCACATGGCGGTGCACGCAGAATTGGCAGGCCAAAGAATAGATGGCGCAAACAAGTGGATGAAGAGATGACAAGGCGCGGTATTCCAAAAAGCGAAGTACTAAACAGAGAGAATAGGAGATCTTTTCTTAGTTCGGTCTATGGAACAAATGTTCTGTAATGGGCCAGCTAAGTAAGTAAGTATTTAGTATTTAGTATTTAGTATTTAGTATTTAGTATTTAGTATTTAGTATTTAGTATTTAGTATTTAGTATTTAGTATTTAGTATTTAGTATTTAGTATTTAGTATTTAGTATTTAGTATTTAGTATTTAGTATTTAGTATTTAGTATTTAGTATTTAGTATTTAGTATTTAGTATTTAGTATTTAGTATTTAGTATTTAGTATTTAGTATTTAGTATTTAGTATTTAGTATTTAGTATTTAGTATTTAGTATTTAGTATTTAGTATTTAGTATTTAGTATTTAGTATTTAGTATTTAGTATTTAGTATTTAGTATTTAGTATTTAGTATTTAGTATTTAGTATTTAGTATTTAGTATTTAGTATTTAGTATTTAGTATTTAGTATTTAGTATTTAGTATTTAGTATTTAGTATTTAGTATTTAGTATTTAGTATTTAGTATTTAGTATTTAGTATTTAGTATTTAGTATTTAGTATTTAGTATTTAGTATTTAGTATTTAGTATTTAGTATTTAGTATTTAGTATTTAGTATTTAGTATTTAGTATTTAGTATTTAGTATTTAGTATTTAGTATTTAGTATTTAGTATTTAGTATTTAGTATTTAGTATTTAGTATTTAGTATTTAGTATTTAGTATTTAGTATTTAGTATTTAGTATTTAGTATTTAGTATTTAGTATTTAGTATTTAGTATTTAGTATTTAGTATTTAGTATTTAGTATTTAGTATTTAGTATTTAGTATTTAGTATTTAGTATTTAGTATTTAGTATTTAGTATTTAGTATTTAGTATTTAGTATTTAGTATTTAGTATTTAGTATTTAGTATTTAGTATTTAGTATTTAGTATTTAGTATTTAGTATTTAGTATTTAGTATTTAGTATTTAGTATTTAGTATTTAGTATTTAGTATTTAGTATTTAGTATTTAGTATTTAGTATTTAGTATTTAGTATTTAGTATTTAGTATTTAGTATTTAGTATTTAGTATTTAGTATTTAGTATTTAGTATTTAGTATTTAGTATTTAGTATTTAGTATTTAGTATTTAGTATTTAGTATTTAGTATTTAGTATTTAGTATTTAGTATTTAGTATTTAGTATTTAGTATTTAGTATTTAGTATTTAGTATTTAGTATTTAGTATTTAGTATTTAGTATTTAGTATTTAGTATTTAGTATTTAGTATTTAGTATTTAGTATTTAGTATTTAGTATTTAGTATTTAGTATTTAGTATTTAGTATTTAGTATTTAGTATTTAGTATTTAGTATTTAGTATTTAGTATTTAGTATTTAGTATTTAGTATTTAGTATTTAGTATTTAGTATTTTAGACGAGATCCTCAGTTAAAATTGGAAAGAACCTCTCCGAAGAGTTTACTACCAAAAGAGGTTTCAGACAAGGAGACGGCCTGTCGTGTGATCTATTCAACATCCTGCTGGAAAAGGTCATACGAGACGCGAAGGTCAAAAGAAATGGAACGATATACACGAACAGCCACATGTTACTGGCTTATGCCGACGACATTGACATCATGGGTCGATCGGTAAAGGAAGTAACTGACACCTTTGCAAAAGTCGAAAGAGAATCTGCTAAAGTTGGTCTGGCAGTAAACGGCGTAAAAACCAAGTTGATGGTATCGACGCGTAATATGTCCATAAACACCGAACCATCTGTGAATGTTGGTACCTATAATTTTGAGGTAGTAAAGGACTTCGTCTACCTCGGCACCGCCATAAACACAACAAATAACATCAGTTGTGAAATACGAAGAAGAATAGTGTTGGCTAACAGATGCTACTTTGGGCTGAGTAAGCAGTTTAGGAATAAAGCCACCTCTCGTCAAACAAAAATAACACTGTACAAAACACTGATACTACCCGTGCTAATGTATGGTTCCGAAGCATGGGTACTTGCTCAAGCAGATAAGGCAGTGCTTTGTGTGTTCGAGAGAAAAATTCTTCGAAAGATCTACGGGCCAATCTGTGTTGACGGCGAATATCGGCGTCGTATGAACATCGAGCTGTATCAACTATACAATGACATCAATATAGTTGAACGAATCGAGATACAACGATTGCGATGGCTAGGCCATGTTATAAGAATGAGTGATGATGAACCCGCTAAAAAGGCGTATAAATACGGGCCGCATGGAGGTTCTCGCAGATCTGGAAGGCCAAAGCTTCGTTGGAGCGAACAAATGAAACGAGATATCACAAAGCTACATATCCCATATTGGGAAAATACAGCAGCAAACAGAGAGGATTGGAGATTTTTTCTTAGTTCGGCTTATGGAACAAATGTTCTGTAAAAGGCCAGCTAAGTAAGTAAGTAAGTAGTAAGTATTTAGTATTTAGTATTTAGTATTTAGTATTTAGTATTTAGTATTTAGTATTTAGTATTTAGTATTTAGTATTTAGTATTTAGTATTTAGTATTTAGTATTTAGTATTTAGTATTTAGTATTTAGTATTTAGTATTTAGTATTTAGTATTTAGTATTTAGTATTTAGTATTTAGTATTTAGTATTTAGTATTTAGTATTTAGTATTTAGTATTTAGTATTTAGTATTTAGTATTTAGTATTTAGTATTTAGTATTTAGTATTTAGTATTTAGTATTTAGTATTTAGTATTAAGTACTTAGTATTTACTTTCACGCTATTGGATCCTTCAAATTTTTGGTCCACTGCCAAAGGACAGATAGATAAAGGATTGGTCTAATTGCTGGGTTGGTCGCCTTATGTCTGCTCAAGCTATTTGTGCAAAACTGACGAAACTTTTCTCTCTGTTTCGTGCTTTGATTTTTGTAATACCGCGCCTTGTCATCTCTTCATCCACTTGTTTACGCCATATATTCTTTAGCCTGCCAATTCTGCGTGCACCCGCCTTTTTAGCGGGTTCATCATCGCTCATTTTTATTATATGGCCTAGCCAACGCAATCGCTGCATCTCGATACGTTTAACTATATTGATGTCGGTGTAAAGCAGATACAGCTCGTGGTTCATACGACGTCTGTATTCACCGTCAACGCAGATCGGTCCGTAGATCTTTCGAAGAATTTTTCTCTCAAACACGCCAAGCACTGCCTTATCTGCTTGCGCAAGTACCCTGGCTTCGGAACCATACATCAGCACTGGTAGAATCAGTGTTTTGTAAAGCGTTATTTTTGTTTGACGAGTTGTGGCTTTGTTTTTAAAGAGCTTACTTGAGCCAAAGTGGCATCTGTTGGCCAATACAATTCTTCTTTTTATTTCACAACTGATGTCGTTAGTTGTGTTTACGGCGGTGCAGAGGTAGACGAAGTCTCTTACTACCTCAAAATTATAGGAACCAACTTCAACAGTTGGTCCGATCTCAATGGACGCATTGCGCATCGACACCCTCAGCTTGGTCTTCTCGCCGTTTACCGCCAGACCCACTTTAGCAGATTCTCCTTCGACCATCATAAAGGTATCGGTTACTTCTTTTACTGATCGTCCCACGATGTCTATATCATCAGCATAAGCAAGTAACATGTGGCTATTGGTGTATAACCTTTTCTAGCAGGATGTTAAAAAGATCACGCGAAAGGCTGTCTCCTTGCCTGAAACCTCTTTTGGTACAAAATTCTTCGGAGAGGTTCTTTCCAATTTTAACTGAGGATCTCGTGTCAGTTAGAGTCATTTTACAAAGCCGAATGAGCTTTTCGGGGATACTAAATTCCGACATTGCTTGGAATACCTTTGAACGTATCGGGCTGTCGAAGGCTGCTTTATAATCGACAAAAAGGTGGTATGTGTCGATCTGCATCTCTTGGGTCTTCTCCACGATTTGCCGCAGGGTAAATACCTGGTCAATGGTGGACTTGCCAGATCTAAAGCCGCATTGGCATGGTCCTATTATTTCGTTGACCATGGGCTTTAGTCGTTCGCACAATATCCCTGACACTATCTTCAAGGGGATAGGGAGAAGACTTATGCCTATATATTTGGAGCATAAAGTCTTACCTCCTTTCTTATGGACGGGACACAGGATGCTCAGGTTCCAATCGTCGGGTACGCGTTCTTCCTGCCAGATGGAGCTAACTAGCTGATGCATACATCTTAGCAGCGCGTCGCCTCCGGTTGTAAACAGCTCGGCTGGTAGGCCATCAGCTCCTGCTGCCTTATTATTCTTCAGCCGGTTTATTGCTGTCTTTACCTCATCTTGGCCGGGTGGTATACATTCAATACCATCTTCTGGGATTGGATCTATGGTATCTTCGTCGACTTCGCTACTATTGGATACCAACGGTTTGGAAAAATGATCTTTCCATATCCTTAGCACACTATCTGTACAGTTACCAGATTGCCTTGCTGGTCTCTACAGGAGGATGTGCCAGTTCCAAAGCCATTAGTTTGATGTTTCACTCTTTGGTCGAATTTTCGGACTTCATTCTGTCTCCTGTACATCTCGATTTGTTCACACTCCCGCTTTTCCATCTCTCTCTTTTTCCTGCGGAAAAGACGTTTCTCCTCTCTCCTTTTATCCCGATACCTCTCTCGTGCGCTACGCGTTGCTACTGATTGTAAAGTAGCCCTGTATGCCGCATTTTTCTCTTTCTTTTTGGTAGCAGCACGACACTCCTGGTCATACCATGGATTCCTTGGTGGAGGTCTCTGGTATCCAAGTACTGAATTTGCGGCTGTTTGCATGGAGTGGGCAATGCTTTGCCATTGTCCTAATATGTTATCGGGACGAGGAGTGCTTTCATTAAGCAGTTGGGCCAATTGAGTGGAATATGCTGTGGCTATCTGTTGTGATTGCAGCGGGTGTTAAAGGCAGTTCCCCAGGTGACACCACGAGGAGGTCAGTGTCCACTTGAGATGGAAGAGGGACCAAGATAAATCCTGGGCTTTGCCATGTTAAAGCCGGTCAGGACCGTTCTTGGTATCTTGCATCCCCTGACATTCAAGCAAAAAAGGACAAACGACGCGACGGTGTCCACACTTACCAGCTCAGCGCCACCCGATTGTTCAGAAAGTAGCACGTACTCATCCGACAGAAGTACAGATAGTCCAGCAACGAACAAAAGGAAGCAAAACCCAACAGGCATTTTAAGACGCGTTATTATAAGCTCAAAGCTGTCGCTTTCCGCTGAGGGAGAATCCACAAGGCAATCTACAAGGAAGCTGCTCGGGTGAAGGAGTACTTGATATGCGCTATTTATCTGGAGAACTGAAGCACGTAGATTGACGGCAAACACCTTGAGGTCTCTCAATATCAGTCCGTGGTTCTCAAGAAGGAATCTAAAGAAATTAAGTTGGCTGAGCTTAAATTGAAAGATGGGAAAGCTCAAATAAGGAATACATAATGTGTAAGATTTGCTCAACCTGTGAGCATCAATTGTGATGAATATTGCCGAACCAACAAACGTGAATATGGGTAAAAGGACAGGCATTGTAGTTCGACTGCAGCAAATATTCGAAAGGAGAGGTCATTCAAGTTAATCATTTGTCGGCACCATGTGCTGCAGAGCGTTCTTTGTAATGTCATGGAAGATGAGCTCCATGAGTCGACTAAATCACCAAGAATCGAATACTTCTTTGTGCAGGATTTATGCTCCATTGGATGCAGCCTTCAGCAATGGTAAAACTGAGCTTGTGGAAACAGTCTGCTGGAGAGACAAACTTCAAGTCTCTTCCACCTCACTCGTTCATTCAGTCAGAACTATCTAATCCTAGCTGAAGTCTAATTTCTAAATCCAAATGGTCTGCGTTTTATCGCCGACTGTCATGGAACCTTTATACCCTATATACCCCCTCTTTATTAAATCCAAATAACCGAAGGTTTTTATAAACATTTACATCCATTTATACATTTGTGTCCTTTTATCTGTTGCGAAAAAAATTACACCTTATTAATTGCAACATTATTCATTCATTAACACCCAAAAGCTTGGCATATAAAGTCCGAGCCCTTGGGTTAAACAAAAAAGAACAACAACAAATTGATGCAATGCATTGCCGTTTAAATTTCCCTCTAGCCTGTAAATATTGAAATAACTGAGTAATAATTTGAAGTCGAACAACAACGACTACCACCAACACCGCCACGATGATGATGACGAAGATGAATAAGAGGAAGCCTTTAATAATAGAGCGGCTATGCCAGGATGTTAAAGTTGATTTAATCGCGCGTTTAATAATAAAAAAGTGAGCAAGAGAAGAATTTTATTCAATTAAAATTTCATTAATACTATTAATGTGCCATGAAGTTACTACATCCAGCCTCAGCTGCACTATAGGAGCGAGCAAAAATAAATGGAGGAAAGTGGGAGGAAACTAGAAATACAAACAAGAATATCACAAAAGAAACAAAAAAAAATGAAAACGATATAAAAACAAAGTTAAAAGGGGATCAGCGGCCATAACCCGGCTAAGGACTAACACTGAGCAGAAGAAGATGGTGATGATGATGCGGATGATTGTGAGGATGACAAGAACCATGGTGATGATGGCGGTGTTGATGATACACACTATAACCCAAAGTGAAAGCATTTTATTTTTCCTAACATAATTCTTTCATGTTTGCTTGCTTGCTGGCTGACATGCTCTTGCCTCTTCTGTTGGTTTTTCTTGCCATCAACGACGGCTATTGGTGTTGCTGTTTTTTTAGATCCTTCTTCTAAAACGTTTTGTGTCTTTTCTAATGGTTTTTTATCGTGGCATGATATCTGATGTCATCATGTATTAAACTTACATTCATCACTTGCCAGCTAGCTTGTCGCGCTGCTCTCCATATGAATAAATGAACATACGGACGAACGAACGAAAGACCATTGTCGCAGCTGCTGCTGATGATGCTCCCATGATGGCTTGTAATGCCACGGCTGATGATGTTAGAGTTGACTGCCGGTTATGTCAGTAATGTTTAGCATGAAAACAGGTCACTTCCGTGCCATACTAACACAGAGCTTAAACACACAACTTCACACATATCCATAACTGCAATACATATTTATTGCTATTCCACTGTTTGGAAATTCGCTTCTTTTTTTTTCCTTTTGCTGCAGCAAAAGTCAAAACAAAGGACCACAGAGGAAAAAAACCTTTGGTCCCAGTATTAAAAGGATGTCATTTCCAAAAGTGGGGTAACAAGATATATTTCAAATGAGATGGATATAATGGGGATTATGATGAAGAGGTCTGTAAAAGAACCACCCACCCTCAAGCTCAAGTTTCAGTTTACAATTTTAGTCAATAAAAATGTTTAACTTCATTTGGTTACTCACTCACACGCCTTCTAATTCAAACTCACTCCATTTTGCCATTCTTGTAGTACTAACCACAACATCTGAGTAATGCAAATAACATCAACAACATCATCCACTTAACCCGCCATCCATCCAATCGAAAGACCAACAATTTAACATCATAGATAACTGTGGGCTAGGGACAGACGGAGTTGCTCAATGTTTAGTGTCAAACCACTCTTAGTGTAATTCCAATTACCTTCCCTTTTGCTGCAAGGTAGAAAGTTCCTGTGAAAGCATAAAAAGAGTGACAACAACCTTTGCCATCAACCATCGATGAACTATCCAACCAACCAGCCGAGCATACAGTCAGCCAGCCATCCAGCCAGAGCGAACATCCATAACCCATCATCCAATGACAAAGCCGTCAAAGTGAAACTATCAAAAATGAAATGTAATGGATTCAGATCTTTCTATGATTAGATAGGGTTATTATTTTAGGGTAAAATTGGGGATTATGGGCAAATGAAATATTTGACAGATACATGTGCCAATGTAATTGTAATCATGCTTTTTGTTTATATCCGTTTAATCTATGTTTATTATACCCTCCCCTCTACACTATAGAATGGATAGTATGTTAAGTTTGTTTTCCCATTTGTAATGGCTTTAAAATAATCATTGGCGACCCTATAAAGTATATATATTTTTGATCAGGGTAAAATTCAGAGTCGATATATGCATGGGTGACTTAGGGGATGAAAGATACCAAGGAACGGTCCTCAGCGGCTTTAACATGGCAAAGTCCATGATTTAACATGGTCCCTCTTTCATATCAAGTGGACACTGACCTCCCCGTGGTGTCTCCTGGAGTAGCTGCCTTTAACACCCGTTAAAGGTAGTGAGCTAAAATGTGCCGCGCGTTCATCCATAAGAACATTGAAAGTTGGGTTTGGGCTCAGGGTCAGTAACCCTCCCCTAGAAAAAACAGCCTACTATAAAACAAGTAAAAAAATGTCAGTCGACTTTGCCGACAGAGATATACCCTCAGCCTATGTGAATGGAAACATTCATCTACGGACAGATAGAATGTATTTAGCGTCTCTTCAGAATTTTGTGGCCCTTTTCCAACATTTGAACTTGCCGACAAAAATGTGGATTAGGAATTAACACAAATGTTGAACTTTTGTGGGGGAGGTACCCTTAGGGAGGACCGATATGGGCCATTTTAGAAGTTAAACTAAATTTTGACAAAATATTAGGAGATCCAAAGTTTGGAACAAATTGGTTGACCAATTCAAGTGATATCGTCCTAGCATTTTAGTGACATTTTTTTAATATTGGGGAGAAGTACCGGAAGTTGGGGACCGGTTTTGCCCCATGAAACTAAGTTTGGATAAAACATGACGAAGACCAAATGCTGCACCAAATCGGTAAAACAGTTCGAAAGCCACATATTGTGACATAGGGTTTTTTACAACTTTCGGGATGTTTTCCCAAGAAATATGGACCTGCTCCTTAAAAACCTTTAACCGTCGTAATGGAGGTAGCGAATGCAAATCGCTTCAACAAAAATCAAAGTGATTCGAGAGCAGGTCTTAAAGTGAACTTATCCGAAATTTTGTGTGGTAGGTAACCAAAGGAGTGGACAAATATAGTCCATATTCGAACCTGATCTATATCTGGTAGATATATTAGGATGTGCAGAGTATGGATTACATCAGTCACTCTCTTCAAGAGTTATCGTGCGCATATTTTTTCGAAGATTTTTGAATTTTTGTGAGGGAGGTACCTGAAGGAGTAGACCGACATTGGTTATCTTCGAACTTAAACTATTTTTGGACAAAATATTACGAAGGCCAAATTTTAGACCGAATTGGCAGATCCGTTCGAGATTTATCTTGCGCTCCAACCACTACACACGGTGTCACAGAGGATTTTTGCAACTTTCAGGCTATTTTCTCAGGAAGTATGGACTTGCCCCTTATGACCTTATACCGTCGTATGGGGGACAGCGAATACAGGTTGTTACAACAAAAATCAAAGCGATTCGAGAGCAGGTCCTAAACTTAACTTTTCCGAAATTTTGTGTGGGAGGTACCCGAAGGAGTGGACCGATTAAGTCCATATTTAAACTTCATCTAAGTCTGGTAGAAATTTCACGATGTACAAAGTGTGGGCCAAATCGGTTACTCCCTTCAAGAGTTATCGTGCGCACAAATTTTCCGAACATTTTCGAACTTTTGTGGGGGAGGTACCGGAAGGAGTGGACCGATATAACCCATCTTCGAACTTAAACTAAGTTTGGGCAAATTATTACGAAAGCCAAATTTTGAACCGAATCGGTTGCTCCGTTCGAGAGTTATCGTGCGCACCAGCCAGCCAGACAGACAGACGGACAGCCAGACAGACGGACGGACATGGCTAAATCAACTCCAAATTGTCTGAAACACATTTCGTCCAAACATACTTGGGGTCTAAAACCATTATTTCGATGAGGCACATTTTAGCCGTATGAAAGTGTATATACCCTCGTTAGCATAAATGCTGAGGGCATAAAAACAAAAGAAAAGAAAAACAAATCCCTCAAAAGTTGACGACACCCGCAAACGATTTAAGGACCATGATATACGAATCTGCACCTGAAATGTTCGCACGCTTTATAGAGAAGGTACAGTTTACGCATTGGCAGATGTACTTGAAATGTACAAGGCCGACATTACTACCATACAAGAAATACGATGGAATGGAAAAGGCGTCACAGCAACACCTAAATGTGACACACTGTATTATAGCTGCCATGACATAAAGCATGAGTTTGGTTGCGGATTTGTAGTTGGTCGGATGTTAAAACACCTGGTCTCCAGCTTCACCCCAGTGAATGAAAGACTCGCAGCAATTCGATTAAAAGCAAAATTCTTCAACATCAGCTTTATTTGCGGTCATGCTCCCACTGAAGACAAGGACGAATTGACCAAAGATATATTTTATGAGCGCTTAGAAGAAACATATGACCGTTGTCCTGCCCATGACATTAAAATTATACTAGGCGATTGTAATGCCAAAATTGAAAAGGAAAATATCTTTGGCCCAACAGTCGGAAAATTCAGTCTCCACAATGAAACATCTGATAATGGCATGAGGCTGATAGACTTCGCAGCGGCAAAAAAACATGGTAGTTAGCAGCACCAGATTTCAACATCTCGACATCCATAAGGGCGCCTGGCTGTCTCCAGATCAGAAAACAAGAAATCAAATTGATCACGTTGTGATAGATGGAAGATATTCGTCGAGCGTGTTGGATGTGCGGTCGTTCCGAGGAGCAAACATAGACTCGGACCACTACCTTGTTGCAGCAAAGATACGCACCCGGTTAAACGTGGCAAACAAAGTACGAACAGACACAACACGAAAATTAGACATCGGTATCCTGCAATCACAACAGATAGCCACAGCATACTCCACTCAACTAGCCCAATTGCTTAACCAAAGCACTCCTTATCCCGATAACATAGCAGCGCGATGGCAAAGTATTGCTCACTCCATGCAAACAGCCGCAAAATCCATATTTGGATACCAGAGACCTCCACCAAGGAATCCATGGTATGATCAGGAGTGTCGTGCTGCTACCGACGAGAAAAATGCGGCATATAGGGCTACCTTACAATCAGTAGCTAGGCGTAGCGCACGAGAGAGATATCGGGGGAACATGAGAGAGGAGAAACGTCTTTTCCGCAGGAAAAAGAGAGAGATGGAAAAGCGGGAGTGTGAAAAAATCGAGATGTACAGGAACCAGAATGAAGTCCAAAAATTCTACCAAAGAGTCAAGCATCAAACTGATGGCTTTGATACAGGCACATCCTCCTGTAGAGACCAGCAAGATAATTTGGTAACTGATACAGGTAGTGTGCTCAGGATATGGAAAGAACATTTTTCAAAACTGTTGGTATCCAATAGCCGCGAAGACGACGAAGATACCACTGACCCAATCCCATAATATGGTATTGAATGTATACCGCCCAGCCAAGATGAGGTAAAGACAGCAATAAACCGGCTGAAGAATAATAAGGCAGCAGGAGCCGATGGCTTACCAGCCGAGCTGTTCAAAACCGGTTTGCACCATCTGGCAGGAGGAACGAGTACCCGACTATTGGAACCTGAGTATCCTGTGCCCCGTTCACAAGAAAGGAGATAAGACTGTATGCTCTAATTATAGGGGCATAAGTATACTCTGGGGGTCACCGTGGTGCAATGGTTAGCACGTCCGCCTTGCACTCAGAAGGTCTGCGGTTCGAATCCAAGGAGTAGACAAATATAGTCCATATTCGAACCTGATCTATATCTGGTAGATATACGAGGGCGGTTCGGAAACTTCTTAGCCTATCAATGAAAGAGAATAGTTAGTTTTTCAAAAATATTTTTATTTTTCAATATAATCTCCTTAAACTTCAATACGCTTAGTCCAACGCTTTTCTAGCAATTCTATCCCTTGATTAAAATAGTTTTGCTCAAGGTCTTCGAAATAGTGGTTTATAACTCTAATTGCATATTCATTTGAGGTAAAACGCTTGCCAGCAAGGAATTTTTTTAGATTTGGGAACAAGTTGTCTTGATGAAAAATTATTTTTTTTTTGTGTTGTAAGCCAGGAAGTTTTTCTCGAATTTGTACATTTAATTGATCCAAAAGGTTGCAATAGTACTCTGAATTTATTGTTTTACCCTTTTGCAGATAGTCAATCAATAAAATACCTTTGAAGTCCCAAAAAACCGTTGCCATAACCTTACCAGCCGATTGAATTGTTTTTGCCTTCTTTGGGGCACTTCCTGCCCAGTCCATTGTTTGGATTGTTCTTTTGTCTCTGGAGTATAGTGGTGGATCCATGTCTCATCAACAGTTATGAAACGACGCTTAAAATCCATTTTATTTCGCTTAAAACGATCCAAACAAGCTTGAGAAATGTTCATTCTTATGCGTTTTTGATCGACTGTTAACAAATGCGGCACCTATCTTGCAGAAAGCTTTTTCATCTGTAGTTCTTCATGCAAAATGAAATGGACTCGATCATTTGAGATGCCCATGATATTAGCAATTTCACGCACTTTTATTCGTCGATCATTTAATACCATATCATGCACTTTGTCTACAATTTCTGTTGTTGTTGCTGTTTTTGGACGTGCGCTACGTGGTTCATCATCAATGCTTGTACGACCATGTTTAAATTCAGCAACCCAATTTTTTACTGTTGCATAGGAAGGAGCACTTTCACCTAACACATTCACCATATCATTATGAACTTCTTGTCCCGATAAACCTTTTTTATGTAAATATTTAAAAACAGCACGAATTTCTAATTTTTCCATTGTAAAAAAATTGCGGATGCGTCTTTTTTGAACACCTGTTTCTATATGAAGGAGTTGCCAGATCGAAACAAAATTTAACATGTGTTCATAACAGAGATGGAAGTTTCCAAAACACTTCACTTTGTTTCTGTTTATACCGCGCGTTTTGTGCTAGGCTAAGAAGTTTCCGAACTTCCCTCGTATTAGGATGTGCAAAGTATGGATTACATCGGTCACTCCCTTCAAGATTTATCGTGCGCACAATTTTTCCGAATATTTTTGAACTTTTGTGGGGGGGGGGGGGGGTTACCTGAAGGAGTGGACCGATATTGATTATCTTCGAACTTAAACTAAGTTTGGACAAAATACTGCGAAAGCCTAATTTTGGACCGAATCGGCAGATCCGTTCGAGAGTTATTTTGCGCCCCATCCACTACACAAGGTGTTATAGGGGCTTTTTGCATCTTACAGGCTATTGTCTCAGGAAGCATGGACTTGGCCCTGATGAAGCTTGTACCGTCGTATGACGGTAAAAACCCTATGGCACCCTATGGGGGGCAACGAATGCAGTTTGTTGCAACAAAAACCAAAGCGATTCGAGAGCAGGTCTTAATCTGAACTTATCCGCAATTTTGTGTGGGAGGTACCCGAAGGAGTGGACCGATTGAGTCCATTTTGGAACCTCATCTAAGTTTAGTAGAAATTTCACGATGTGCAAAGTATGAATCAAATAGTTTACTTTCTGCAAGAGTTATCGGGCGCACAAATTTTCCGAACATTTTCGAACTTTTGTGGGGGAGGTACCGGAAGGGGTGGACCGATATAGACCATCTTCGAACTTAAACTAAGTTTGGACAAAATATTACGAAAGCCAAATTTTGGATCGAATCGGTTGACCCGTTCGAGAGTTATCGTGCGCTCCAGCCAGCCAGACAGACAGACAGACGGACGGACATGGCTAAATCAACTCCAAATTGTCTGAAACACATTTCGTCCAAACATATTTGGGGCAGTTATAAAACTTTTCCACCAAAAATTCTAAAGATAGGTCCACACTTTGAAATAGCCCCGTAGGTGGTACCTTCAACATTTTTATACCCTCAGCATTTATGCATATTCATACAGGCAAAATGTGCCTCATCGAAATAACCTATTTGCTCCAAAGTTCCAATATGGGCTCTACCGGTTTTCTGCTTCGGGTACCTCCCACACAAAATATCGGAAAAGTTCAGTTTAAGACCAGCTCTCGAATCGCTCTGATTTTTGTTGAAGCAACTTGTATTCACTACCTTCTATACTACGGTAAAAGTTTCATCAGGGGCAAGTCCATACTTCCTGAGAACATAGCCTGAAAAGTGTAAAAAAAAGCGTGTGTAGTGGTTGGAGCCCAAGATAACACTCGAACGCATCTGCCGATTCGGTCCAAAATTTGGACTTTGTACTATTTTGTCTAAACTTAGGTTAAGTTCGAAGATAAGCCATATAGGTCTACTCCTTCAGGTACCTCCCGCACAAAAGTTCAAAAATGTTCGGAAAAATTGTGCGCATGATAACTCTTGAAGTGAATGACCGACTTAGCCCATACTTTACACATCCTAATATGTCTACCAGATTTAGTTCAGGTTTGAATATGGACTATATTAGTTCACTCCTTCGGGTACCTCCCACATAAAATTGCGGATAAATTAATTTTAAGACCTGCTCTCGAATCACTTTGATTTTTGTTGAAGCAACTTGCATTCGCTGCCTCAACTAGGACAGTAAAAGTTTTTCAGGGGCAAGTCCATACTTCTTGAGAAAACAGCCCGAAAGTTGTAAAAACCCTATGGCACCGCTGTAGAGCTATGGCACCGCTGTAGAGCTCGAACCGAATACTGCGTTCGTCACACTTTGGGTATCGTAATATTAGATGAATATTTAATGGTGGTGCTTATAGGTCCACTACTTTCGGTACCTCCCCAAGAAAAGTTCGAAAATATTCGCTTCAATTGTACGCGCGATATCTCATAAATAGACAGCGGAATTTTATGCAACCCCTATTTTTGGTCCGATTCATGTCAAATTTTGGGACTGGGCATATTTTTGGCTTCTGATTAAATTGCAATCGAAACATATGACATATGCAAAATGCATAGATTTTTGCATATGTAAAATTTATGCATTTCACATATTTTCTTATGCAACAAATATATCAATAAAAGGTACAAAAATGTTTGTATGTAAAATTGTTCTGTTTAAAATTCTTTTCAGCCAAGTCAATAAAATAGAGAAACCTATAACCACAGCCTCAATCTTCAATAATACTGAAAAACGGGATCTATCGTTCTATGGGGGCTATATGAAGTCCCTTACCTAAAGCGAAACATTTTAGGTGGAAAGTTGTTTACCCCCAAGAAACACATAATACCAAATTTCAGCCATTTTGGCGGGATATTGAGGCCGCATCCTTCAAAATACCGGAAATCGGGAGGTATCGTACTATGGGGGCTATATTAAGACGTCGACATATACCGACTAATTTCATGTTGAAAGTTTTATACCCCCAAGGAAGACTTAATACCAAATTTTACCCATTTCGGAGGGATATTGAGGCCACAACCTTCTAAATACCAGAAATCATGAGGTACCGTTCTATGGGGGTTATATGAAGACGTGAACCTATGCCACCATGGAAGACTTAATACCAAATTTCAGCCATTTCGGAGGGATATTGAGGCCACAACCTTCAAAATACCAGAAATCCGGAGGTACTGTTCTATGGGGGCTATATGAAGGCGTGAACCTATACCTTCTGAGGTTCTGACGCCAGAACCTTCAAAATACCAGAAATCCGGAGGTACTGTTCTATTGGGGGCTATATGAAGACGTGAACCTATACCGAGGAATTTCAGGTGGAAAGTTTTATACCCCCCAAGGAAGACTAAATACCAAATTTCAGCCATTTCGGAGGGATATTGACGCCAGAACCTTCAAAATACCAGAAATCCGGAGGTACTGTTCTATGGGGGCTATATGAAGACGTGAACCTATACCGAGGAATTACAGGTAGAAAGTTTTATATCCCCAACGAAGACTAAATACCAAATTTCAGTCATTTCGGTGGGATATTGAGGCTACAACTTTCAAACTACCAGAAATCCGGAGGTACTGTTCTATGGGGGCTATATGAAGACGTGAACCTATACCGAGGAATTTCAGGTGGAAAGTTTTATACCCCCCAAGGAAGACTGAATACCAAATTTCAGCCATTTCGGTGGGATATTGAGGCTACAACTTTCAAAATACCGAAAATGGGGAGGTACCGTTCTTGGGGGGCCATATGAAGACGTAGACCTATACTGACAAATTTCAGATGAAAAGTTTTATACTCTCAACGAAGATTTTATACAAAATGTCACCCATTTAAGTGTAATGTTGAGGCCACAATCTTCAAAATATCGGAAATCGGGAGGTACCGTTCTATAGGGGCTATATGAAGACGTGGACCCATGCGAACAAATTTCAGGTATAAAGTTTCATACCCCTACCGAAAACTTAATACCACATTTCAGCCATTTCGGTGGGATTTTTAGACCCCAAGCCGTTGTATATATTTTTGCATATGGTTTTGCATATGATCATTTTATGCAAATATGTCAAAATATGCACGATATGCAAAATATGCAAAATTTTCTGAGCCTAATTCGTTTTATTTTTTGATAAAACGAGTTTCTGTCTAATCAGATTTTCTCTACGACCATCCTAACCATATATGCATTTGCATAGGATTCCGCTGCCTACTCATAAACCTAGGAAATGATTTGGGTCAAACTTTTGATCTCTAAATATTTTGTTTATGTTCAAATGTGGGCCCTATCGGTCCAATCCTTGTTACCAATGTTCAACATTTTTGTGTGGTTAAGGCTCGGTCTTTTCGAGGATCCTTTTGAAATTTTTACAGAAGGGTTTCCCAGTGGCCCTGTTTACAGCGATATTATATTTTTCTTAGGCAAGTATGGTACAAATGCCCTATCTATAGATATCCTCCGCAAATTTGTGAGCTTTAATACAAACCCTATTTTTGTCGGTTAATACGCCCAAAATGTTGAAGTTTTTGTTTCAATCCACACATGCTGAGGGTATTCTCTGTCGGCAAAGCCCACTGATACTTTTTTAGTTGTTTGGTATAGCTTCCATATAACGGTACCTCCCGATTTTCGGTATTTTGAGGGTCATACCTACGTTGTTTGACGGAACTACCCGAAATTTGAATTTTGAGGTACCCTGCCGTTACAAAAATTTTCCACCAAAAAATACTAAAGAAAGGTCCACACTTTGATATAGCCGATAGGTGGTACTTTTCACCTAGCTGAGAACATTTTTCAGAGTATATAATTTAGGCATTTGGGATATCCATGTTCGAAAAATTTGTTCAACTAAAATTGTGAAAGGAAACTAACAATTTTTTTGTTGTTAACTAATATTCCATCCCATAATACATCGGATTTTCTACAGCATAAATGTGTTTCTGTATAGTCAAAAAAACTACTTGAGTTGTTTCGGTGTAGCTCATCACCAGGTCGTTTCTTGGTTTCTTCTAACTTCATTTGTTTTCCTTCGCTCTCTCTCTCTCTCTCGCGAAAACATTTAATGGTCCCACATCACATTTGGATACTTATTTTTCCATTTTCTTTGCACCCTATTCCGATTGTGCAGTAAAACAACTCTATTGATTTATATTGACTTGTTTCAAATCCTCTTTTATCCTCCCCAAAGCAGCAAGAACTCGAATAATAATGTTCTTACACAAATAATTTGTAGCTTTTATTGTTATCCTTTACATTGGAACATAGAATCATTTCGGAGGCTTACCTTTATTACATTAATCAGAGATAGCCGACTGCCGACCGACTACATATTACGCATGTTATCATTTTATTACCCTCTAGAGTAATAAAGGTATACGAAGGGGGGAACCCCTGCTTCACATTTGAATGTGCGAATATTTTACTTCGCACAGTCAGTCAATAACCCTTCAGTGCAAAAATTTGACAGCCGCCAAAGGGGTTGAATGAAAGTGAGCAGCAGCCGCAACAACTACAAGATAATAACTACCTTTATGGGCACACACACACATCCGCCACTGAAAAGCATTGTGTAATGGATGCTGTTCACATTGATGTCTTACTTTTTTTTGTTACTTGCCATTCCATTCCATCATCATCATAAAATCCTTTCGAGTCCTTGGTCTTTGCTGCTGTAGAAGAAACCCCATCCATCGTCCCCAGCTCTCTGTTCGGATGTTTGGATTGACTATCTAATTCGCCACAAATGAAAAACAGTTTGTTGCTCACATGACTAACTATCGAGTTTAAGTTGTTATTGTCATCGTCATTGTTGTTGTTGTTATTGGAGATGATGTTGATGTCGATAACCGCCAGCAGAAATTGTGAATTATACCGCACAGAATTACATGCAACCACTCCATGGTCGCCCACTAAACCCTTAACACTGACACAATCGCCACCAACATCACCGCCACCCACCATCACCACCCCCAAACAAATGGATTGTGGGTCATGCTACCATTCATGATGTGGCAGCATAGACAGCCACTTCTTGCTGCATACATTTCACTACGGTATCCCTACTCTGATCATCAAAATACACTGTCTCTTTGTGTCCTTAGGAGTTTGGGTGTTACAGAGTGTGTGTGTGTGTGTCTGCCAATGAAGGACATCGAGTATAAGCTTTAGTGGACCATTGTAATCTGAACAAGCGACCGACCGGATACATCTACTCTACACTGCCGCTGCTTCTCCATTATTTTCCTTCGGTAATATGCTGGGTCGAAATATTCCCATTCACATTTGTCCTGCAGGTGTCGTAAAAGGGGTTACGATGCTAATGAAAATTTATTGATAATAAATTAAAGCTGACAATGTTATGTGTAAATTTTGCTCAAAGTTATTCTCTAATACAAACCCAAACATGAATACATTGTATAGACACATACACTTCCATACATCGATATGTATATTTTTGCTCACCCACAAGTAAAGATGCATTGATAGCTGATGTTCTACTTTATGCTGCTTTTGAAAAGTCCATTGCGGTTCGTGGTGGTTTATGGGAAATTATGAAAATATTTTAACATTTTATGTTTACATAAATGATTTGGTACACATTTTCACTTAGGTATGCATGTGCGTGTGTTTGTGTGTGTGTTTGTAAGTGGATCATGCAGGGGCAATAAAATTTAGAATTTCAATATTAAAATATGAAACAAAAAAATGTTTATGGGGAATGTAATTATTCTGATTAAACAAGGATTTATTAGGTGGGATCGAAAAGTTGAGAGAGATTTTCTGTAGATGGAGACCATCTACAGGTCTTCTATAGATGGAAAATCATCTGCACGTCGGGACGAGTTTCTTCAGGTCTTCTATAGTCAGTCAAAGAATATTTTTCATAGGTCCTCAGACCAATAAAAGTGGATTTTTTAAAGAATATTTTTCATAGGTCCTCATTCCAATAAACGTGGATTTTTTAAACAATATTTTTCATAGGTCCTCAGACCAATAAACGTGGATTTTCTAAACAATATTTTTCATAGGTCCTCAGACCAATAAACGTGGATTTTTTAAACAATATTTTTCATAGGTCCTCATTCCAATAAACGTGGATTTTTTAAACAATATTTTTCATAGGTCCTCATTCCAATAAACGTGGATTTTTTAAACAATATTTTTCATAGGTCCTCAGACCAATAAACGTGGATTTTTTAAACAATATTTTTCATAGGTCCTCAGACCAATAAACGTGGATTTTTTAAACAATATTTTTCATAGGTCCTCAGACCAATAAACGTGGATTTTTTAAACAATATTTTTCATAGGTTCTCAGACCAATAAACGCAGATTTTTTAAAGAATATTTTTCATAGGTCCTCAGACCAATAAACGTGGATTTTTTAAAGAATATTTTTCATAGGTCCTTAGACCAATAAACGTGGATTTTTTAAACAATATTTTTCATGGGTCCTCAGACCAATAAACGTGGATTTTTTAAACAATATTTTTCATAGGTCCTCCCTCAGACCAATAAACGTGGATTTTTTTAAAGAATATTTTTCATAGGTCCTCAGACCAATAAACATGGATTTTTTAATGAATATTTTTCATAGGTCCTCAGGCCAATAAACGTGGATTTTTTAAAGAATATTTTTATAGGTCCTCAGACCAATAAACGTGGATTTTTTAAAGAATATTTTTCATAGGTCCTCAGAACAATAAACGTGGATTTTTTAAAGAATATTTTTCATAGGTCCTCAGAACAATAAACGTGGATTTTTTAAAGAATATTTTTCATAGGTCCTCAGAACAATAAACGTGGATTTTTTAAAGAATATTTTTCATAGGTCCTCAGAACAATAAACGTGGATTTTTTAAAGAATATTTTTCATAGGTCCTCAGAACAATAAACGTGGATTTTTTAAAGAATATTTTTCATAGGTCCTCAGAACAATAAACGTGGATTTTTTAAAGAATATTTTTCATAGGTCCTCAGAACAATAAACGTGGATTTTTTAAAGAATATTTTTCATAGGTCCTCAGAACAATAAACGTGGATTTTTTAAAGAATATTTTTCATAGGTCCTCAGAACAATAAACGTGGATTTTTTAAAGAATATTTTTCATAGGTCCTCAGAACAATAAACGTGGATTTTTTAAAGAATATTTTTCATAGGTCCTCAGAACAATAAACGTGGATTTTTTAAAGAATATTTTTCATAGGTCCTCAGAACAATAAACGTGGATTTTTTAAAGAATATTTTTCATAGGTCCTCAGACCAATAAACGTGGATTTTTTAAAGAATATTTTTCATTGGTCCTCAGACCAATAAACGTGGATTTTTTAAAGAATATTTTTCATAGGTCCTCAGACCAATAAACGTGGATTTTTTAAAGAATATTTTTCATTGGTCCTCAGACCAATAAACGTGGATTTTTTAAAGAATATTTTTCATTGGTCCTCAGACCAATAAACGTGGATTTTTTAAAGAATATTTTTCATAGGTCCTCAGACCAATAAACGTGGATTTTTTAAAGAATATTTTTCATAGGTCCTCAGACCAATAAACGTGGATTTTTTAAAGAATATTTTTCATAGGTCCTCAGACCAATAAACGTGGATTTTTTAAAGAATATTTTTCATAGGTCCTCAGACCAATAAACGTGGATTTTTTAAAGAATATTTTTCATAGGTCCTCAGACCAATAAACGTGGATTTTTTAAAGAATATTTTTCATAGGTCCTCAGACCAATAAACGTGGATTTTTTAAAGAATATTTTTCATAGGTCCTCAGACCAATAAACGTGGATTTTTTAAAGAATATTTTTCATAGGTCCTCAGACCAATAAACGTGGATTTTTTAAAGAATATTTTTCATAGGTCCTCAGACCAATAAACGTGGATTTTTTAAAGAATATTTTTCATAGGTCCTCAGACCAATAAACGTGGATTTTTTAAAGAATATTTTTCATAGGTCCTCAGACCAATAAACGTGGATTTTTTAAAGAATATTTTTCATAGGTCCTCAGACCAATAAACGTGGATTTTTTAAAGAATATTTTTCATAATTCCTCAGATCAATAAACGTGGATTTTTTAAACAATATTTTTCATAATTCCTCAGATCAATAAACGTGGATTTTTTAAACAATATTTTTCATAATTCCTCAGATCAATAAACGTGGATTTTTTAAAGAATATTTTTCATAGGTCCTCAGACCAATAAACGTGGATTTTTTAAACAATATTTTTCATATTTCCTCAGATCAATAAACGTGGATTTTTTAAACAATATTTTTCATATTTCCTCAGACCAATAAACGTGGATTTTTTAAAGAATATTTTTCATAGGTCCTCAGACCAATAAACGTGGATTTTTTAAAGAATATTTTTCATAGGTCCTCAGACCAATAAACGTGGATTTTTTAAACAATATTTTTCATAGGTCCTCAGACCAATAAACGTGGATTTTTTAAAGAATATTTTTCATAGGTCCTCAGACCAATAAACGTGGATTTTTTAAACAATATTTTTCATAGGTCCTTAGACCAATAAACGTGGATTTTTTAAAGAATATTTTTCATAGGTCCTCAGACCAATAAACGTGGATTTTTTAAAGAATATTTTTCATAGGTCCTCAGACCAATAAACGTGGATTTTTTAAAAATATTTTTTATAGGCCCTCAGACCAATAAACGTGGATTTTTTAAAAATATTTTTTATAGGCCCTCAGACCAATAAACGTGGATTTTTTAAACAATATTTTTCATATTTCCTCAGATCAATAAACGTGGATTTTTTAAACAATATTTTTCGTATTTCCTCAGATTAATAAAGGTGGATTTTTTTTAAGCAATATTTTTCATAGGTCCTCAGACCAATAAACGTGGATTTTTTAAAGAATATTTTTCATAGGTCCTCAGACCAATAAACGTGGATTTTTTAAAGAATATTTTTCATAGGTCCTCAGACCAATAAACGTGGATTTTTTAAAGAATATTTTTCATAGGTCCTCAGACCAATAAACGTGGATTTTTAAACAATATTTTTCATAGGTCCTTAGACCAATAAACGTGGATTTTTTAAACAATATTTTTCATAATTCCTCAGATCAATAAACGTGGATTTTTTAAAGAATATTTTTCATAGGTCCTCAGACCAATAAACGTGGATTTTTTAACCAATAAACGTGGATTTTTTAAACAATATTTTTCATAGGTCCTCAGACCAATAAACGTGGATTTTTTAAAGAATATTTTTCATAGGTCCTCAGACCAATAAACGTGGATTTTTTAAAGAATATTTTTCATAGGTCCTCAGACCAATAAACGTGGATTTTTTAAACAATATTTTTCATAGGTCCTTAGACCAATAAACGTGGATTTTTTAAAGAATATTTTTCATAGGTCCTCAGACCAATAAACGTGGATTTTTTAAAGAATATTTTTCATAGGTCCTCAGACCAATAAACGTGGATTTTTTAAAGAATAATTTTCATAGGTCCTCAGACCAATAAACGTGGATTTTTTAAAGAATATTTTTCATAGGTCCTCAGACCAATAAACGTGGATTTTTTAAAGAATATTTTTCATAGGTCCTCAGACCAATAAACGTGGATTTTTTAAAGAATATTTTTCATAGGTCCTCAGATCAATAAACGTGGATTTTTTAAAGAATATTTTTCATAGGTCCTCAGACCAATAAACGTGGATTTTTTAAAGAATATTTTTCATAGGTCCTCAGACCAATAAACGTGGATTTTTTAAAGAATATTTTTCATAGGTCCTCAGACCAATAAACGTGGATTTTTTAAACAATATTTTTCATAATTCCTCAGATCAATAAACGTGGATTTTTTAAAGAATATTTTTCATAGGTCCTCAGACCAATAAACGTGGGTTTTTTATAGAATATTTTTCATAGGTCCTCAGACCAATAAACGTGGATTTTTTAAAGAATATTTTTCATAGGTCCTGAGACCAATAAACGTGGATTTTTTAAACAATATTTTTCATAATTCCTCAGATCAATAAACGTGGATTTTTTAAAGAATATTTTTCATAGGTCCTCAGACCAATAAACGTGGATTTTTTAAACAATATTTTTCATATTTCCTCAGATCAATAAACGTGGATTTTTTAAACAATATTTTTCATATTTCCTCAGACCAATAAACGTGGATTTTTTAAAGAATATTTTTCATAGGTCCTCAGACCAATAAACGTGGATTTTTTAAAGAATATTTTTCATAGGTCCTCAGACCAATAAACGTGGATTTTTTAAACAATATTTTTCATAGGTCCTCAGACCAATAAACGTGGATTTTTTAAAGAATATTTTTCATAGGTCCTCAGACCAATAAACGTGGATTTTTTAAACAATATTTTTCATAGGTCCTTAGACCAATAAACGTGGATTTTTTAAAGAATATTTTTCATAGGTCCTCAGACCAATAAACGTGGATTTTTTAAAGAATATTTTTCATAGGTCCTCAGACCAATAAACGTGGATTTTTTAAAGAATAATTTTCATAGGTCCTCAGACCAATAAACGTGGATTTTTTAAAGAATATTTTTCATAGGTCCTCAGACCAATAAACGTGGATTTTTTAAAGAATATTTTTCATAGGTCCTCAGACCAATAAACGTGGATTTTTTAAAGAATATTTTTCATAGGTCCTCAGATCAATAAACGTGGATTTTTTAAAGAATATTTTTCATAGGTCCTCAGACCAATAAACGTGGATTTTTTAAAGAATATTTTTCATAGGTCCTCAGACCAATAAACGTGGATTTTTTAAAGAATATTTTTCATAGGTCCTCAGAACAATAAACTTTTTTTTTAAAGAATATTTTTCATAGGTCCTCAGAACAATAAACTTTTTTTTTAAAGAATATTTTTCAGAACGTGGATTTTTTAAAGAATATTTTTCATAGGTCCTCAGAACAATAAACTTTTTTTTTAAAGAATATTTTTCAGAACGTGGATTTTTTAAAGAATATTTTTCATAGGTCCTCAAACCAATAAACGTGGATTTTTTAAAGAATATTTTGCAAAGGTCCTCAGATTAATAAACGTGGATTTTTTAAAGAATATTTTTCATAGGTCCTCAGACCAATAAACGTGGATTTTTTAAAGAATATTTTTCATAGGTCCTCAGACCAATAAACGTGGATTTTTTAAAGAATATTTTTCATAGGTCCTTAGACCAATAAACGTGGATTTTTTAAAGAATATTTTTCATAGGTCCTCAGACCAATAAACGTGGATTTTTTAAACAATATTTTTCATAGGTCCTCAGACCAATAAACGTGGATTTTTTAAACAATATTTTTTATAGGTCCTCAGACCAATAAACGTGGATTTTTTAAAGAATATTTTTCATAGGTCCTCCGACCAATAAATGTGGATTTTTTAAACAATATTTTTTATAGGTCCTCAGACCAATAAACGTGGATTTTTTAAAGAATATTTTTCATAGGTCCTCCGACCAATAAATGTGGATTTTTTAAACAATATTTTTTATAGGTCCTTAGACCAATAAACGTGGATTTTTTAAAGAATATTTTTCATAGGTCCTCCGACCAATAAATGTGGATTTTTTAAACAATATTTTTTATAGGTCCTCAGACCAATAAACGTGGATTTTTTAAACAATATTTTTCATAGGTCCTCCGACCAATAAATGTGGATTTTTTAAACAATATTTTTTATAGGTCCTCAGACCAATTAATGTGGATTTTTAAAGAATATTTTTCATAGGTCCTCCGACCAATTAAAGTGGATTTCTTAAAGAATATTTTTCAAGCAAAAAGTCCGCTTTAAGTGACATTGTAAATGTCACACATGTTTTCATTTATTACCCACTTTTATGATTATCCTCTGCCAAAAATCAAAACCAACATCAACTTTTCCATTACTCAATTCCAAAAGTACTTCTGCTCATCTCCGGGCATTTCACTATAGACTCGTAGATATTTCACAGATTCAAATGAATCAGCCACCAGCAGCATCAGTCAGTAAATGTTCATACGTGCATAATAAATAAATCACAAGGACTCACTTTCGTTAAGGACTTAACCGAAAAAATTAACAACCGAAAAGCAAACCAGTCACAAATTAGCACAATTCAGGGGCAAATGAAGTGCTCTCTACTGATGCAGCCACTTGGTTGATGTCGACGATGATGATGATTGCGAGGACGAAGACGACAGCCACTGTCTGGAGGAGGATGAGCATGATGACGACAAGGACCACAATAAGAAAGGCGCAAAGAATGACGTTAAAGACTCGGTGGTACAACAGCTTGGGATGACATGAACGAAAGGACGAACGGAGAAAACCGTTTTATATCAAAAATGCAATTCAGGTCAAATTGAGAAAAGTCGAACAAAAGTTTGCAAGACAACAAAAACAAAAAAATGTGCAAAAGAAAGAAACTTTTGTTTATTTTCCAGTTGACTGTGTGAACGACAACGACGACGACGCTATGTGACGATGAGGAAAATGAAGTTGTGAACCAAACTCAAGATGTTTGTGGATAAGCTGTACAAAGAAACGATAAAGAAAGCGAGGAGGAAGTTGAGCTTCTCCGTCGGACAGACAATAACAGTTTACAAAATATCCTGAGAATGAACAACAATTAATATTATACAGACGAGATGAGGTAGAACAACAACAATGAATACAGTTGTTGTTGTTGCTGTAACTTGAAAGTTGCATCTGTGTGAAGAAGAAGAAGTAAACGAAGAAGAAGGACTCTTGCACAAAAGCATTAACTAAAACTTACAATTGCTTGTAAAGTTTTGTTGCTGCACATTGGTTAGGCGAAAACCTAGATTTGTGGTTTTGAAAATAGTTCTTAACATTACCTGCATTTTCATAAATTCTTAAAATAGTTTTGACAGCCGGCGGTAGCTAGAGCACAACCACTAAAGTGTGGTTTTTTATTGGAGATATTGCAGTTAAATGTTTTATTCAGTTCACGTGGCAATGCAAGAGATTGTTTGGAACCATGTCATTGTCGTAGTCATAGGATAATCGTAAGTACTGGCAAGGATTATATGTATAAGAACTTCTAGAAGAATGGATTGATAAGCTATACTATAGAAGGCCATCGACAAGATACCAGGAAGGCTGCTTTTATAGAAGACTACCATCAGATTTTCTTCTTTAGAAGACCACTAGGTCTTCTTCTGTAGTAAACCACCAGGACTTTTTCTATTGGAAACCACAGGTCCTCTTTTGTAGTAGACCTAGCGCTTTTCTGTAGCAGAATACCTAGTGGTCTTCTTCTAAAGAAGAGCGCCAGTTCTTTTTATATAGAAGGCCAACATGTCTTCTACTAAGGAAGGCCAATAGGTCTTTTTCAATAGAAGGCCTATAGGTCTTCTTCTTTAGAAGACCATCACGTCTTCTCCTATAGAAGAGCAACAGATCTTCTCATATAGAAGACAATCAGCACTTCTTCTATAGAAGACCACCAGTTCTTCTTCTACAGAAGGCCAGCAGGTCTTCTTCTGTAGAAGACCTCCAAGTGTTCTTCTATAGCAGACCAGCAGATCTTCTTCTGTAGAAGACCACCAGGTCTTTTTCTTTTGAAGACCACCACTTCTTCTTCTATAGAAGACCACCAGCTTTTCTTCTATAGAAAGCCAACAGGTCTTCTACTAAAGAAGGACCAGCAGGTCTTCTCCTATAGAAAACCAGCAGGTCTTCCTCTATAGTAAATCACCAAGTGTTCTTCCAGGTCTTCTTCTGTAGAAGACCACCACGTCTTCCTCTATAGAAGACCACCACGTCTTCCTCTATAGAAGACCACCACGTCTTCCTCTATAGAAGACCATAAGGTCTTCTGCTATAGAAGACCATCAGGTCTTCTTCTATAGAAGAGCGTCAGGTCTTCCTCTATAGAAGACCACCAAGTGTTCTTCTATAGAAGACCAGCAGGCCTTCTTCTATATAAGGCCAATAGTTCTTCTCCTATAGAAGACAACCTGGTATTGACCTAGAGAAGACCACCAGGTATTTTTAGACATAAGATCACCAGGTCTTCTACTATAGAAGACCACAAGGTCTTCTTCAATAGAATACCACCAAGTCTTTTTCTATAGGAAGCCAACGGGTCTTCTACTATAGTAGAACCATCAGGTCTTCTTCTATAGGAGACCAAGAGGTCTCTCTGTAGAAGACCACCAGGTCTTTTCCTATAGAAAACTAGCAGGTCTTCTATAGAGGGCCATAAGGTCTTCTACTATAGAAGACCAGCAGGTCTTCTTCTTCTGTAGAAGGCCAATAGGCCTTCTTTTATAGAAGGCCACTAGTTCTTCTTCCATAGAAGACCATTAGGTCTTCTCCGATAGAAGACCAACCGGTCTTCTCCTGCAGAAGACCACCAGGTCTCTTTCTATAGAAGGTCAACAGGTCTTCTTCTATAGAAGACCACCCTCTCTTCTTCTATAGAAGACCACCAGGTCTTCTACAATAGACCACCCGTTCTTCTTCTTTAGAAGACCACTTGGTTTTCTTCTATAGAAGACCACTTGGTCTTTTTCTATAGAAGACCACTTGGTCTTCTTCTATAGAAGACCACTTGGTCTTCTTCTATAGAAGACCACTTGGTCTTCTTCTATAGAAGACCACTTGATCTTCTTCTATAGAAGACCACTTGGTCTTCTTCTATAGAAGACCACTTGGTCTTCTTCTATAGAAGACCACTTGGTCTTCTTCTATAGAAGACCACTTGGTCTTCTTCTATAGAAGACCACTTGGTCTTCTTCTATAGAAGACCACTTGGTCTTCTTCTATAGAAGACCACTTGGTCTTCTTCTATAGAAGACCACTTGGTCTTCTTCTATAGAAGACCACTTGGTCTTCTTCTATAGAAGACCACTTGGTCTTCTTCTATAGAAGACCACTCGGTCTTCTTCTATAGAAGACCACTCGGTCTTCTTCTATAGAAGACCACTCGGTCTTCTTCTATAGAAGACCACTTGGTCTTCTTCTATAGAAGACCACTTGGTCTTCTTCTATAGAAGACCACTTGGTCTTCTTCTATAGAAGACCACTTGGTCTTCTTCTATAGAAGACCACTTGGTCTTCTTCTATAGAAGACCACTTGGTCTTCTTCTATAGAAGACCACTTGGTCTTCTTCTATAGAAGACCACTTGGTCTTCTTCTACTATAAAGATACCTTTCTTTATAGTAGACCACCATGTGTTCTTCTATAGAACATCAGCAGGTGTTCTACGATAGAAGACCAATAATTCTTCCTCTATAGGAGGACATTAGTTCTTCTCCTATAGAAGACCACCAGGACTTCTTCTATAGAAGGCCACCATGTCTTCTTCTTTACAAGACCACTTGGTCTTCTTCTATAGAAGACCACCCTCTCTTCTCCTATAGAAGACCACCAGATCTTTTTCTATAGGAGACCACCAAATCTTCTTCTATAGAAGACCACCATATCTTTTTCTACAGAAAACTACCATGTGTTTTTCTATAGAAGACCACCAGGTCTTACTCTATAGAAGACTACTAGTTCGTTTTCTGTAAAAGACCAATAGGTCTTCTTCCGTATAAAACTTCCGGGACTTCTGCTTCCATAGAAGGCCTCCATGTCTTATACTATAGGAGATCACAATGGATTATTTAAATTCAACTTCTAATGCCTGTTTGCCTGTTCCTACCTTGTTGGCACTCTCAAGTTAAGTTCATAAACTTAAATCAAACTCTGGTCGTGTGCAGTCAAGTGGCACAAACACTTTTACCTGGTTAAGCACCGCATCACCCCACCTCACATTTCCCCAGTCATAACTTCACGCTTTTTCCACCAAACAACAACAGATTGGGCAGCAGAGTCTATTGCTAAGACTCTATACATTTGGCGTTTTGTTTTCCTAAATTTTGGCGTTGTTTTTGTCGGCTGTTGTTTATTCCCGGCAAGGCCAAAAAATCGGCTTCACATTGCATTTGTGTCCCTATAATCACAGAAATTCGATAAAATTCATGGACAAAGGAGTCGGTCGCCTGTTTAAAGAAAAACTAACAGAGCCCCTAAAGAAAAGTCCAACGGATAAAAAATTTTCCAAAACGAATTGAAATAAGAAACTTGCAACTAACTTTTCACTTCCGTTTGACTTGCTTACAACACAGCATAGCGACGGAAGACACAGTAGAAGAAGCAGCAGTAGCAGAAGAGAAAGAAAAAGATGAGCTAGAAACCCCAGCTCTAAGGCATTAAATGAACAGTCATGAGTTTTTCGAAGTTTAATTCATTTTAAGCAGGATGTTGAGCTAAACAACAGAACGACGACTTGGGGACACCAGTTAAAAGTTAAGTTGTAATAATATGGAGGGACAAAGGACAGTCGTTTGTGTGCGAGTGAGAGAGTGACATTCGTTTTGCTTTCTTTTGTGTTATTTTACCGGTGTGTCCTTGATGCTATCTAAACATCTGGGGAGTTGTTTTTTCAATTTCGTACCTTTCCGAGCTTCACAAATTAAAACATTTGTAGGAGGAACAACTGTAGCTGCTTACAATCGATTTAGGTTCGTTGTTTGTTTTTCTGCTGGGTTTGACTGCTTTAAAAATACTTTGGTTTTTTTGTTTCTGTTAGATGGGGGGTTAAAGAAGTTCTGCCAGTGAGCCACAATATCAATGACAATCTCCAAAGTACGTCTGGTTAGCAATAAACAATGACTAAACCTTTGGAGAATTGCAAAAGACCACATGGTCGTCGTCGTTGTAGCGAGTACGATTGTACGACTGTATGTCCATAATTGACTGGAACCAAACATTTGTTCGGAAGGTTATGCTTGATTAGAACACGTGTGACGAGAGAGGAGAATATGTGCTCGATTTGAATACTTTTACAGTAAAAGAAACTACATTTATTGGTTAATATTGCAAAAAGTATAACAGTATATAACTAACATATAACGAACATGATGAAAAACTTCTAGTTATCCACTGATAATGTTTGCCTTATTAGGTCGAATGTCATTTCTTGTGAGATTTTTAGTTAATTTAATCAATCGATCTACATGACCTAAGGAGTTTTATTGAAAAATTACATTTAGCGTAGACCCAAACATTATCCTCTATGCAACGATCGTTTTGTTAACTAACTTACTTAGCTTGCCCATTACAGAATATTTGTTCCATAAGCCGAACTAAGATAAGATCTACAATTCTCTCTATTTGTTTCTTCGCACTCTGGAATACCGCGCCTTTTCATCTCTTCATCCACTTGTTTGCGCCATCGAAGCCTTGGTCTGACAGTTATGCGTGTACCGCCATGTGGCCCGTATTTAAACGCCTTTTTAGCGGGTTCATCATCGCTCATTCTTATGATATGGCTAGCCAAAGCAATCGTTGCATCTCGATACGTTTATATATACTATATTATTCATACGACGACGATATTCGCCGTCAACGCTTTTTGACGGATTTTTCTCTCAAACACACCAAGCACTGCCTTATCTGCTTGCGCAAATACCCAGGCTTCGGAACCATACATTAGCACAGGTAGTATCAGTGTTTTGTAAACCGTTTTTTTTTTGTTTGACGAGATGTGGCCTTGTTTTAAACTGCTTACTGAAGCCAAAGTAACATCTGTTGGCCAACACAATTCTTCTCTTTATTTCACAACTGATGTAGTTTGTTGTGTTTATAGCGGCGCCGAGGTAAACGAAGTCTTTTACTGCCGCAAAATTATAGGAACCAACTACTACTGTTGGTCCTAACTCTATGGACGCATTGCGCGTTGACACCATCAACTTTGTTTTTTCGCCGTTTACTGCCAGATCCACTTTCGCTGATTCTCCTTTGACCTTCTTAAAGGTATCTGTTACTTCCTTTACTGATCGTCCCATGATGTCTATATCATCAGCGTAAGCAAGTAACATGTGGCTATTGGTGTAGATTGTGCCACTTCTTTTGACGTTTGCCTCTCGTATAACCTTTTCCGGCAGGATGTTGAAGAGATCACACGAAAGGCTCTCTCCGTGTCTGAAACCTTTTTTGGTACAAAACTCTTCGGAGAGGCTCTTTTCTATTTTAACTGAGGACCTCGTGTCAGTTAAAGTCATTTTACAAAGCCGGATGAGCTTTGCAGGGATACCAAATTCAGAGATGGCTTGGAATACCTTTGAACGTAGGGGGCTATAGAAGGCTGCTTTGTAATCAACAAAATGGTGGTAAGTGTCGATCTGCATCTCTTGGGTCTTCTCCACGATTTGCCGCAGGGTAAATATCTGGTCAATGGTGGACTTGACAGGTCTAAAGCCGCATTGGTATGACCCAATTATTTCATTGACCATAGGCTTTAGTCGTTCGCACACTATCCTTGACACTATCTTATAGGCAATAGGGAGAAGACTTATGCCCCTCTAGTTAGCGCATACAGTCTTATCTCCTTTCTTGTGGACAGGGCACAGAATGCTCAGGTTCCAATCGCCGGGTACGCGTTCTTTCTGCCAGATGATGCTAACTAGCTGATGCATACACCTTATCAGCGTGTCGCCTCCGGCTCGGTTGGTAAGCCATCGGCTTCTGCTGCCTTATTATTCTTTAGCCGGTTTGTTGCAAACTTTACCTCATCTTGGCCGGGCGGTATACATTCAATACCATCTTCTGGGATTGGATCTGTGGTATCTTCGTCGACTTCGCTACTATTGGATACCAACAGTTTAGAAAAATGCTTTTTCCATATCCTTAGCACACTATCTGTATCAGTTACAGGATTACCAAAGCCATTAGCTTTTCCATTTATCTTTTTTCGTACGGAAAAAAACGTTCCTCTTCTCTCCTTTTCTCCCGATACCTCTCTCGTGCGCTACGCGTTGTTACTGATTGCAGTGTAGCACTATATGCCGCATTTTTCTCTTCGGTAGCAGCACGACACTCCTGGTCATACCTTGGATTTCCCGGTGGAGGTCTCTGGTATCCAAGTATGGATTAGTCGACTGTTTGCATGGAATGGGCAATACTTTGCCATTGTGCTGATATGTTATCGGGACGAGGAGTGCTTTGATTAAGCAATTGGGCCAGTTGAGTGGAATATGCTGTGGCTATCTGTTGTGTTTGCTGCTTACCGATGTCCAACTTTCGTGTTTTGTCTGTTCGTGCTTTATTTGCAACGTTTAGACGGTTACGTACCTTTGCTGCAACAGGGTAGTTTTCCGAGTCTATGTTTGCTCCTCGGAACAAACGTACATCCAACACGCACGATGAATGTCTCCCATCTACCACAACGTGATCAATTTGATTTCTTGTTCTTTGATCCGGAGACAGCCGGGTGCCCTTATGAATGTCGAGATGCTTTAATATGGTGCTGCTAACTACCATGTTTTTTGCCGCAGCAAAGTCTATCAGCCTCATTCCGTTGTCAGATGTTTCATTGTGGAGACTGAATTTCCCGACTGTTGGGCCAAAGATATTCTCCTTTCCAATTTTGGCATTAAAATCGGCTAGAATGATTTTAATGTCATGGGCAGGGCAACGGTCATATGTTTCTTTTAAGCGCTCGTAAAATATATCTTTGGTCTGTCCTTTTCGTCCTTTTCTTCAGTGGGAGCATGAGCGCAAATAAAGCTGATGTTGAAGAATTTAGCTTTTATTCGAATTGCAGCAAGTCTTTCATTCACTGTGGTGAAGCTGGATACCAGATGTTTTACTCTCCGACTAACTACGAATCCACAACCAAACTCATCATTTGTGTTATGGCAGCTGTAATACAGTGCGTCACCTTTAGGTCTAGAATAATTTGAATGTCATGGGCGGGACAACGGTCGTAATTTCTTCTAAGCGCTCATAGAATATATCATTGGTCTGTTCGTCTTTGTCTTCGGTTGGATCATGAGCACAGACAAAGCTAATGAATTTGCCTTTATCCGTATTGTAGCAAGTCTTTCGTTCACCGGTGTGAAGCTGGTGACCAGATGTTTTAACTTCCGACTAACTACAAATCCGCGGACAAACTCATGCTTTGTGTCATGACAGATGTAATACGGTGCGTCACCTTTAGTTGTTGTTGTGATGCTTTTCCCATTCCATCGTATTTCCTGTATGACAGTAATGCCGGCCTTGTACTTTTCAAGTACATCTGCCAATGCGTAAACTGCACCTTCTCTATAGAGAGAGCGAACATTCCAGGTGCAGACTCGCAGATAATGGTCTTTAAAACGTGGCATGACGTGATTTAGTCTAAATTTAAGCAATTTGATTTTAATGCCCAGAAATGTAAATTTTTAGCGAGCAGGACCATTAAAGTTATAGTTGACGTCTGTCTTTCCAATGGAAGACCTATTCGGTTTGGGATTCTCCAAGGGCTTCTTTGAGACCAATATTTTTGTGAGAGATAAGGCTGAACGTCCCAAGGAGGCACTCTAATCCTATTTACTAACGATGTGATATTGCAAATACTGACCCAATTAAATTAGTGGAGGTGATAGATTTCGGACTCCTTATTAATGAAAAAATAGTTAAAATACGTTTTATTTTCAAACATTTAATATTTAGTTTCAGACTCTTTTTAACAGATATAGTTTTATGTATGCACTGGACATCAAAAAGATATCCAGACAGGATAAACATAAAGTGAATAAAGTGTTCTTTTATATGTATATTTTTGGGAAATTGGGAATTTGGGAAATATGATGGAAATTTCCATCAATATGCAAAGAAAGTGTTTAATTTTGTATCAGCCTGCTTCGTAATATTATTGAGCCTAAAAGTATGCAACTACTTATACAAGTACATTCTCATGAATGGTATTGTACAGTACAATACCTATTTTTCAATATACCGGACACACAGCAAAGACATAAATACACAGAACGTTGGGTTTTTTCTTGTTATCTTTTAATAGTGTTTGGGATATTTCCTTTATTTTACACTAATAATAAATACAAATTAATATCATTATTTTCTCATAAAATTATTTTCTACGCTATTCCCCAAACTCAACTTTTCACTTGGCCAGGTGTTTTTTGTTTGAGAATGAAAATAAAAATAAAATCAACACCAATACCCTGAATAGAACTAAGGATACTCGTACCAACGGACCCAGATGAAGCAAAACGCAAAAAGGATTTTTCAATGTACTTTTGTGTTTGCTACAAATAAGAAAGAAAGCAAACCAAAATAAATCTAAAACAAATAGCATCTGAACACCACAAGTAATTCTAAGGACATGCGTTCCCCTCAGACTTTAGCAGAAAACGAAATCAACAAAAACTGTTCAACATTTTTGTTGAAAATGAAATTTCAATGAATGTGCCAGAGCAAATCGAACATGTCTCAGTTAGTCAATAAGGGGATGTAGGAGTGAATACCCCTCTTGAGATTTGGTTCAAGGTAACTTGTTTGAGATGCTGCCTTGTTTGGTATGGCTCAATGGTTTCGTGCTGCAGCGATTGCTGTTGTGATACTGATGCGTTATTTCAATGTTTAATTGTAACAGAAATTGTGATTGTGCAATAGTGCTAGAATTTTCGTTGCTATTCACGCTTTAAGTTTTCTTTATTGCAGAGATATTTTGCAATAGCAGATATTATACCCTGCAAAACACACTGATTCCATAAAGAAATTTAGATATGCCCAGAAATATTACAAAAGTACAGAAAATTATTCTCTCTATTCTAGTCAAGTGGAGTGTACTCCAAATTGGAGTGGGATATTAACTTTTATGCTATTTTTCAAAGTAAGATTCAAGTTCTTTGCATTAGAATATGGAACATTACATGAGTAACCTTCCAAAATCCACGAAAAAACTTTCACATTTCGTCTTCCGATACAAATACCTGAAAAATATTGAACTATTGTAGATAGCACTTGATTTATGGAGTGAGTCAATTTTAGTAAGTCTCCCTAGTAGTTTTTAGAGATGTACGCGATTGGAATCACAGAGTCACCTTCGAAGACTTTTTACAAAATATTCTTTAAAAACCCACATTTATTATCCTGAAGACCCTACAAATACACATTTATTGGCCTGAACAACACAGAAAACCTTAAAAATACCAAAAATCAAGAGGTACCCTTCTATGGAGGATATAGGAACTCGTGGACCTATAACACTGTACAGCACATAAGATAATTACAAGACAATTCGGCCAGATTTCGAAAGAGGACCAAAAAAAAAAGAAGACACGTGTATCGGCGTTTTGAAAGTTTACGTCGGGAAGTAACCTAAATAGGCTTGGCAAGTTCCGCCCATTTCTACAGGTTTTGAAATATTCGACATCAGATTCCTTGGAATCCTTGCATTTTAGGTATAAAGTGTCTCTTAACGTCACTTAACGGGTCTTTTTGGTCCCTTTTTTCAAAACCGTTAAGAAACTCCTTTAAAATGTTATCGTATCAGATCAAAATATTCTACAAAATTATTTGTCATAAAATTTTACTGCAGGTCCCCGAATACACCAAAACTCTAAATCGTACCTAAACGCCAGGAATCTTTCAAAAGCAAAATCATGTTTTTTACGTTTTGTCCCGCAAAACGTCATTCTAGATAGAAGACGTCAAAGACAAAAATATTCCCCATAAAATTTCAATACAAGTCGCCAAATAAATGAAATATGTATTTACAACATATATATCAAGAAAATATATACATCAAGTTTGCCAACAAAACACCCAAATATTTATACTCTACACCACTATGTGGGGAGGGTATTATAAGTTGGTTTTGGCCAAAAAGTTTGTAACGCATCGAAATAATGGTCGTAGACCCATACTTATATATACAAAAATGAATGTCTGTCGAAGAACTGAGTCGATCTGTCTATGTGTGTCCGTCCGACCGTCTGTTCATGTAAACCTTGTAATCACGCTACAGGTCGCAATTTTGATCGGATCGTCACGAAATTTTGGATGTTGATGGGAGTCCCGGAGGGGAAGAAGCCTATTTTGGTGATAGTCGGATAATATTTAGAGGTCGGAATGGGCAAAAAACGTATGTGGATAAAAAGACAACGTTTTTTCCAAAGCGAATATTTCAGCTTCTATATGGGGTATGCCAAAAGCAAAACCTGACAATGAAAGCAGAAAATAACACCTTTCTAACGATAGGTGATCAAGCAACGAAGATATCACAATAGTCGCAATTAAAACCCAAATTTTCATTTTCGCGATTTTAATAATAATGACGAATATCACAGCTGACTATGAAAGAAAAAGATTCCATCTTTACAACGATGCAAACTAGGTCGGCGTAGGTGACCAAATAACGGAGATATCGCAATAGTCGGTAATACATCCCATTTTTCCATTTTTTTGGAAATCACGCTACAGGTCGCAATTTTGATCCGATCGTCACGAAATTTTGAGGGATAATAGGGGTCTCAGATAGGAAGAAGCCTATTTATTTTGGTGATGGTCGGATAGTATTTAGGGGTCCTAATGGGCAAAAAACTTATTTGGATATAAAGACAACGTTTTTTTCCAAAGCGAATATCTCAGCTTCTATATGGGGTATACCAAAAGCAAAACCTGACCATGAAAGTAGAAAATATCACCCTTCTAATGACGTAAAGTAGGTTCTCGTAGGTGTTTTATCACGAAGATATCGCAATATCCGCTTCTAGAATCCAATACATCCCTTTTTTCATTTTTTTTTTTTGTAATCACGCTACAGGTCGTAATTTCGATCGGATCGTCACGAAATTTTGGGGGTTCCTCCTACAGAGGACAAAAGCTTTTGATTTTTGATAACACTATACAACACTGAAAATGCAAACAACTTCTAGAATGCATTTTTTTAAAGTACATATTTAGACTACAAAAACCCTGGTAGGGTTTTGTCCTTTCAGATCCAGTTCGAATTTTATGGCCCCATCTAAACCGGGCTAAATCTACACTTTTTTGCATTCATCATGCCTTCATCTCAGAAACGAATAGGAATTTGGCCTTGCTGTCTTTAGCAAAATTGTAGCCCTAAACTAGTAGAACTTATCTTTTGAAAAAACCACATAAGAAAAACTGCATCTAGGGCATCAAAATCTATACAAAATAGAAAATTTTACATAATTGCTGAAATTCTGTTCAGTATCTGCTAAACTATTGGGAGTTGAACCAAGTAAACATTTGCAAAAATCTTCCAAATAAAGTTCTCAACAATTCTTTAGAACATTCTGAAACTCTAAAATTCTTACTTCTTGTTGTTTCAGCGGTATTTTGCTTCATATCTTGTACAACACGTATTTCATACACAGTTCACACCAAGAGTTTATTCTCGCATTTCGGATTTCACTTCATTATTGATATTTTTATTAAATCGTCATTGAAAAATGTGATGAAAACAACGGCGTAAAGGCATTTTACAACAGTGAGATGTTCTGAAGAGTTGTGTATTACATTCCAGGGAATATTTTCCCAAAGAAAATATTCAGAAAAAATTAACGGTTTTGGAGATACGGTGCGAAATGTTTAAAAATTGTGGCATTTTTGCATATATTTTGAAATTTGAGGCAATAAATGTAGTTTTTCGAGTTCATTATTTCTCCAAATATTTTATTCTTGTCCTTACCTACAAATTTGCTTCAGAGGTCAGAAGGAGATTCGCATTGGATTCAGAGATATAGCCCCGAATTTCTTTAAAAACTCAATATTTAACCATGTTTAGATGGGGCCATAAAATCCGAGCTGGATCTGACACAACAAAACCCAACTAGGGTTTCTTGTCGTTTGGGTCTGTACTTTCAAAAAATCCTCAGTTCGAATTGTTTGCACAAGATCACCTTAAAAAAAATGATGCACAGTGTAATGGTCGGATATTATTCTGGGGTCGAAATGTGAAAAAAACTTATTTGGAGAAAAGGCCAACGTTTTATTTCTATGCTAATATCTCTCAAGGCAAGGCAAGGACAGTAGCAAATATCACCTTTACAACGATGTGAAGTAGGTTGTCATAGGTGGTCAAACAACAGAGATATCGCAATAGTCGGTAATGCATCCCTTTTTCCGTTTTTTGTACAATCAAACTACGACATTTTTCAGTCAAAAGCTTATGAACAGGGGTAGAGGTGTAGGGTATCACATAGTCGGCCCCGACTATAGCCTTGGCTCACTTGTTTTGTAGAATATTTTGATCTGATACGATAACATTTTAAAGGAGTTTCTTAACCGTTTTGAAAAAAGGGACCAAAAAGACCCGTTAAGTGACTCGCATGATGGTTAATTTTTTTCATAAAAAGATACCCCGCATTTTTGTCAGTAATATTACCAAAGACTCTTTATGCCTAAAATGCAAGGATTCCAAGGACTCTGATGTCGAATATTTCAAAACCTGTAGAAATGGGCGGAACTTATCACGCCTGTTTAAGTTACTTCCCGACGTAAACTTTCAAAACGCCGATACACGTGTATTCTTTTTTTCGGTCCTCTTTCATAATCTGTGCGGGGTTTCTTGTAATTTTAAAGAAAGTTCAATTTTGTTGTACTGTGTCTTCAGTCTTTCGGTTGGATATTGACGTCACAACCTTCAGAATTACGAAAATCGGAAATTTCAGCCATTTCTGTGGGGTGCTGTGGCCACAACCTTCAAAATACCGAAAATCGAGGAGTACGGTTTTATGGGGCTATATGAAGGCGTGGACCTATACCGACAAGTTTCTGGCAAAAAGTTTAATACCCACAACGAAGGCAAAGTACTTAATTTTAGTAATTTCTGTGTGATAATGAGGCTAAAATCTTCAAAATACCGAAAATCGGGTGGTACCATTCTATAAGGACTATAAAAATGCGTGGACCTATACCGACAAATTTCATATGGAACGTTTAATAACCCAAAAGGGAAAATGTCAGCCATTTCGGTGGAATATTAAGTCCACAACCTTCGAAATACCGAAAATAGGGAGGCACCGTTCTATGGGGGCTTTACTAAGGCGTGGACCTGTACCGACAAGTTTCTGGGGGAAGTTTTATACCACCAACGAAGACTAAATACCAAATTTCAGCCATTTCGGCGTGGTAATGAGGCTAAAACCTTCAAAATGCCGAAAATCGTGTGGTACCGTTCTATAGGGTCTACGAAGACGTAGACCTATACCGACAATGTTCATATGGACGGAAGGACGGGCGGGCGGACAAGTTGGCATGGTTATATCGACTTAGAATTTTACTCTGATCAAGAATATATATACTTTATAGGGTTTCTGATGAATATTTTGATGTGTTACAAACGGAATAACATATTTAAGACCCAAACAAATATTTAAAAAAATGCAGATTAATTAGTCTGAAGACCCGAAAAATATTTTTTAAAAAATCCACGTTTATTTGCCTGAAATCCCTAGAAAAATATCTTATAATAAAGTATGTATATTGGTTTGAAGGCCCTAACAATATATTTTTTATTGGCCTGAAGGCCCTAGAACAGAGATGGCCAGCAACAACAAATTTCCTATGCCCGCGGGCATAGGCAAAGCGATCGTACTCACACGTATAGAGCAATGTCGTGCTTTGATATTGTTAAAGTTACGAAGTTTTTCGGCAATTCACACACACACGACCCGAACGCAACGAAAGAGCACACAAATGTTTTGATTTGTTTTTGTTTTGCAGCATGCGTGCATACAACATTACTAACACACTGTCAAAAGTTGCAAATATTGAGAATTTTGTGTGCCCTCTTCTTGGTCGGCTGTGGTATAGAGTAAACATCTTCGTATGACTTCGTTAGGTTAGCGTGGTTAGCGTGTTGTTTACATTTTGCAAATCAGTCGATGAGAAGAACGTTGGTTTGTTTTAGTGTAATACTAATGGTGGTCGTTCGGATTTTTTCTACTCACACGAGCTCAATGTATAATCTGCAAATGTGTGTTTTTGGCCGTCAATGCCCTAGAAATATACATTTTTATACCCTCCACCATACGAGTAATATGGAGGGTATAATTAAATTTTTCATTCCGATTGTAACACATCGAAATATTCATCGGAGACCCTATAAAGTATATATATTCTTGATCAGGGTAAATTTCTAAGTCGATATAACCATGTCCGTCTGTCCGTCTGTTGAAATCAAGATACGCAATTTCTAAGATAGAGCTTTGTAATTTGGTATAGTAGTTTATATTACTCCTAGGATGATTGGTATTGGAAATGGACTATATCGGTCCACGTTTTGATATAGCCCCCATATAACGGCACCACCCGATTTTCGGTATTTTTAAGGTTTGAGCTTCATTATTACACCTAATTGACTAAAATTTGGTACTTAGTCTTCGTTGGGGGTATACAACTTTCCCCCAGAGTTTTGTCGATATAGGTCAACGCCTTCATATAGCCCCCATAGAACGGTACCTCCCGATTTTAGGTATTCTTAAGGTTGTGACCTCAATATTCCTCCGAAATGGCAAAAATTTGGTATTTAGTCTTCGCTAGGAGAATAAAACTTTCCCCCAAAATTTTGTCGGTATAGGCACAAGCCTTCATATAGCCCTCATAGAACGGTACCTCCCGATTTTCGGTATTTTGAAGGTTGTGGCCTCAATATTCCTTCGTTTGGTCTTAGTCTTCGTTGGGGGTATAAAATATTCCTCCGGAATTTTTTTGGTATATGTCCACGCCTTCATATAGCCCCCATAGAACGGTACCTCCCTATTTTCGGTATTTTGAAGGTTGTGGCCTCTATATTACGCCGAAATGGTTGTAATTTGGTGCTTAGTCATCATTTGGGGTATAAAACTTTCCATATGAAATTTGTGGGTATAGGTCCACGCCTTTATATAACCCCCATAGAACTGTACTCCCGAATTTCGGTGTTTAGAATGTTATGGCCACAATAATCCATCGATTTTCGGTATTTTGAAAGTTGATGCCTCAATATTCCACCAAATTGGCTGACATTTGGTGTTTAGTCTTCATTTGGGGTAGAAAACTTTCTATATGAAATTTGTTGGTATAGGTCCACGCCTTTATATAGCCCCCATAGAACGGTAGCTCCCGATTTCGTTATTCTAAAGGTTGTGACGTGAATATCCCACCGAAATGACTGGATTTTGTTATTAAGTCTTCCAGGGGGTTATAAAGCATTCCTGAAAAGAATTATTGGTATATGTCCACGTGTTAGAAGCATACCTCTCAATGTTAGTATTTTTTAGGATTTAGCCACTTTATCTTACCGAAATATCGGAAATTTGTAATTAGTCGTCTTTAAGTCTAAAAATTTTCCTCATGAATTTGTCGGTATAGATCGACGACATTTGCTGAAATTTGGTAATTAGTCTTCTTCATAAACGAAAGGAAACTAATTGTTCACATTCTACTTCAATATAACTCGTGGTGGAGGGTATAATTAGTTCAGACCCGGCCGAACTTTACGCCTTTCTTCTTCTTCTTCTTTATTTACTCATCCGTTATCCGGATATAAATGATCGTACAATACATCTTTTTTCAATATTTATCGCATTTTAATTATTATCATATTGTATAATGGTTGTCAGCTCTCTGTGTTTTGCAGCATTCAGCAGGTCGGTTTCGTTGGTATAACCTGTCCAGTCCATGATATTTTTGAGCCAGGATGTTTCTTTCCTTCCTCTAGCTGGCCTTCCTTCAATTTTTCCCTTCAGAATTGCTTGTAAAATTATGTATTTGTTGTTCCTTAATACATGTCCCAGATACGCTATTTTGCGCCTTTTTATAGTTGTTATTAATTGCCGGCTTATATTCATCCTTCTTAGTACTTCGTCATTAGAAATTTTCGCAGTCCATGGTATTTTCAGTACTCGCCGGTAAATCCATATTTCAAAGGATTCCAATTTTCTTTCATCAGAGGATTTGAGCGTCCAAACTTCTGTTCCATATAACAGCACCGACCAAACATAACATTTTATGAAACGTATTTTTGTTGTTATATTTATGTCACGACTTTTCAGGGTTTTACTATATTTACAGAAAGCATCTCGCGCCATCTCTATTCGACTTTTTATTTCTTTCGAGGGATCCCATTTGCCGTTTATTAATATCCCAAGATATTTAAAGTTTCTCACTCTTTCTATTTGTGTACCTTGTACTTTTAAGTTCACCTCAGCATGGGGATTTTTTCTGCTAATGATCATATACTTCGTCTTCTTCATGTTGATTTTAAGACCATATTTCTCACTTACACGTGCCAGTTTCTCTACTAGTTTTTGTAGACCGGATATGCTCCCTGCCAGTAACGTAGCATCGTCCCCATACCTTATATTGTTGATTAGTTTCCCATGAATTCTGATTCCGATGTTTTCTCCTTCGAGTGTTTCTTGGAATATTTTCTCTGAATACACGTTGAATAACAGGGGAGATAAAAGGCATCCCTGTCTAACACCCCTTGATATACTTGTTAATAATCCACTCTTATTGGCCTGAAGACACCTGAAGATAGTTTTAAAAACCCACTTGTATTGGTCTAAAGTCTCTAGAAAAATATTTTTAAAAAATTCACGTTTTTTGGCCTGAGGACGCTTAAAAAATATTTTAAAAAAATCCACATTTATTGGCCTTAAGATCTTTGAAAATTTTTCTCTAAAAAATCCACGTTTATTGGCCCTTGAAAAATAGTCTCTAAAAAATCCAGGTTTATTTGTCTGCAGACCCTAGATAAAATATTCTCTAAAAAATCCAGGTTTATTTGTCTGCAGACCCTAGATAAAATATTCTAAGAAAAATATTTTTTAAAAAAATTAACGGTTATTGGTCTGAAGACCCTAGAAAAATATTCAAAGATAAATATTCCTTAAAAATTCCACGTTTATTTATCTAAAGGTCTAAGAAAAATATTCCTTAAAAATTCCACGTTTATTTATCTAAAGGTCTAAGAAAAATATTCTTTAAAAAATCCACGTTTATTTGTCTAAAGCAGGGACGCGCTTCTTTGCAAAGACAGTATAGTGAGGTCGCCCACTGAGTTGGTTTTGCATTTGCTTCTCTCTCTCTCTCTCACTTACAATGTAAGTAAATGAAAACAAAGAATAAACATTATGTGATTGTTGTTCTCTTTACTCATACATACACATATACTAAAACATTGATGGAAATTCTTGGGCGACTCTGGTCTAAAGATCTATGAAAAGTCTTCTTTAGAAAATCCATGTTACGGTCTATGAAAAATATTCTTCAAAAATCCACGTTAAGTAGTCTAAAGGTCTGAGAAAAATATTTTTTTATAAAATCCACGTTAGGTGGTCCAAAGGTCTAAGAAAAATATGCTTTAAAAATCCAGGTTAATTGGTCTAAAAATCTAAGAAAACAAGTAAAAAAGTATCAGTCGGCTTTGCCGACAGAGATATACCCTCAGCCTGTGCAAATTGAAACACTTTTTTTCACAAGAAACTTATGTATTTAGGGGGTTTCAAAATTTTGGTAGTATGAACCGACAAAAATGTTGATTAGGATTATAGTTCAAAAATTTTGCTGAAAAGGTACTTAAAGGAATGGACCGACATAGACCATGGGGGTGCCATAGGGGGTTTTTACACCCTTCGGGCTGTTTTCTCAAGAAGTATGGACTTGCCCCTGAAACAACTTTTACCATCGTAAGTGAGGCAGCGAATGTAAGTTGCTTCAACAAAAATCAAATTGATTCAATAGCAGGTCTTAAAGTGAACTTATTCGAACCTGATCTATATCTGGTAGATATTATGAGAATGTGTAAAGTATGGACCAAATCGGTCACTCCCAACAAGAGTTATCGTGCCCACAATTTTTCCGAATATTTTTGAACTTTTGCGGGGTAGGTACATGAAGGAGTGGACCGATATGGCTTATCTACGAACCTAAGCTAAGATTGGAAACAATATTACGAAGGCCAAATTTCGGCCGGAACCGGCATTTCCGTTCGAGAATTATCTTGCGCTTCCACCCATAAACGTGGTGTCACAGGGTTTGTTTTTCAACTTTCAGGCTATATTTTCAGGAAGTATGGACTTGCCCCTGAGGAAACTTGTACCTTCGTATAGGGGACAGTGAATACAAGATGGTACAACAAAAAACCAAGGCGATTCGAGAGCAGGTCCCAAACTGAACTTTTCCGAAATTTTGTGTGGGAGGTACTCGAAGGAGTTTACCGATTGAGTCCATATTGGAACCTCATCTAAGTCTGGTAGAAATTTCATAATGTGCAAAGTATGGACCAAATCGGTTACTTCCTTCAAGAGTTATCGTACGCACAAATTTTCCGAACATTTTCGAACTTCTGTGGGGGAGGTACCGGAAGGAGTGGACCGATATAATCCATCTTTGAACTTGAACTAAGTTTAGACACAATATTACGAAACCCAAATTTTGGACCGAATCGGCAGATCCGTTCGAGAGTTATCTTGCTCTCCAACCACTACACACGGTGTCATTGTAGCTTTCAGGCTATTTTCTCAGGAAGTATGGACTTGCCCCTAATGAAACTTACAGCGTCGTATAGAGTACAGCGAAAACAACTTGCGTAAACAAAAATCAACGCGATTCGAGACCAGGTCCTAAACTGAACTTTTCCGAAATTTTGTGTGGGAGGTACCCGAAGGAGTGGACCGATTGAGTCCATATTGGAACCTCATCTAAATTTGGTAGAAGTTACACGATGTGCAAAGTATGGACCAAATCGGTTCTTCCCTACAAGACTTATCGTGCGCACAAGTTTTGCGACAATTTTTGAACATTTGTGGGGGAGGTACCTGAAGGAGTGGACCTATATGGCCCATCTTCGAACTTAAATCGAATCTGGACAAAATATTTCGATACCCAAAATTTGAACCGAATCGATTGATCCGTTCGAGAGTTATCGTGCGCACCAGCCAGACAGACAGACAGACAGACGGACGGACGGACGGACATTGCTAGATCTACTCAAAATTGTCTGCAACGGATATCGTTTAAACATACTTGGGGTCTAAAACCATTATTTCGATGAAGCACATTTTTGGTCGTATCAAAGTGTAAATACCCTCTTAGCCTAAAGGCTGAGGGTATAAATATTCTTAAAAAATCTGAGAAAAATATTCATAAAAAATCCACGTTTATTTTGTCCTAAGGTCAAAGAAAAATAGTCTGTACAAAATCTGCGATTTTTGGTTGAAGGTCTAAGAAAAATATTCTTTAAAAATACATCCTTAAACGGGTTTCTTTAGAAAGAAGAACTCTTAAAGAGGTCTTCAATAAAAAAATCTTTTGTTGGCAGAAGACAACCTAAAGGCCTCCTAAAATTGCTGACCTAATCAGAGGATATTCTGTAGATAGAAGACCATCAAAAGGGGTCTTCTTTAGATAGAAGAACTCTTAAAGAGGTATTTTATACATAGAGTACTTCCTACAGGGGTCTTTCATAGATAGAATGCCTCCAAAAGATACAGATAGGAGACCTCCTAAATGGCCCTTTTATAGACAGAAAACCTCCTAACGGTATCTTCTATGGATTGAAGACCTCATAAAAAGATCTTCTATGGATTGAAGACATCATTAAGGTGTCTTCTATAGACGTTAGAACTCCTAAAGTGGTCGTGTATGGATTGAAGACCTCTTTGATGGGTCTTCTAAAGGTGTAGTCTATAGACAGAAGTTCATCCTATTTTTTATTTTTTGGGTCATTAACTCTGAAGTTACGGATTTACCCACAACTAAAATTGTATCATTGGAATCAAGGCCACAAGAACTTCCATCTTTAAAAATTTCGCAACGATCCTCGAGCCATTCCTAGACTGCACATAATCTTAAATTTGTGCACTATTGTGGGAAAGTTATCCTAAGGAGTAGTCAGATACAGTCAATCTTCGGACTTGAACTAAATTTGGAAGAATTATTACGATGTATAAAGTTTTGACCAAATCGGTTACTACCTTGGAGAGTTATCGTGCGCTGCATCAAGACGGGAGGACAAAGCTACATTATATTAAAGTTGTGTGAAACGGATTTGGTCTTAATATATGTGGGGTCTGGAATTTTTACTTTGAAGAGATACTTTTTTGTCGTATCAAATTTATCCGGAATAGGCTATACTCAAACCTGGAGTTTTTCATATGTTTTCTCACATACAAAAATCTGTTTCATGGTTTGGTGTGTTATTATTTTTTTAACTGACATGTTTGGCCACACTAAATGTTTATTCTAGTGGAATTTTCATGGTATCCTGCCAGAATTCCCAACATGTGCTTGGGGATGGGTATCTGGCCAGAGAGTCCCAGTTGGCAAAGTTACTGTCAATGTTGGAAGATGGGGGCGTTTTACCTCAACTTCTTTTTGTGTTAGTGGTGTTCTTGTGGTCGTTTAACTGTCATATATATTGGAAATACACCTACACAAACACACAAAGTATAGCCCACATTCAAACATACAACCTTGTTGCTGTTGCTGCTACTCCTGTGGCTGTTGTGGTCGGTCTCCAGATACTAAACTAGTTTTGGCAAACATCTCGTCGACTGCTGCACACCTTTACTATCTTGTCAAACACCTTGCAGAGCTGATAGTTCCATTGCTTGCTATTCGTTATTTTCCCACACTGTTTCTTATTTTGTCATTCTACATGATTCATGGTAGTGGAGGTACTGCTGCGTGTTGTCGTTGAATTGGTTTTTTCTTGCCTGTTTGGGTTTTTTCTTCTTCGTATCTTCTCCGCCCGTGGAGGCGGAGGAGGTTGGTTATTATTTATGTTCGCATATATGCGATGCGTGCGTGTTGTATGTGGTCCTGTTCTCTTAGCCATGAATCATTTTGGGTGGTTTTGTACAAGTTTTCAAATTACTGTTAAACAATTCTTTTGCTGCGAAACAAATGCGAAACCTGGGCGAAGGTGTTGTTGTAGTCGTCGTCATCGTCCTCGTACGAATAGAAGAATCATTAATTTTCTTTATATCTTAGCAAAGTTATATGGAAAAGGATTTAAAGACATTATCACAGTTTTTTTTGTTGTTGTTATAGCTTTTCTTTGTTGCTGGTTGGTGGGTGTGTGGGTTTTTTGTGTTCCAGCCAGAAGTAAAGGAGATTATAAGGAAATTCTGTTGCATATTTTTTTGTTTGTAATAGTGAATCATCTGTATCAGGAATGAGCTATGACACTTTGATACTTCATATATTTTCCTGGAAAATGAATATGAGTATTACTTTCTTTCTTTCTTTTGTTTAATGTTACAAGTCTGAGCAAGGATTTGTTCTATTGCATTTTTAAGGATGCAAAGTACAATAGAATAATATACGCTTTCCAAAAAGTCTTACTTGTCCCATTTTTATACCCTACACCACTATGTGGGGAGGGTATTATAAGTTGGTTTTGGCCAAAAAGTTTGTAACGCATCGAAATAATGGTCGTAGACCCATACATATATATATCAAAATGAATGATTCGACGAGCTGAGTCGATCTGGCTATGTGTGTCCGTCCGTCCGTCCGTCTGTCCGTCTGTCCATCTAAACCTTGTAATCACGCTACAGGTCGCAATTTTGATCGGATCGTCACGAAATTTTGCATGTTGATAGGGGTCCCGGAGGGGAAGAAGCCTATTGATTTTGGTGATGGTCGGATAATATTTAGGGGTCGGAAAGGGCAAAAAACTTAGGTGGATAAAATGACAACGTTTTTTTCCAAAGCGAATATCTCAGCTTCTATACGGGGTATACCAAAAACAAAACCTGGCAATGAAAGAAGAAAATATCACCTTTCTAATGATGTAAAGCAGGTGCTCGTAGGTAATCAAACAACGAAGATATAACAATAGTAGCAAATAAAACCCCAATTTTCATTTTTGCGATTTTAACTATATTGACGAATATCACAGCTTTGGTTGAAAACTTTCCAAAAGCAAAGTCTGACTATGAAAGTAGAAGATCCCGTCTTTACAATGATGCAAACTAGGTCGGCGTAGGTCGGTAACCAAATAACGGAGATATCGCAATAGTCGGTAATACATCCCATTTTTCTATTTTTTGGAAATCACGCTACAGGTCGCAATTTTAATCGGATCGTCACGAAAACTTAAGGTTAATGGGGGTCTCACAGATGAAGAAGCCTATTGATTTTGGTGTTGGTCGGATAATAATTAGGGGTCGGAATGGGCAAACACTTATTTGGAGAAAAGTCAACATTTTATTTTAAAACCAATATCTCTGTTTCTTTAAGAGGTATATCAAAAGCAAAACCTGTCAAGGAAAGTAGAAAATATCACCTTTATAACGATGTAAATTTGGTTGTCGTAATTGGTCAAATAGCAGAGATATGGCAATAGTCGATAATGCATCCCATTTTCCGATTTTCTTGTAATCACGCTACAGGTCGCAATTTTGATCGGATCGTCACGAAATTTTGGGGGTTAATGGGGGTCCCAAAGAGAAAGAAGCCTATTGATTTTGATGATGGTCGGATAATATTCAGGGGTCGGAATGGGCAAACACTTATTTGGAGAAAGGTCAACGTTTTATTTCAAAGCCAATATCTCTGTTCATTTAAGAGGTACATCTAAAGCAAAACCTGGCAAGGAAAGAAGAAAATATCAGCTTTACAAGGATGTAAAGCAGGTTGTCGTAGGTGGTCAAATAGCAGAGATATGGCAATAGTCGATAATGCGTCCTATTTTCCAATTTTTTTGTAATCACGGTTTTTTTGTAATCGGTCGCAATTTTCATCGGATCGTCACGAATTTTTTGGGAGTTGATGCGGGTCCCACAGAGGAAGAAGCCTATTTAGTTTGGTGATGGTCGGATAATATTCAGGAGTCGGATTAAGCGAAAAGATTATGTGGAGAAATGTCAACGTGTTTTTATGCGAATATCTCCGCTTCTGGTTGGAGTATTCCAAAAGGAATACCCCTCAATGGCAGAAGAAAAGATCTCGTTTATATTGATGCAAAGTATGTTGGCGTAAGTGAGCAAACCGAGATATTGCAAAATTCAGTAATATACCCAATATTTCCATTTTTTGTAATCACGCTACAAGTTGGAATTTTGATCGGATAGTGACAAAATTTTTGGGGGTAGATGGGGGCCCCACAGAGGAAGAAGCCTATTGATTTTGGTGATAGTCGGATAATATTTAGGGGTCGGATAATATTCTGGGGAAAAACTCATTTGGAGACAAATTCAAAGTTTTTTTCTTTGTGAATATATCGGCTTCTAGTAGGGGTATACCAACCGCAAAGCCTGTCTATGGAAGAAGAAAATATTACATTTACATTGGTGTAAAGCAGGTTGGCGAAGGTGGTCAAACAAGGGAGATACCACAATAGTCGGTAATGCATCCAATTCTTCCATTTTTTGCAATCAAGCTACAGGTCGTAATTTTGATCGGATGGTCACGTAATTTTGGTTGCTTATGGGGGTCCCAGAGAGAAAGAGGCATATTATTTTTGGTGGTAGTCGGATTATATTCCCTAAAAGAAATGTTTACCAGTGAAAAGCTTATGCACAGGGGTAGTGGTGTAGGGTATCACATGGTCGGCTCCGTCCCGACTATAGCCTTTGCTCACTTGTTATTCGATATGTATGATATACTAGGAAAATGTCAGCTACTTCGTATGCGGAAAGTGAATGAAATACAAATACACCATTGTCATATGGTAATAGTGAAAACTGAACATTTTACAGTATTAATAATTTTAATTTAAAATATAAATAATTGTCTTAAGGTATATTTCGAAGTCATCCATTTTAGTTGGTCATCCCAGGATTTGTTAGAGCTTTCGGGCTATATGTGAAGAAGCATGGACTTTGGTGAAAATTTCAAACCGATACTCGAAAAGCCTCAAACTTCACTTGAGTGGGGCTCTTGATCTTTTGTGAGGGAGGTACAGGAAGTATTGTGAGATATAGTCCATATTCGAACTTGTGAAAAAGTTTAAAAAAAATATTACGATGTGCAAAGATTGGATTTATGTCAGTTACTCCTCTCGATAGTTATCATGCTAATCAGGAATTTTGGTTGGTAATTTGTTGGATTTTTAAGTACTTAAGGCCATTGACAGAGTAAATAAGAAGCGAATTGGAAGCGGATTGTTAACAGGTTAAATTCATCTTTAATATTTTCAACGAAAAAAATCCCTAGCCAATTTTCAAGGTTATGTTAACATACGAATATTCCAAAGCAAGAAAATATGAAAATCAAATCTATTTATGATTTAGGATTCCTTAGAGGAACTGTTAAATCGCAAAGGATCTGCGCAATGTACCAACTGCCAAAAATGCGGAAATACGAAAACCTACCGCAAACTACATTCTCTTTGCGTCAAGTGTGGAAATATCCACAAAGCCGCCAATTGCCAACGTCCAAAACTGTTACAAGACATGTAGTTACTGTGTAGAAAACCACAACGCTAGTTACAAAGGATGTGCTATGTTCACGATGTCAAAAACATGTCCCGATATAATTCAAACCATACCTAAAATCTTCTGAGCAACATTTTTGTAGAATATTTGGATGTTGAAAAATCTCATCTTGTGGTCAGTTAGAAGAATGGAATATTCTACAAAAAGATTCGTCAATCGATTTGACTGAAGTCATGTATTCTTAAAACGAAGCTGCAATAACACCAAAGAGAAATATGAAGCTATTTTCCCAACTATTATAGGGGAAAAATCAAAAAATTCATCACGCGATATCTCAGAAACTTGACCTATTGCGAAAATTTCCTTTTGGGTTCTTCATATACTAATCAAGGGCTTTCATTCCCAAATGGAATTTTTCACCACCCCAAAAATGCTGCTGCACAGTGTTATTTAAAAGTGTATATACCATCTTTAGCCTAAAGGCTGAGGGTACAAAAAGTTTAGTAGTGGTTTAGTGTGTTCTTCGATTTTTACTATACGAAAATATGGACCAAAAGAGACACTGGGTTGATAAAAAAACGCTTCGAAAATACTGTACAACTGCAAATTTGCAATAAGTTTCGTATAAGTAGACGTTATCAAACTCGACCTATGTCGAGGATAACATCTGATATGCCAGCGAAACGATCGTAGAATATTGGTTGGATGTGTGTGGACTTTGCTAGATATCACTTCTTCAATACAAGCTATGGCGTTTGGCGAGTCTACTATGAACAGAACACAAGTTCAATTGCGTTATAACCGGTTTAAGGAAGGCCGTCAATAGTGATGCTCATCCTTGTCGCCCCAGCACGTCAACAACCGGTGGAAACATAGAAGCTGTGAAGAAAATGATTTTGTATAACGTCGAATCACTATCGAATATTAAATTGTTATATCGTTCGGGTTGTGCCGAGCAATTTTTATGGATGTTTTAGGCATGAAACGTGAGGCAGCGAAGATTTTTCCAAAATTGCTAAATTTGGACAAATCGTGGTTGTATGGCTACGACATTGAAATCAAAGCTCAATAATCCTAATGGAGACGTCCAGTAGTACAATTCTCTAACACATTTTTTGAGTTACCGACAAAAATATAATATTATTGTTCCACAAGCATCCCAGACGGGACAGGGGAGACTTCTCTCATATCAATGAGTGCACCCCGATTCATATTAGCTCAATGATATGAGACCTACTGTTTATAGCCGAGTCCGAACGGCGCGTCTTTCGACACCAATTTATAGAGAAGTTTTACATGGCTGAAATACTCAGGAAATGTCGCCTACATTACTGAGGGGTATTTTGCCACAGTTGAAAATGTTGATGTTGCCTGGCCGGGGAATCGAACCCACGACTTACTGCGTGCAAGGCGGGTGTGCGTACCATTGCACCAGAGTGGCACCGACAAAATCGGTGACATTAAAACGCAAAATTATGAATGAAAAGTTTTAATAAAAGTTGACAGAACTCTTGCTATCGGTAGAACTTTAGGACTGTGTCAAATATTCCAGCTAGTCATTGGTCGCTCCATCTTCCCGCAGGAGGAGACTCATAAATACACATGGACATCACCGAGCGCCAATACTCGCAACCAGATATATCACATATGCATGAGTAGAAGATGGAGGAGCTCCCTGTCAGACTTCAGAAACAAAAGAGGTGCTGACATTGACAGCGACCAGGAGCTCATCATATGCGACAACACAACCAGAAACACCCTAGCCACGGCAAGTGGCTAACAAACCAACACCACACATGGAAAGATATTACATCAACATATCATCAGTTTGCGGAAGATTTATAGGGCGTAGTCAAAAAATAGAGAAACATTTGGATATCAGACGACACTTGGAACCAAATTTCTCAAAGAGGTCAACTTAAGATGCAGTTGAAGAACAACAAAAGAAAGTTCCTAGAAGATCTGGCAAAAACAGCAGAGAAAGCAGCAAGCCAGAATAACATGAGAAAAGTACACCGGACAATTGATAGTGTCACAAATTGAAAGTGTACCAAGAACCAAGCAGTAAAAGATCGTAATGGTAGGCTACTAACGAACAATGATGAATTAATTCAAAGATGGAGAGAACATTTCGAAGAAATTAGTAGCGTCAGAAACACCATTGAAAATAACGAAATGTACAATAGCAGTCCAAGAGAAAATACGTTGAATATACCCTGTAACCCTCTCAGCTTGAACGAAATAAAAGAGGCAATAGAACAACTTAAAAGTAATATATCAGCAGGAGATGATGGTTTACCACAGAAGCTCTACAGATCGACTCCAGAACCGAGGATGAGTTACTTCGACCACACATCACATCGGCTTGGGAAGAATTCAAAGGCAAATTGAAAACATTCTGAGAGATGAACATGCTGGCATCATACCAAATAGAAGCTGGTAGACCAGCCAACACCCTACAATCTATGTATCTACCGTTCATCGATTTCAATAAAGCCTTCGACCCCATCAGACGGACTGGCATATGGAAAGCATTGAGCAAAAAGGGAGTACCCCAGAAAATAATCCAAGTAATAAAAGCGATGTACGAAGCTGCAGAACTCTCAGTTCTATACAACGGGAACATAAGTCAACCGTTTCTCACAAAAGCGGGAGTAAAGCAAGGATGCCCTCTGTTACTCAATAATGAATGAAGTCTGCTCTCAGGAAAGAGACATAACATGGAATCTCTCACGACAACTCGAAGACTTAGACTATGCGGATGATATCTGTCTCCTCTCTCACAAAATATCCAACATGTAGTCAAAATTAGAAGACCTGGAGAGACTTGCCCGCAATGTTGGACTTGAGATTAACATCAAAATCATGAAAATAAACAACACCAGTACAGAAAACATCATGTTACAATGTCAAGTAATTGAATATGTTCGGTTCTCGGTTATCTTGGACGCACTGTAACAACGAATGGTGGTGGAGAAACAGACGTTATCAATAGGCTAAATAAAGCGAGGGCAGCATTTGGACGACTGCAAGTTGTACGGAGGAGCACACTTATATCCAGGTAAACCAAGCATGTATAAAATCGATTCTGCTATACGGCAGTGAAACCTGTAGAGTTGGGTAATCTAGTTCCTAGTTCCTTGTACTAGTTCCAAAACGTATGAGTAACATCATGAAATATAACGTGTGATAGTAAGTATACGCAGTTCGTTCAAAGAAAAATTGTGGGCTATTGGAACAGCGAAGTGAACTAGATAGTTCCATATAGTTCCTTTGGCACAACTCTAGAAACCTGGCTTGTATCTAACACCATCACACAAAAGCTACAGGTATTCATAAACAAATACCTCTGGATCATATGCATGATATTCTGGCCCAACACCATATGTAACACCGAACTGTGGAACTTAACAAACCAGGAATCCATACAAAAGCAGATTAGACGTAGGAAATGGAGGTGGATTAGCCACACCTTAAGAAAAAATGTTCATAGCATAACAAGGATGGTGCTTGAATGGAATCCCCAAGGATGACGAAATCGAGATCGACCAAGAAACACCTGGCGACGAACAATAACCCAAGAACAATGACAAGACAACCTTACATGGGAAGATGCAAAAACAACAGCAAGTAACCGTGTAAGATGGCGATGTTTTGTGGAAACTTGATTGCAGTGCATCATTTAGAAACCGCATTCGCGTTAACATTAAACCTATGGTACAATATTCAGTACAATTTTCAAACCCATGACTTTAACTTCAATTTTACAGTTGTAGCTCTACTTGGTGGTCCAATACCAATGTAGTATTTTGCACTTTTCTAAGAGCAAGTAAGCGTAAATAATGTATTGAAATTTATGCTCACTTGCTCTCATTTAGCGCACACTGTCGGTCGCTGAAGCAAATTATGCCTAATGTGACCTTACCTTAATAGTAGGTATTTCTAACACAACATCTATAACTCAGCCCACAGCGACCTCCAGAATTGCTTTTAGAAAACTGTTTATCTAAATAACCGCTTTACGTAATACCAAAATTTAGCCCCTTCCTCTTTATATCCATCGAATGTCCCAACCGTGCTTCTCATTTTCACCGCCATCTGTTTTCCCAAAACCAATTATAGTACTATTTAATAAATATGGTATACATGAGTACGAATTTCCAAAACTTCCTTCTCCATTCTAAGCACCAACTTACTGCTCTTCTAATACTGAATTTCAAAAATTCAGTTCTACCCCTTCACACAATAACAAATAGCGAAAGCTTCTGGAGATGTTATATATTGTAGCTAAAAATTCCATTTGTTCGGAGACTAATAATGAAACTTGATTTGAAACATTTCTTCTTTTGGCACAATCCCCACAAAGTGAAATATTTTGGAATAAATTTTAGTTAAGAGTCTAAAAGTTTAACAAATAATTTCTACCTATAATATCTAATTTTGTAACGTAATTTTCTCAACAAAGTATTTTACTAAGGTATTTAGTTTGTTCTGGGACTTGCAATGAAATTTTGTGTAGAATATTTCTTCTTTTGACAACTTTCGTCTGAAACTAAATTTAATATTACTTTCATGCATCAACCCGAAAAAAGAACAAAACTTATTTATTCAAAAAATATTTGGGTGTTTTGTTGGCAAACTTGATTTATATATTTTCTTGATATATATTGTAAATACATATTTCATTTATTCGTCGACTTATATTGAAATTTGATGGAGAATATTTCTGTCATTGACGTTTTCTATCTAGAATGAAGTTTTGTGGGACAAAACTTAATAAACTCAGATAAAGTACAACATTAAAACGTGATTTTACTTTTGGCAGATTCCTGGCGTTTAGGTACGATTTAGAGTTTTGGTGTATCCGGGGACCTATCGTAAAATTTTATGACTAATAATTTTGTGGAATATTTTGATTTGAATCGATCTCATTTTAAAGGAGTTTTTAAACGTTTTTTGAAAAATGGACCAAAAAGACCCCTTTAGAGACTCGCATGAGGGTTAATTTTTTTCATACAAATATACCACGCATTGTTGTCAGTAATATTGCCAAAGACACTTTATACATAAAATGCAAGGATTACAAGGAATCTGATGTCGAATATTTCAAAACATGTAGAAATGAGCGAAACTTGCTACGCCTATTTAGGTTACTTCTCGACGTAAACTTTCAAAACGCCGATACACGTGTCTTCTTTCATAACCTGTGCGGGATTTCTTGTAATATAAAAAAAAGATCAATTTTGTTGTACAGTGTAATTTTCCTTATTTAATTGAGTACAAAAAATTTAGCGTCATATTTAACAGAATTTTTTTCCAAATGCACAATTGGCAGCACTGAATATTTTAAACACATTTGATATATCATTCATTACAATTACCAACAATAATTATTAAAATACTGTTCTTGTTATTGGGTATATTAATTGTTTTCTAAACGACTAAAATTTGAGATTGCAAAACGTTGCGAGTAAATTTTCAACGAACGTCACTTTTACCGGTTACAGACAAAAAATATTCTTACTTTCATAACTACACGCATTTAAAGGTATTTAGTTTAAATTTACACTGTGCAGCACGAAAATTATTAACCATATTCTGACACCGCAGCGTGATAGAAGAACAAAAAAGAGAGGACACGTGTCTCGCAGTTTTTCCCCATCTCATCAACTTTCGCGGTTACAGGCCCCCAAAGGTTTGAGGCTTTGATGTAGAAAGGGTCATTTAGTCAGGACTATATCTTAAAAACCGTTACGAAATTTGAATTTATCTCAGAGGCAAAGTTGTAGCTCATGTCTTAAAGAACAAAAATTGTGAACACATATAACCCATCAAGCTTCATCTGCAAGGTCAAAATCGCCAGGGTCAAATTTCTTTTAAATTTTTTTCTCAAGTTTTTTATACAGCTTTCAAACCGATCAAATTTGAAGCAAACAACCAACTACAAAAATGTACCTCAGATCTCAATAAACATCTTTCTAGAACATACGAACTCTGTAGAAACGGATCTTAATGGTCAAAATAACAAAACAATTGCGATTTTTATCCTCTGTTCTAGGATTCTGCTCCATAGATATTAAACCGTTTAAAATTCAAGAAAACAATCAACCACACTAGTGTAGCAAAGGCATCACCAAACAACTTTCTCGAATATGCGAAATGTCTATGAACGGTTCTTAATGGTATAAATAGCAGAAATCTTTTGAAAATATCCAATTTTTAAACTTTTTTCTCCGACTCTGGTCCAAAGATTGAGGATACCGTCAACCACAAAAATGTACCTATGATTTCAAGAAACAACTTTTTAGAACATATGAAGTTTCTAGGAATGATTGTTAGGGTTGAAATTCACGAACAATTTAATTTTTTAACATTCCCCCTGCTCAGGTTTGGAAATAACAAACTGTTAAAAACTCAAGGAAATTTGAAAGGTTTGTTATTTACGGACCTGAACAGGAAAGAATGATCTAAAATAATCGAATTTTGAGCTTGAAGAATCGTTCCTAGAATCTTCATTTGTTCTAGAAACTTGTTTGTTGAAATCTAAGGTACATTTTTGTAGTTGACTGTAGTCTTAATTTTTGGTCGGTTGCGTATCTTTGGACCCGAGTCGGAGAAACAGGTATAAAAATTGGATATTTTCAAAAGATTTTTGCTATTTTTACCATTAAGAACCGTTCATAGACATTTCGCACATTCGAGAAAGTTGTTTGGTGATGCCTTTGCTACACTAGTGTGGTTGATTGTTTTCTTGAATTTGAAACGGTTTAATATCTATGGAGCAGAAGCCGAGAAAAAAAATCGCAATTGTTTTGCTATTTTGACCATTAAGACCTGTTCCTTCAGGGTTCGTATATTGTAGAAAGACGTTTATTGAGATCTAATGTACATTTTTGTAGTTGGATGTTTGCTTCAAATTTGATCGGTTTGATAGCTGTATAACAAAACTTGAGAAAATTTTTAAAAGAAATTTGACCATGGCGATTTTGGCCTTGCAGATGAAGTTTGATGGTTTATATGTGTTCACAGCTTTTGTTCTTCAAGACAATTTCGTAACGGTTTGGAAGATATAGTCCTGACTAAATGGCCCTTTTTACATCAAAGCCTCAAACCTTTGGAGGCTTATAACCGCGAAAGTTGATGAGATAGGGAAAAACGGCGAAACACGTGTCTTCTCATTTTTGGTGTTCTATCACACTGCGGTGTCAGAATATGGTTAATAAAACATGACTCAAAAAATTACACACAGTGTTATAAAAAAAAATCGATATGTGGGCTGCTTTTTTGGGAAATTGAGAACTGCGCTATGCTAAAAATGAAGTAATTCAAAAATGAACCATACACTTTGAGATTTTCAATTCACATTCATATTTCGTACCATTTTAACGTTATGACTTTCGATTAATCAGTGTTTGATCAAGTTAATATTCTCTTAAACGTTTTTGGTTGCACTTTTTAAATAATCTCCAAATAATTGAACCACCATATACGAGTACACGGTGCGCCTTAACTAGATTTAAATGAAAGGTGCTTACACCTGGGAAGTTTTTGCGGATTCTGAAACTACATTGTTCATAGATGAGAAAAATCAAAAAAAAAATCGCCGGCGAGATTTTCAAATAAATTGCGGTCAAACTTCGCATTTTTAGGTTTTCACGATTTTGCTTGGAAACCGCGAGTTGTATCGTAATGGGACTAAAGAAAATGTTGGAGCAGTGAAAATTCTCTACAAGACTTTAGAACCTTAGAACTTTTTCCTATGATTTACCATTTTTGAGATATTGAACTTCAAATTGGGACAATGGACTGACTGTATCGTCTCCTTATAAAACAATCAGGTATGTGATGAAAACCGAATAGAGTCGATTTGCAGCGAGTTGCCTTTGTTGATATATATTTTTCAATTTCATTAAAGTATTCACCAAAATTAGAAATATACGATTTCGATTTATGGCAAAACGAGTCGAATCATTTTCCATCACATACCTGAATGCCATGACTTCAATTTCCCAACTTAAACATATATATCTAAAAAATGGTACAGCCGGTCGATAAGACTTGCCGTATTAATGCAGAAACGCGAAACCCTAGCAAAAAAACCTAAAAATGAAACCTGAGCTTCTTTATCTCAAAAATGGTACAACCTGTGAACAAATCATTAACGTCAATCCTCTAGAGAATTTTCACAGCTACAACATTTTCATTAGCTTCATTTCGATAGGACTTGTGGTTTCCAAGCAAAATCGTGAAAACCTAAAAATGCCATAAAAATGCGGCGTCGTTTCGTGATTTCGCTCGGATTTAAGCAAAATTTATAATGATTTCGCATACAAAAATGAAATCATCTCATTTCGTGATTTCAGCGAAATCAACATCGAAATCACAGTACACTTGATATACAACCCCGATTTGGCCTAAAAAAGTACCAAAAGTTGCAACACTTTTACTTATCACAATAAACAAGGTAGATGGTCAATTGCTGCAAGAAAAAAATTTTAGTATCAAAATTTGTAAACAATGTGAAAAAATATTAAATTACTTTGTTACAATGCTATATTTCATTGTGTTTCCGTACTTTTTTAATGGTAATGTTAGAAAAAAAAGATCGAATTGTCAAAAATTGCTTCCCCATACAAATTTCTTAAAAAATACGGTAACGGAAAAATTACGGAAATTGTAAAAACTACAGCAGAAATGTCAAATTCAACGTAGGTATCAGCTATCATATTTAGATGGCAAAGAACATGTTGCTAGTTTCTACTGGGCCAAAATTGTATTGCAGAAAACACAAGTTCCGAACACGGCTTTTATCTATCAAAATTTATTATTATGATGTCTCAACGATAAAATCATTTATTATTATTTTTTTCCATTTGTTAGTACTATTAATACGATATATAGATAATTATACGATCATTTTCGAAATAAAGTTGTAAAGTTCTATATTGTCTTTTTTTTTGGTGACTAATTCAATTTATAGCATTTTGTTTTGAAAATTCATGTTCGATCAGCTGCGCATATGCATATACCTTGTTTATTGTGATATGTTTGAAATCAACAAAAAAAGTGTAAACACCGGGGTGTTTTTCAGGATTTCGTGAAATCCAGTGGATTTTGGAGCGCAAGTATAATCATCGATTTTTTCTTGTTTTTGGATTTTTCTCATCCAACAACATTGCTGTTTCAGAATGCACAAAAACATCCCAGATGTAAGCTGTTTTCACTTAAAGTAAGTTAAGGCGCTCCGTGCATGACATTGTTTTATAAGGAGGCGATACAGTCAGTCCATTGTCCCAATTTGAACTTCAATATCGCACAAATTTTAAATCCTAGGAACAAGTCATTAACGTCAATCTTATAGAGAATTTTCACTGCTACAACATTTTCTTCAGTCCCATTATGATACGGCTCGTGGTTTCCAAGTAAAATCGTGAAAACCTAAAAAAGTCCCAAAAATGTGAACTTTGACCGCGATTTATTTGAAAATTCCTCTGGCGATTTTTTTGTTTTTTTGATTTTTCTCATCTATGAACATTTTAGTCTCAGAACCCGCAAAAACTAAATTTAGTTAAGGCGCACCGTGTATATACTCAGTTAGAAATACATTTTATATGGAAAACCATTAAATTAAATTTTTATACAAAATTGGGAAATCTGTTTAATATTTTTTATTACTACGTACATAGGTTGTTCTAAAACATTATTCAACTCTTCAACATGTTAAATTCATTATATTTGTTTATCCATTTTTTTTACAAACTTTTCCACTATTTCATTTGTTGAACATTCACATCATATTTACACAATTATTTTTAGTTTTAAATATATTTTTTAAACAAATTTGAGAAATCTATTAAATCTTTTAGTTGTTCTCATAGTTCTAAAGCATTATTCAATACTCAACACTTTAAATTTAAAACACTTATTTTATTTGTTTGTTTTTAGTTTTTATAAACTTGTCCACCATTTCACATTTGGTCTAATGTTCGTTCACATGACAATTCACACAAAATTCTTATTCACTAAATTTAACTAATTAAACACGTTTTAACATTTAAAAAACATTTCCACACTTTCACATTGTTTAAAAAAAATCATCATCGCATCTAAAAGCACATCCGAACTTGTGGCTGTCCACAAAATTTGTTATCCACATGGGTTTAAAGTCAAAGGATTTTGTTGCCATCATCCAATATCAGTGGATTTGTTAGTAAGGATTATTTTTTTCTATAGTTTTTCGTAGTTTTTTATTTTTCTGTTGTAGCGGCGATACGAGCCCTTATCAGTTCTCCGTCCAGTCGTATAGAAAATCACACGGGGCGAGAGAATGATAAGGGTACGAATACACCGGTGTCATACGTCACAATGACACCAAAAATGAAAACTTATGAAACACCAAGCATTGCCGCGCCAATGGGTCAGGAAGAGGAGACGACGTGAAGAGAGCTTTGCATATCGCGCTGCAGCATTTAAAAACAAAATAGAGAACACATGTTTCGTATTTTGTGTGTGTTTGAGATATCCACAGCATCCCTTCCATTCTCCTCAGGCAATGCCACACACTAAACAATCTGAACTTAAAGCTTTGCACTCACCTTCCCCCATTTATGAATCCAATGATGATGGGGTTTTTTTCTTTCGTTCCATCTTCTCACACACAAAAAAAGTGAATGAGTGATGAATTTTTGGTTTCGTGATATCTTCTAGTAAAGCAGAGAGAAAAAGAGAGGATGAGGAAAAGAAAGAGCTCTGGGCAGAGAGAGAGAGAGAGGGGGTTTTCCTTATATTTGTATTATGCTGGGGTGTGAAAATCATTCGAGTGAAAAGTGTAAATTGACACAAAACATTTAATACAATTACCGAGTAACAACAACCCAAGTCAACCATCCAGCCAGCAGCCCTACAGGGGTAGAGCTGTTGATGTTGACAATGATGATGATACTGCTGCTACTGGACAATTACTTTGTGTTATTATTTTTTATGTTTTCACTCACATACCCACCATACATACAAAGGTACGAGTATATGTCCGAGTGTGTGTGGAAATAAACGAGCTTGCTTACATTTCCGGTTACACCATGTATGGATATATTGACCACTGGCATTTTTATTCTCCCTTTTTTCGGATGCTGTTACTGCTGCTGTTCCTCCTCTTCCATTTACCATTTTTACCAAATAATTATTTTTATTTAATCAACAACACTATGGGATTAAACTTTGACACATGTTCATATATGTATGTGTATGTGTGTATGTGAACAACATAAGTTATGCCTCGAATATCCGTTTGACAACCGCCACAGTCACTTCCGTTTTATGTCACACACTAGTAGTTGTAAATCCAAGTGTGTGCGTCTCTTTTTGTGTGTGTGTGCGAGTGCGAGTGCACGGTTATTTTTTCTGAATGAATGAAACTTTCATTCGTTTTCTGTGTGACTTTATAAATGTCAATCAATCATTGGGGGTCATCTGTAAAAATACACACGCTCTCACACACACAATCAAACATTCGTAGGTGTGTACATGTGTGTAACCTTATACACTAATATAGTTATCTGAGGCTTTTTCTGAGTGACTTCTTCGACAATGCACAGTGTTTTGTTTCCAATGTTGGTAAAAGGGTTAACTCAGGGAGATACCCTCTTGAATCAAGGAGATAACCTCTGTTGAAATCCTTCTCCATAGAAACGCTCTAGAAGATCTTGCCTGACTTCCGTATCGTCAGGTGCTTTGTGTTGTTTAAACGTCGTCAAAATATTTCAGTTGCACACCCATGCATTGTTTCTCGAAAATTAAACTAAAAGCTTAAGAAATGAAAATGATATATGTTTGCTCTTTACCTGCGTTAAAAATGTGTATTTTTGACTTTTTGAAATACGTAGCTTCGCAGTTGTTAAGTACTGCGGCGTTAAGAAACATAATACTTCACACATTTGCAGTCATATGCCAAGCAACTGATGATACGGAAGTCAGCACTTCTATTCACAGATGACCTATTCACAGTGTCCTGTCCAAAGAAGATGTTTAGAAGTTCTTCTATTGATACATCACCTGATGGTCTTTAATCAAAGTCTACTCGGTCCATCGAAGACCACTTGAAAGTCTTCTATCCATAAAATACCATAAGTGGTCTTCTATGGCCGTTGCTATCCAAGGAAGTCTTATATTCAGAGAAGGAATTCTATACGTAGGAGGTCTACTATCAGTATGATACCCCTTGAAGGTGTTCTTTCCATAGTAAACCTCTTCAAGTTCTTATATCTGTAGATTTCCTGATGAAGGTCTTATATTTATAGAAGATCTCTTTAGAAGACTACTGGAATGCCTTTCATCAATAGAAGACTTCTTGATGGTCTAGGCCAGTGATGGCCAAAAACACACTTTTGCAGATTATAACTTGCGCTAGTGTGAGTGGAAACGTAAGCAATACATTAACCGAACGAATGTGTTTACAGTGTACGTGTGTGTCGTATGCCCGCGGGCATAGGAAAGTTGTTGTTGGTGGCCATCACTGGTCTAGGCGAACTCTTGAAGCCCTTCTAACCATATAAGACGTTTTGAAAGTCTTCTGTCCTAAAATACCCTTTTAAGTTCTTCAGTCTGGAGAAGTCTTCTTCTAGTTCTTCTATCTATAAAAGGCCTATTAAAGACTTTTATTCATAAAAGATCTTTTGGGGGTATTATGTGCATAGAAGACCATAGAGGATTTCTCGGGGGTCTTCTAGCTATCGAACACCTCTGAAGGATTTTCTATGTATGGAAAACCTCTTGAAGTTCGTGTACCCATAGATGAGCAGGAGGTCCTCAAAGGTTATACGAGCTCTTGAGAGTCTTCTAACCATCTTGAGAAGACCACTTGAAGTTCGTCTATCCATAGAAGACTCTTGAGAGTATACGACTTGGAGGTCTTACTTCTATAGAAGATGGTCTTTTGATGGTCTTCGATCCATAGAAGACCGCTTGAAGGTGTCCCATCCATAGAAGATTTCTAGAAGGTCTTCTGTACATAGAATACCTCTTAAAGGTCGTCTGTCCCTAGATGACCCCTTGGAGATCTTCTATCTATAGAAGACTTTATAGGATACCTGTTCACAAAAGTCCTCTTGAAGGTTTTCTATCCATGGAAGACCTCTTGAAGGTCTTCTGTCCTTAGAAGACCTCTTTAAGATCTTCTGTCCATAGGAGACTTCTTGGAGGTCTTCAATCCATAGAAGGCCTTTTAAAGGACTTCTATCCATAGAAGACCTCTGTAAGGTCTTCTGTCCCTAGACGACCTCTTGAAGGTTTTCTATCCATAGAAGACCTCTTGAGGATATTTTGTTCTTCTGTAAAGGTTTTCTTTCCACTTGAAGGTCTTCTATCCAAATAAGGCCTCTTGCAGGTGTTCTATACAAATAAATTCTCTTGCAGGACTTCTATCCCAAGAAGACCTCTTGGATGTCTTCTATCTAAAGAAGACCTCTTAAAGGTCTTCTGTCTATTGAAGACCTCTTGAGGATCTTCTGTTTAGAGAAGTTCTCTTGAAGATCTTCTGTTCATAGACTTCTATCCAAAGAAGGCCTCTGCATGGTCTTCTGTCCACAGAAGTCCTTTTGAAGGTTTTCTTTCCATAGAATAGCACTTGAAGGTCTTCTATCCGTGGAAGACCTCTTGAAGTTCTTCAGTCAATAGAATACCTCTTGAATGTCTTCTCTAGTCGACCTCTTGGAGATATTCTATCTATAAAAGTCCTCATAGGAGATCTCCTGAGAATCCTCTGTTCACAGAAGTCCCATTGAAGGTTTTCTATCCATGGAATACCTCTTGAATGTCTTCTGTATTTAGAAGACCTCTTGAAGATCTTCTGTCCATAGGGGATTTCTTGAAGGTCTTCAATCCATAGAAGACCTCTTAAAGGATTTCTATCCATAGAAGACCTCTGCAAGGTCTTCTGTCCCTAGACGACCTCTTGAAGATTTTCTATCCATAGAAGACCTCTTGAGGATCTTCTGTCCATGGAAGACTTCTTGAAGATCTTCAGTCAATAGAATACCTCTTGAATGTCTTCTGTATCTAGAAAACCTCTTTGAGGTCTTCTATCCAAAATAAGGCCTCTTGCAGGTGTTATATACAAAAAAGGCTTCTTGCAGGTCTTCTAACCCAAAAAGACCTTTTGGAGGTCCTCAATGTAAAGAAGACCTCGTAAAGGTCTTCTGTCTATAAAAGACCTCTTGAAGATCTTCTGTTCAGAGAAGTCCTCTTGAGGATCTTCTGTTGATAGAAGTCGTCTTGAGAAACTTCTGTTCGAAGAAGTCCTCTTGAGGATCTTCTGTTCACAGAAGTCCTTTTGAGGATATTCTGTTCACAGAAGTCCTATTGAGGATCTTCTGTTCAGAGAAGTCCTCTAGAAGGTCTTCTATACACAGAAGACCTGTTAAAGGACTTCTGTCCATAGAAGACCTCTGGAAGGTGTTCTATCAATAGAAGACCTCTTGAAGGCCATGTGTCCTTAGAATACCTCTCGTAGGTCTTCTGTCTATAGGAGACCTCTTGAAGGTCTTCTATCCATAGAATTCCCCTTGAATGTTTTCTGTCCGTAGGCGACCTTTTAAAGGTCTTCTATCCTAGAAGACTTATTGAGGGTATTCTGACCCTAGAAGACCTCCTGAAGGTCTTCTATTCGTAGAAGAATTATAGAGGGCCTTCTGTTCACAGAAGTCCTTTTGAAAGTCTTCTATCCACAAAAGACCTCTTAAAGATTTTCTGTGCATAAAAAACCTCTTGAAGGACTTTTGTCCTTAGAAGACCTTCTTTCCATAGAATACCAATTAAATGTCTTCTATCCATGGAAGGCCTCTTGAAGATCTTCAGCCAATAAAATACCTCTTGAAGGTCTTCTGTCCCTAGAAGACCTCTTGAAGGTCTTCTGTACAAAGGAGACCTCTAGCAGATCTTCTTTTTATAGAAGACCACTTCAGGGTCTGCTATCCATAAAAGAATACTTGTAATTATTCAAACACCTTCAATGTCTTCCACTCATTGAAGACCTCTTGTAGGGTTTTTGTCTATAGAAGACCTCCTCAGTATCTAGAAGACCTTTTGAAGGTCCTTTGTCCATATAAGACCTCTTGAAAATCTTTTACCCATAGGGGACCTTTTGAAGGTCTTCTATTCATAGATTCCATCTAGAAGATATCTTGAAGGTGTTCTTTACCTGAAACAGCTTTGGATGTATTTCATCCCTAAGGTAAAAAAGACCTCGTAAAGGCTTTCTAGTGAAGGAGGTCCTTAAAGGAGTCGTGGGGGTCTTCCATCCATAGAATACCTCTTAATGGTCTCCTGTTCATAGAAGACCCCTACAAGGTGTTTTGTCTTTAGTAAACCTCTTGAAAGTCTTCTGGCTCTGGAAAACCTTGTGATGGTCTTTTATTCTAGAAGAGCTCTGAGTATAGAACACCTATTGAAGGTCTTCTATACATATAGGACTTTCAAGAGGTGTTCTATGCTATGAATACCTCATGAGGATCTTTTGTCCATAGAAGGTGTTCTATCCTAAGAATACCTCTTGAGGGTCTTTTTCATAGAGCACCTCGTAAATGTCGCCTATCCATAGAGAACCTCTTAAAGGTCATCTATCCCTAGAAGACCTCTTGAAGGTATTTTATCCATAGAAGACCTTTTGAAGGTATCCTGTTTATAGAGGACCTATTGAAGGTGTCATATATACATCAAATGCAGGAACAACCCCTGTCGCCTCTGATTCTGCATACATACATATTTTAAACTTTAACGGTATTTATTATATTTTCCTATCTCTTCCCCTTCACTTTTTTCCGATACAACATTTTATTTAAATTCTTTTTTTTACAAAATTAATTCATTTTATTTACTTACCAATTATAGGTTATTTAATATCCACCCTCTCCCCTATCGAACACATAACACTGTGTTATTATCCTTCCCATAAGTGTCTTGCATGGGTGTGTGTATTGATGGATTGATGGATACAATTCCAAAATTTAACAAACAAAATAATGTTGATTGGTTTGACCTGGGCCAGAATTCGAGAAAAAAAAGATAACAACGGACAGCTCGTATAATTCCAGTAAGCGAGAGATTAACAAATGTAACGTTCACTCCACAAGTGACCAATATCCAGGCAGAATCCAATCGTTGAACATATGCAAACATTCTGAAATACAAGAAGATAAAAAATCAAACGTTTTATTTTTCGAATCAACTATTTTTTTGGGAGAAACAAAATTAAAATATGTCACATTCAATTGAAATGTTAATATATTCCTTGGCCTCAACGAATGGATGGATGGATGGCTGTTCGTTTTGTGTGTGTGTGTTATGCATGTTCATTTTATTCGTAGGCAATGTAAATTGTTCTGCAACAACAGCAACAAAAAATAATAATATTAAAAAAATGACAAACAAACAACAACGAAACGAAATTTTATACCATTGTATTTTGATGAAAAAATTCTTTTAAGTTGAATATTTTTTTAAATATTTTTTTCCGGTAGTTTCAACTCTCATAAATGCAGCAACACTCATAGATATGTATGTGTATCAACATATCTAGGTAAATAGGTATGTCGTTATGTGTTTATATGGTGGTTTGGTTGCCTAAATGATTGGTTGCTCTTTTCAGTCCACCAAATAAAAATTGGTCGGAAATGGTTTAAATATTAAAATTTATTTATGCCTTCAGTGACTTTCATTAGAAACTTATTCCTGAGAAAAACCGATAAGTTGTGTTGGGATAGGGCGCCACTACTACTACATCTGGTCATAAACTTAGTGTGGTTTAGGGATTAATATTATTCCATGAAGAATGTTGGATAATGAAGAAAGTTAAGATATTGAGCATTTGATATTTGAGGCCACAAAGGAAGCCGATTAAGACGGTCCAAGGTATCCCCCATTTCTCTGGTTAAACCATTGATAGATACATAGGTCTTTGCAACCTGAGTGGTCTAGACCTTGGGTGGTCTAGACTCAGACTCGGCGTTAAGATGGAAACGCCACTTCATTGAACCAAAAATAGAATCGGGCTGTAGTATTTAAAATGAGAGAAATCTCCTATATCCTTCTAGGATTTTCTGGGTAAAATTATTTTGTTAAACATTTAATAAACCACTTTCATCTAAAATGTTTGCCAAAAAATTAAATTCAAAACGGCAACCCTACTAATGATATTCATATAATACCTCGATTGCTGGCTGGCTGGATGGATGGATGTCTAGATGTTCTTCTCCTCTGTGCAGCAGCACCACCATACAAATATTCTCTTTTTAACATAGTTTTTAAAAGTATTTTTTGTTTACTTAGCATTTTTCCACATTTTGCTTTCGTTTTTTGTTGGTGGTGTTGGTTTGTTGGCCGTTCGGTCGTTTGGTTGTCTATGACGGGATTTACATTTCATACTAAAAGTTAAAATATGTACATATCAAAAAAAAAAAAACAACGCGTACTCGTACTGAAACAGAATGAATGAGAAACACGAAAAAACGAACACACACAAAATATTCATCGTATACCTTGTGCAGTATAAAAATTCCGTGTTTATTTTATTTTTTCTCCTTTAAAAAGTCATTGTGAATATTTTGTTATAAGTCTGTCTGTCTGTTTAAGGGGTTTTGTTTGTCTGTATACGTGTGTGTTTGTGTGAGAATTTTTGTCATCAACTCAAAGCTCAAGCATTGACATATGATCTTTATAATAATTTACATAGCTTTTGTTTCAGTTGTTATGTTAATTTTTTTCGTAAGGTCTGTTTTGTGTTTTTTTCTTATGGTTTAATTTATTCTACAGATCAAAATTCAAACGATTTTATATTAATATTTTTTTTCTGTTTTGTATGCAGACAATTGTCATGAAATTAGTGTAATACGGACAAGCAACTATATTTTCTATTAAAAAGGTATTCCATCCATAGAAGAACTCTTCTGATTGTTTTCAATACGTAGAAGTCAATTTGAAAGCCTTCTATCCACAAAACATCCCTTGAAGTTATTGTATCCATAGAGAGAACAGATCTACAATGGAAGTCTTCTATCCATAAAAGACATCTGATGATCCATAGAATACCGTTTGAAGATCATCTATCCATGGAAGACATATTTTAAAGTCTGCTATTTATAAAACACCTTTTGAATGTCTTCCATACATAAAACGATCTTCGAACGTCTTCTATCTAGGAAATACCCCTTGACGATCTTCTATTTGAAAAATACCTCTGGACGGTTTTCTATCCATAGAATACCACTTGCAGGTCTTCTATCCATAGAACACCTATTAAAGGTCTTCTATCCATAAAATACCTCTTGAACGTCTTCTATTCATAGAAGACCTCTTCACGATCGTCTATCCATAGAAGACATCTTAAAGGTTCTCTATTCATAGAACACCTCTTCACGATCGTCTATCCATAGAAGACATCTTGAAGGTTCTCTATCCAAAAAATACCTCTTAATAATCCCCTATCCATAGAAGACCTCTTCTATCCATAGAACTCCTCTTGAAGGTCTTCCATCCATAGAACACATCTTGAAGGTCTCCTATCCATAAAATACCTCCTAATGATCGTCTATCCATAGAACAACACTTAAAGGTCTTCTATCCATAAAATACCTCTTCACGATCGTCTATCGATAGAAAACATCTTGAACGTCCTCTATTCATAGAATACCTCTTCACGATCGTCTATCCAAAGAAGACATCCTGAAGCTCTTCTATACATAAAATACCTCTTAATGATCGCCTATCCATAGTAGACCTCTTCTATACATAAATGTCTCTTGAGTGTCTTATATCCATAGAACTCCTTTTGAAGGTCTTCTATCCATAGAACACCTCTTAAAGGTCTTCTATCCATAAAATACATACCTCTTGAACGTCCTTTATTCATAGAACACCTCTTCACGATCGCCTATCCATAGAAGAAATCTTGAACGTCTTCTATTCATAGAATACCTCTTGACGATCGTCTATCCATAGAAGACATCCTGAAGGTCTTCTATCTATAAAATACCTCTTAATGATCGCCTATCCATAGAAGACCTCTTCTATCCATAGAACTACTCTTGAAGGTCTTCCATCCATAGAACACCTCTTGAAGGTCTTCTATCCATAAAATACCTCTTAATGATCGCCTATCCATAGAAGGCCTCTTCTATACATAAATACCTCTTGAAGGTCATATGTCCATAGAACTCCTCTTGAAGTTCTTCAATCCATAGAACACCTCTTAAATGTCTTCTATCCATAAAATACCTCTTGAACGTCCTCTATTCATAGAATAATAATAATAATAATAATTGTTCCACAAACATCTAGATGGGACAAGGGAGACTTCTCTCATATCAATGAGTGCACGCCGATTCATATTGGCTCAATGATATGGGACCTACTTTTTATTGCCGAGTCCGAACGGCGTGTCTTACGACCCACTTGTAGAGAAGTTTTTCATGGCTTAAATACTCAGGAAATGTCGCCAGCGTTACTGGGGGGGAATTTTGCCACCGTTGAAAATTTGATGTTGCTTGGCCTGGGATTCGAACCGCAGACCTTCTGAGTGCAAGGCGGACGTGCTAACCATTGCACCACGGTGGCCCCCTCTATTCATAGAATACCTCTTCACAATCGTCTATCCATAAAAACACATCTTGAAGGTCTTCTATCCATAAAATACCCCTTAATGATCGTCTATCCATAGAAGGCCTCTTCTATACATAAATACCTCTCGAGTGTCTTATATCCATAGAACTCCTCTTGAAGGTCTTCTATCCTTAGAACACCTCTTGAAGGTCTTCTATCCATAGAACACCTCTTAAAGGTCTTCTATCCATAAAATTAAAATCATTGACTTCGGCGGGTAACAGTGAAACCCACTTTTATTGAATATAAAATCATTGACTTATAGAGACATGTCTGATGAGAAAGGTTAAAAAATAATGTGGTTTTTGGAAAATTCTTGTAGAGTGGTGCCAAAATTTGCAAAAGATTTCCGATCATCAAGCTTAACTCTAAACGAGAAAATTAATAAAAAAAATACTTGATATCATTTTACGTACAGGAACGCCATCTATGATTGAACATTTACATTTTATTTGGTAAGTGGTTTGAGGGACATACCTTCCGGCGCAAAATTAAAACATAATTTCAAGAAGTTTTAAACTTAATAATTTTTAATAAAATTTAATTTAATAAAACTTTTTTCATTGTCTAGAAAATCGCATCTAATATGTTTGATGTGCTGAATAACCACCAGCGAAAAATCGTGGCATATTGGGTGGATGTGTGAGACTTCGCTAGATATCACTTTTTCTATACAAACTCCTTAGGTCATGATAGCTCAATTAAATCAATCAATTAAAAACTTTCATATATAATGACCCTCGTCCTAATAAGAGCAAAAGAGAGATGTCAAATTTGCAAAAATCTGCTTAATACTAGTGTTGGACAATCTCGTTCGTTGAGCGGATCGATCTTTTTCATTCCGTTCACCAAAAAGATCCGGATCTTTCACTTCGTTATTTGGCTCTTTTTCGTTCAATAAAACATTTGTGAATATCGTTAGTTATTAGCGGTCTAAATGAACGATATAAACGAATGAGCTGGATACGGATCCCTTCGTTCTTTTCACGGAGTCGTTCCTTTGAGCCGGTTCGTTCATGAACGAAACAACTCTACTTAATACTAATTTACATACAGTAGCACCATCTATTTCCGAACGTGTTCATTTAATTTGGCTGGTTTTATGAGCAATAAAAATTGTTGGGCATACTTTCAGGTGCCAAATTAAAATATAAAAATATTTTTTACAATATGTATTTAATTAATTACATTATAATAAAATAAATTTATTTCAATAAGAAGGTAAATTGTAATATAAATAATCTATTGAAATTAATTCCAAAAATTTTTTTTCAGTTTGCCTCAAACAAATGTGTTGTTTTTTCTCTATTCACAATCCACTTGTTTATATTGATGCTTAAATATTTAATAGGGACAATTATTTTGAGTATCATCTGGTCATGATAGTGACTCTGGGCTGGCCCCCTTTTAAAACTATTGTTTATTATTATTAGTTTTGTCCATATATAACCATTATTGTTTTATCTAAACAACATTTTGAAATGATGCCAAAATTTGAGCAGAAAGGCTGTCACATAAACAGACATATCAATTGCATTTTGTGGAGAAAAATAAATGGTAGAAAAAGCACTAAAGAGCAAAATAGCTTAAAGATCTTTTTTGTTGTTAATGATAAAGGAAATGAAAGAACACGAACGTTTCAAAATCCACAACAGTCTAAAGGAAAGCATTTTGAATGTAATCTAATTTCCTCCAGAGGCAAGAGTTTAAAAAAAAAGGAAAAAAAGTGTCGACGTAAATACCGCAATTGAGCTAATAATGCCTCACATCATATCAGCAGCAGATTGACTGCATCCCTTTTCCATCACGAAAGTCATCAGTGCGAGGAAAACTTTGCTACGGACACATGCTTTTATACAAGTCACTGAAGTATATGTTAGTTTAGTAACCCATCCTAAATCACTACTACTGCGAATCTGCACATCGAATCTGCTTTGGTGGATGTATTTCAAATATACAAGTCCGATACAACTGCATTGCAGCACTCTATTATTGCTGCAATGAAACTAGGCATGAGATTGATTATAGCTTTGTAGTTTCCCGGATACTAAAATCCAACGCCACTAGATCAGGTATCAGCAACCACTAGAAATGTAATGACTTTGTGTCGAGAGCGTAAATTTCGTTCTCCCCGTAGACAACATCTGCGTTAATGCATTGATTAAATTAAACATCAGCTAAACAAACGGCAGCTCAACCTTCTTTATCGTTTTCTGTTTAGTTCACAAACAAATTAATTCAATTGAACGATGCATTAAAATAGTTAATTATTGTTCACTGAGACCCAACCGAAAGATAAACGAACGATCAACGAAGGAACGATTGCCAATCTAGTTCAGCACATCTTTGCCTTTACCAATTTAATCAGTTTTATTAGAAGAGCTTATTGACGAACGATTGAACTAAACGAACGAACTAGTTCACTTGAAAAAAAGGTGATCAAAAAGAAAACATCTGTACCACTCTGAACTAAATGGCGATTAGTATACATGAGTTGTGTGCGAGGTCTCTTCAGGGGCACGTGTGCACCAAAATGCGGGATGATGCGCTAGATTCATTCAGGTGAATGAAAGACCAACAATATGGAACAAAGCTGTATTCTTCTCCAACAGATGTATCTCTGCCCATTTCTCAACAGAAGACCACGACCAAATGTATATAGCGATATATCTCTTTTCAGGCTTGACATAAAAATTTTAGTTAGCAATTTTATTGCCAATATCAAAAATGTGAATATAATTGGCCGAACTTTCTTTCGTTGCCTTTAGTATCTTTAATAAAACATCCGACAACAGAATGAGACTGATAGTTTTCGAGGCGGCAAAAACCCGTGGGAATTAATAGCATAAGATTCAGACTTCTCAATAGACATGAGGAAAGACACTTCGCTAGATCCCATAAAAAGTTACCAAATTGATCCCGTTGTGGTAGACCAAATGCACCCATAGACTGTTTCAACCGTTAAATCAATGCGAAGAGCAAAAGTCGATACGAATCACTTCTTTGTTGTATAAATCGTACGCATAGTCAAAAAGTACAGGAGACTGAACGAAAAAATAATTATCATGGAGTTATTGCAGGTGCGCCTTCTTGTGGCAGCATCAAAGCCTTAGCGTTAGCTTTTTGTTTGTTTACCCTCAGCCTTATGGCTAAAGAGCGTACTGATAATATTCAAAAAAAGTTTTGTAATCCTTGAAGCTGAGGTTCACCATTTAATAAGTCGGGTCCAAAGCGAGGATGAGATTCTCATTAAGGTGATTCCTTGTAAAAAATCCTAAATGAAAAGAAAAACAAACCCCCGCAAAATTTTTTAAGGACAATATTTGCAAATTAGCATCTGGATTGTTTGGACTTTTTATAGAAAAGGTGAAGCTTACGTCATGCCGATAATACTGTCATATAGAAAATACGATGGATTGGGCAAGACGTCTCTCTGTGGCCCTCTTTTGACGTATGAACTTGCCGACAAAAAATATGGATTTATATTTATGCTCAAAAATGTTGCGGAGGAGGTACCTGAATGAATGTACCGACATAGTCCATTTTAGAAGTAGGTCTTATTTTGGGTGTCATTCCATTCGAAAGATATTGCGCTCACCAGTCATGTCAGTTGGTCACTCTGTAATATAGAACTTTTGGACTATTATGTCTGGAGGCATTAACGTGCCCACGAAAAACATAACATCGCTGTAAACAGGACCACAAGGAGTGTCTTCGCTAAAAATTGCCAAACAATTCTCGAACAGACCTTAAACTGTACTTAAATAAAAATGTTGAAGTTTTGTTCAGGAGGTACCCAAAGGTGTGGTTCGATATGGTCCTTTTTTGAACTTCATCTAAGTTTGGACAAAATATTGCGAGATACAAAATTACTAACCACTTTGGCGAATATTTTTACACTTCAAACTTTATCTAAGATTCGAAGAAATATTGCGATATGCAAAGTTTGGATCAACGCAGTATCCACTGCACATGCTTGCACATACAACTTTCGGACCATTTTCTCAGGAAGTATGGACTTGCCCCTTAAAAAACGTGTACCGTCATAATAGCGTCTCCGAGAACATCCTGTTGCAAAAAAAAAAAATCAAAACGATTCAACTCCTTAAACTACACTTTTCCGAAATTTTGTGTGGGCAGGTATAGTTCATATTCGAATCTTATTTCGGTTTGGTAAAAATATGACCATGTGAAAAGTTTGGAACAAATCGGTTTCTCCCTTCGAGAGTTATCGTGCGCACCATTTTTACAAAAAAATGTGAGCTTTTGTGGGGGAGGTACCCGAAGGGATGTTCCGATATGGCCTATCTTTGAACTTGATCTATGTTTGGACTAAATATTACGAGAACCAAATTGTTTATTGGGGCGTTCCAGCCGACAAGACAGACAGATGGATGGACGGACATTGCAAATCGACTCCGAGTTTTGTTTGGATTTTTGTTACTTAAACCACCTTGCGATTTATCACATGAATATACACATGTATGTATATGGAATATATGTATGTATGTGGTTCTGTCTTTTGATAAGTACGTTTGTACGCACATATGTGTTTGTGTGAGTCTGATAGCTTTTAATAATACAAATAATATTGTAGGATTATCATATCTGTATATGTATATTCGTTTGTAAATCATGGTTGATATTTAGCCATACATAAATGATGGCACATTGTATGTTGAACTTTTCCCACTTTCGGCTTTGATAGTTTACACATCTTTTCACAACATCATCATCATCAAAGATACCTACATACATACATACATATGTATGTGCATATGCAATTGAAAAAATATAAATTTTAAATAATTCTTGGCGGTTTTTTTTTCTTTTTTTACACATTTTATTTTGGAGGCAAAATGAGGCTCACAAGAGATGTCTACTATGAACAATGAAGGGGACTGGGGGAAAAGAAATATTTCAATTTCCCTTGCAGCAGAATATTTTATAACTAAATGTTGCCAATGATGCTGCTGTTGATGATGATGATGGTAATGACGATGATTACTATTTGTGTGTTTGTGGTGTTAAACTAAACTGCTGGCAAAAGTTTTGTGTCCGCACACACACACATCCATACAGAGAGAGAGGGAATTCAATGATTGTGCATATCGAGGTTTTCATTTTGTGGTTACCATTATGGGACCAATTACACTATCAAAACATGTCTAGCTGAGTTTCAGGCTCCACTGCTCTCATGATGATGACGGCGATGATGAGATAATGCCATTGCCATATATTCAACATATTAAAAACTTTTTCATATATGAAAAAATAGTTGATAGTAATAGTTATTGTTTGCAAAAACAACAACAACACAAACCATTTTGTAAAACAAAGAAAAATTTATCAGAAATTATACCAACCCCAGCCAGCCCTTGTACACATGTGAGTGGTCTCCACCACAAAATGATAAATATTTAAATGTTATTTTTTTAAATATATCCCCCTTGCAAACACACGGACACCCATTAACATGTATATATATATATGTGTGAGTACGTAGTTGTGTTTGTGTGTGTTTGTTGAAAACCAAGCCAAAAAGCATACATATTTGCGCGCGGCTTTATATCAGTTTGTTATTGTTTAATCTTAATAGTTTATATGCCCCGCGAGTGTCTGAACACTGAATCTACTTTGGTTGTCAAGCGACAGAGAGCTGATTTTTTTTCACAGATTGTTTGGCGTGAACACACACAGTGAGAATTATATGAGTGGTAATGTGGTGGTCGTGTTGGTCCCTTTTTAATAGTTTCTTCTAAATCGCTTGAGGCTAGGGTTATGCACTGAACTGAACATCATCGTATGAACTGAACACTTCCGCCGGAAGGAATTTATGTATGGCATCAAAGGTTTATGGTTTTGCCACTGTACCACCGCCGCAGCCGCAATGTACACCGGGCAAAGGGATTTTACATTCATACGTTCTTCATTCATTTTGTAGCTGTTGATATTATTTGGGATCGTTTTTTTATATTTTTCTCCATTTTCCCTGCTCTATCTTCGTTTTGTACACATAATAAAAAATAATACAACTCGTTCCCCATTCATGTCAGAATATTTACACATGCAATCTGCAATATGGTGTTGGAGCTCCAACTTGGTTTTACCCTCCAATGCAAAGTTGCCACCTTTGGAGAACAAAAACAAAAAAACAAACCTCTACCGACAAGGTGCGGAGGAGAAGGACGCCACAGAATATTCATGTACTCGATATATGGATACTGGAAGTGTTTTACGTGGCACTGCGTCCGTTGTAGTTTCTTTTTTTATTTGTTGCTTTTGTAGTGGTTTGACGTTACATGCATGTGAATGTTTAAGATTAAAACCATATGTCCGGTACATAAAAATTTATAACTATGAAGCCAAAGCCATTGAACAATATGATACCCCCCACCCTGTATATTGTGGTCGTGGTGGTGGTGGTAACCACATGGAAGCATGCATGCAAAGTGTCTCACATATTTAACATCTTTATTTCCTTCCCATCAACAAACATTTTCCCCCGAATTTTATTTCCAACCAGGCAATGGTTGTTTTCAATGGAAAATCTTTAAAATTCCATAACACTGAAATAGGTCAGTTCTCAGAGTTCAGTTCATTCACAAATGTGTCTAGCCCCCCAAAATGAGTAGTCTTTGTGTTCGCCCAAAAACAATGCTGGAAATTTTCAATTAAAACAAGCGATATACCAATACGCTATTTAACCACCACTGCCACCACGGCTACCACCAGTGAACATAATTGCTGTACCAAGAATCTATTCTACATCAAATGATTTGCAATGTTATCCTTCTGTTTTTGTTCATCGTGTTTCTTCCACTGCCACATCCTCGTAAAACAATGAAGAGCAATACCACACTTTACCATTGTTAGATTTTGATTTGCAGGTAGAATTCCCGCAGAAAAAAAAACAACTCAGCTCAAATTTCAAATGAATGTAAATATCCCAAAAATAAATCCCATGAATCCTTTGTTTTCTTCACATGGGGGTTTTTTGCTTTCGCTTGAATGGTGGGAAATTGAAGATTATCTTAACGCAAATTTCTTTTTAGAGTTATTTTATTCAACAAATTAATTGTACCATGAATTTTTGGCTAATTGAGATTTAGGAAAAAATGTGTTTGGGTAAAAAGGGAGAGAGAGAAAGAATGCCATATTTTAAGTAAAAATTAATTGAAATTGTGGCGGGTTGGTTACAACTCATTAAACGATTCAACTTAGATGAAAAATTTTAAAGAATGTTATGTTAAGGTTTCTTCGCTGCTTCTGAAATGAAGAAAAGAGTAACACAGCGGGATATTTTGCATGCATGTAGTAGTCGGAATGAAAAAAAGAAATAATAAAACTTTAAATGTGGTACTAAGGTCATGCTGAGGTTTTTAGATCCTTACAAGGAATGCGTAATGCATGGAAGAAAGACAAATCGAAAAGTGGGCTCTCATATAATCCTTCACTGCTCAATTTCAGACAACTCTATGGGTATATTTTGAAATTATGTAAAAACTTAGGTCCCTTCCTCACCTACGAATTTTATGCAACCCCTATTTTTGGTCCGATTCATGCCAAATTTTGGGACTGGGCATATTTTTGGCTTCTGATTGCATTGCAATCGAAACATATGACATATGCAAAATTTATGAATTTTACATATTTTCTTATGCAACAAATATTTCAATAATAGGTACAAAAATTTTAGTGTGTACAATTTTTCTGTTTAAAATTCTCTTCAGACAAGTCAATAATATAGAGAAATATATAACCACAGCCACAACCTTCAAAATACCGAAAATCGGGAGGTATCGTTCTATGGGTGGTACATAAAGGCCTGAACCTAAACCGACAATTTTTAGGTGGAAAGTTTTTTACCCCCAAGGAAGACTTAATACCAAATTTCAGCCATTTCGGAGGGATATTGAGGGCACAACCTTCAATATACCAAAAATCCGGAGGTACCGTTCTATGGGGGCTATATGAAGACGTGGACCTATACCGACAAATTTCAGGTGGAAAGTTTTATATCCACAACCAAGACAAAATGACAAATTTCAGTCATTTCGGTGGGATATTGAGGCCACAACCTTCAAAATACCGAAAATGGGGAGGTACCATTCTATGGGGAGTATATGAAGACGTGGACCTATGCCGACAGGTGGAATGTTTTATACCCGCAATGAAGACTAAATACCAATTTTCAGTCATGTCGGTGGGATATTGATGCTACAACTTTCAAAATACCGAATATCGGTAGGTACCGTCCTATGGGGGCTATATGAAGACGTGGATCTATGCGGACAGATTTCAGATGTAAATGCAACCCCTAACTTAATACCAAATTTCAGCCATGCTCATTGTATGCATATATGTAAAAATATGTCATATGGCAAAATATGCAACATTTTCTGAGCCTAATTCGTTTTATTTTGTAATAAAACGAGTTTCTGTCTAATCAGATTTTCTCTACGACCATCCTAACCATATATGCATTTGCATAGGATTCCGCTGTCTAGTCATGACAAAAGTGGATTTAACTCAGGATGAAAACTGAAAGTCGACAAGTAAAAAAAGTATCAATCGGCTTTGCTGACAAAAATATAACTTCGGCCTGTGTGAACTTGCCGATAAAATATTTGGATTTAAGCTCAAAAGTGTTCCGGAGGAGGTAACTGAAGGAATGCATCGGTACAGTCCACTTTGGAAGTGGATCTTATGTTGAGATTCATTTCTTTTCGATAGATAGCGCAACCTCCAGTCATTTCAGCTGGTCACCATATAATTTAGAGGTTTTGTTTGGAAGCATGGATTTGGGTACGAAAAACATAGAACTTTTGTGGAAGAGGTACCCTAAGGAGTGCACCGTTATAGTTGATATTCGAAGTTTGTATATGATCAGCAGAAATATTACGAAGTACTGCCTTCGATAGTTATCGTGCGCATTATCTTAGCGAAAAGTTTTGAATTTTTGTGGGGAAAGTACCTGAAGGATTGAACAGATATGGCTCCTCTTCGGGCTTATACTAAGTTTGGACAAAATATTACGAAGGCCTAATCCGTTCATCCTTTCTAGAGTTATCGTGCGCTGCGTCCACTGCACATAGTGACCGTAGGTGGTTTTTAAATTTTTCGGGGATAATGCCCCTGAAAAAAAATTGTACCGCCGTAATAGGGGCAGCGAGTAATGCAAGAAAATCCAAGGTCTTAAACTGAAAATTTCCGAAATTTTATGTGGGAGGTACACGAAGTAGTAGACAGATATAGTCCATATTCGAACTTGATGTATGTGTGGTAGAAATTTTACGATGTGCCAAGTATTGACCAAATCGGTTAGTGCCTTCGAGAGTTATCGTATACTACATTTTAACGAACAATTTCGATCTTTGAGGGGAGGTACCCGAATGAGTGTCCTTTCTTCGAACTTGATCTAAGTTTGGACAAAATATTACGAAGGCCAAATTTTGGACCATGTTGGTTCATCCGTTCGAGAGTTATCATACACTCCAGCCACTATACACAGTGGCCGTAGGGGATTTTTACAGCTTTCGGCCCATTATCTTACGATATATGTACTAGCCACAGAAAAAACGTATACCGTCTTAATAGAGCTATTGCAAAAAAATAAAATCGATTCGAAACAGGTCTTAAACTGAACATTTCCGAAATGTTTTGTAGAAGATACCCGAAGGAGTGGACCGATATAGTCCATATTCGTACTTGATGCATATCTGATTGACATTTTACGATGTGCAAAGTATGGGCCAACTTGTTTAGTCCCTTTTGTGGTTGAGGTACCCGAAGGAGAGGACCCTCAGCTTAGAACTTAAAATTAGTTTGAACATAATGACACGAAAGTAAAATTTCTTGACGGACGGATGTGGCTAAATCTACCCCAAATTGAAACGGATTTCGTCGAAACATATTTTTGGGGTCTAAAACCGTTATTTCGTTGAGGTTATAAAAAAGCTGGCCTCATATGAAAGCCATAGCTATGCTTAATTCCAGACAATTTAGTCGTTATAAATTGATCATTTTAAGCCCTTAAGTACCTTCTTATAGATTTCCCTACCCGTAGGATTTTTTAAAGCTTTTATGCCAGTTAGCAGAGACTTGTCCACGCAAAACGATTTTCTAATAGCCATTAAAATTACCTCTCTCAATCACAAGGTATTGCCCGATATAGGCCTCATTGGAACTTGCAAAGTATTCGACAAAATGGATATCGTGACCATCAGTCATTTTAGTTGGTAACTGTATGGGTTTTCGAGCTTTTGGGCCATTATCACAGGAAGTATGAACTTGTCCCTGAAAAATTTCACCATTGTTGGGTTCACAAGAACAAACTATCCGAGGCATTTCCAATGTCAACACGAAAGTCAATTTTTCGACCAAATCAGTTGATCCAGTTGATAATTATCTTGCGCTCTAGCCAGACAGTCAGACAGATTTGGCTAAATCCACCCCAAATTGTAACGGATTTCGTCAAAACATATTTGGGGTCTAAAACCATTATTTCGTTGAGGTTATAAAAAAGCTGGACTCGTATGAAAGTTTTAAAACTTTAAGTACCTTGTTATAGATTTCCCTTCCCGTAGGATTTTTTAAAACTTTTGAATTATTATGCCAGTGTCCACAAAGAACGATCTTCTAATAGCTACTAAAATTGAGGGAGATATACCAAGGTGTTGTTCAAAATAGGCCTCATCTGAAAAATTTACCATTGTAGGGTTCGCAAGAACAAACTATCCGAGGCATGTCCAATGTCAATGTCAGCTTACAGCGGTAGATAATTTCAGCTAATCGAATATTGTCTGAGAGTTGGTGAGTTTTCGGACGATGGCAATTTAGCAGCTTCGAACCCTTACAAAGCCACACAGGGGGCCCCCAACCTTCCCTAGAAACCTTATGCAGATACATCTTTAATACGGTAAATCGGCAGCTACTAATCACCTTCAAGCCCTAACGAAGTCCAATGTGGTTATTGATTTGTCGCAAAAGGGGACAAAGACAGTCATGTAAGCTACTCAAAGTCACAGGAACCCTGCTCTAAAAGCTGGGGGTCTTATGTAGATTAATCTTTAAAACTACAAAGCTGCAGTTGCTGAACTACTTATGGTCTGGTAGACTTAGATAGATCTAATCCTGATCGGAAAATCAGTAATAATCGATATTTCTTGGAAAATGGCGAACTTGACAGAGCGGTCACTTACATGGGTGTCATGGTAAATTTCTGTGATAAAAATGAGCCTTGGATGTCCTTGTATGGGGATTGCTGGGGGCTGTGCTTATGAAACAAGAATACTTAAGTATACCAGAGTGTAAGCTGCACTATTGCCTAGGAAGGGTCGGGTTTTGTCCTGCAGCAAGGCACAAGGAGAATGTAGTCTCCACCTATTGAAGATCGGCACTGCAAAGCAGTGGCTGCTGATCTTTTTAGCCTTCACGCCGGACTTAGCTATACCACCCACCTCCAATCGAGACAAACTGGCAAAGTGGTTTAAGTAAAATATGAATTAATTTTTTTAGTGGCCAACAAATTATTCGGACCTTGCATTTTAAGCCAGGAAAGTCCTGAAGAACATCTCAAACATACCAAAGTTAGCATTGCCCTCGATTTCACTGGTGTTATGATAAATGTGTAAGAACAAGGTGTCCCTGGATATCATTGTGAGAGTGGCTTGGCAACCTTCTTTTAAGGGGTATTACTGGAGGCTGTCTATAAGACAAGAATATCTAAGTATACCTGAGGGCAAGCTGATGTTTTGCCTAGGAATGATTGGATTTTGTCCTGCAGCAATGCACAAGGAGGATGTAGTCTTCGCCTATTGAAGATCGACACTGCAAAGCATTAGCTGCTGATTTTTTTAGCCCTAATGAAGCCAGGACAAAGATATGAGAGCTATGCCACCTCCAACCGAGATAAGGTGGCAAGTTGCAAAGTGGTTAAAGTAAAATTTAAATTAAATTTTGTAGTGGCCAACAAATTAATCGGACCATGCGTTTTAAACCTGGAAAATCCTGAAGAACCTCTCAGACGGGTGTCATGGTAATCTCCTTTGATAAAAATGAGTCCCTGGACGTCACTGTAAGCACAGTGGGTGGTGGAGTCTTTGTCTATGAGACAAGATAATCTAAGTAAATCTGCACTTTGACCTAGAAAGGATCGAGTTATGTCCTACAGCAATGTACAAGGAGAATGTAGTCTTTATCTATTGAAGATCGACATTACAAAGTAGTAGCTGCTGAACTTTTTTTAGTCTTAACTAAGTCCGGTGAAGATGTGAGAGCTATATCACCACCCTAACAAAGCAGTCATGGTTGAGATATTTCTCAACGCACCCTGTTTGACAGTACCGCTCAAACTTACAAGGCTGTCAGTAGATTCTGAACTTTTTAGCACTCATGAAGTCCGGACTAAGATGTGAGATTTATGCCACCGCCTTTACAAGGCAATCATGGTTAGGGAACATCCCAAACACACTCAGTTTGACTGTTCCACTCCTTACAAGGGAGTCATGGTTATCTGCTGTAAGGAAATGGAGCCTGGATGGATGGGTGGAATTGACACACACATAAATTTGTGAAAATCCGCTTGGATTTTAATAACAGCTATAATATATGTCCCAAATTACTTATGATGGGTCAAATATACATATTGGAGCAATATCAAATTCTGGACCGATTTTCACAAATTCGGATTCGTTTTTTGGTCAAAAAAATAAACTCGTATTTTTTTTTCATCGTTTGGAAAGTAATTGTGGCCTGTAGAGCTATTTCCTGAGAATTCGCCTTTGGCCCCCGTACAAAGTACTATGGAAATAATGATAGTGTCCCCTGACACGATTTATCATTAATCATATAAATCGGTTTTTAATCCCAACAATGAACTCGTGAAGTTTTTGCATCGATTGTACCATTAATACGGTCTATGGAGAATTTTTGTAAAAATGCACTTTGGGCCCCATACAAATTACTATGTAAACAAAGATCGCTCAGGTGCTTTTATTCTGTTAACCGATCGGGACGAAATTTGGGCGGGCGTTTCAAAAAAAAAAAAAAAAATAGAAAAGTAAAATTTTTGTCTTTTTTGGGCCACCCTAATATACATATACAGTTTGTCAAGTAATTGTTTTCGAACCAATAAAACTAACATTTTTCTGTATTAATTTATGAAAAAATTACTGATAATTGTGATAAAAATGTCGGGTTTTTTGCAAAAATTAGTTGGACGACTTATTTAAGACAAGATAGGATGTATAAATAAAAAATTAACCCACGTAGTCCAACAAAAAATAATGAAAACCAATAACTACATGTAATGCAAGTTGTCAAATAAATGTTTTCGAAATGTAATGGAGGTTCCAAAACACCCCATATTTTCGGTAAATACTTGAAAATCATGACAATATATGAATTTTATTTTTAGCAGGGAGTTACTACTAACAAGTATCAACAATATTAGGCATCGAATATCCGTACTAGGAGGGTTACCATATGGATCAAGGGAGTACCAGGTCATATTACATGTAAACAGGGTCCTGTAGGTTTTAAACCGGGAATATCTGAAAACTAAGACGTTCTATGAGTTTCTTTAGTTCACTAGGATGAATTGCCATCAACTAAAATAAATATTACCTTCAGGATAATTAAATCAGGAGGGTTGCCAGATGTACGAAAAAGGTACCAGGTTATATAAACAGTAAATGAGTCCAACTGTGTCTCAAAACAGGGCACCGAAGTTTGTTGTTTCACTTAATATTAATTAAGAGATAATAACATTTCACGAAACTATCGGAAATATCGCAGTAAGAGACTAATATTGCTTAGAAATGTATAGGGTACATATTTCGACAATTTTCAGAAATGCCTACTACGACCTATTGGACTCATTTCCTGTACTCTGCAGTACTACTGTAGCATATTTTTTAAGAGAAAAATAATGCTGACGGCAAAATAATGCTTCAATGTTACCATGAAAGTAAAAAAACTTAGAGAATTCTCTGAACTGGCTCTAAACTGTTGAAATCGGATGTCCATTATAAAATCAGTATAGACTGACAATATCTTGCATATGTATTTCTAAGCGATATTTGTACTTTTATGTCATATTTTGGTTTGTTTTAGAGAATTTCCGCATCCATTAATTCAATTTGAGTTAAATAAACAAATCTTAAGCCCTGGTTATGGATTCAGGTGGTCTCATTTACTGTTTATATAACCTGGTCCCTTTTTTGTACATCTGGCAACCCTCCTGATTTAATTATTCTGAAGGTAATCTGTATTTTAGTTGATGGCAATCCATCCTAGTGAACTGAACAAACTCATTAAACGTCTCAGTTCTCAGATATTTCCGGTTTAAAACCTACAGGAGCCTGTTTACATGTAATATGACCTGGTACTCCCTTGGTCCATATGGTAACCCTCCTGGTACGGATATTCGATGCCTAATATTGTTGATACTTGTTAGTAGTAACTCCCTGTTAAAAATAAAATTCATAAATTGTCATGATTTTCAAGTATTTACCGAAAATATGGGGTATATTGGAACCTCCATTACATTTCGAAAACATTTATTTGACAACTTGCATTACTTGTAGTTATTGGTTTTCGTTATTTTTTGTTGGACTGCGTGGGTTAATTTTTTATTAATACATCCTATCTTGTCTTAAATAAGTCGTCCAACTAATTTTTGCAAAAAACCCGACATTTTTATCACAATTATCAGTAATTTTTAATAAAGTAATACAGAAAAATGTTAGTTTTCTTGGTTCGAAAACAATTACTTGACAAACTGTATATGTTTGCTGTTGAAGACTCCATAAAACTGCTTTAAACTTACCAGTTTAAGAAAAATATGCCCACAAATATTTTGTATGCCAGTATTCTAAAAATATAAGAGAAAAACAGAAAAATTAGTATAAAATAATCAGGAATTGTTTGTATTTGTTAAACATTTATATTCGAAAATTTGTATTGAATGTATAACTACAAAAGCAAACTCTTCATATGTCGATTAATGACCAAAACGCTTCAGCAGTTCATTCTCCGTCGGAAAATAATCCAGATCTACGTTCATTGTGACTGGTTGAAAATTGTAATTCATTAGTTATTATTCTTATTGTAATATTCCGCCTAAAATTATGTTTTAATATGTATGCTTTTCAGCACATGCTAAACAAGAAATTCTAAAATTGAGGTTTAGGTGGCGTTTGTCATGTAGTGCCACACAAAGTTGCTTTTACAATTTTCGCTGTCTCTTAAGATATTATTTATTCATTTATTTTTATTCTTATAACCTGATTTTTTGACCAATCCAAGCCCCAGTTAAAATGTCAATATTCTTCATTCCATCTAGGTCATTTGCAAAATATCTTGTCACCCTCATTCGAATTCATGTTTCATTATTTCAAACCCATGTTCATGTTACGGATTTTTCTAATAAGTTCCAATTGACCCCTCATGACTTGTCACGTGACACAATTGGAATCTGCATTACAATTTTCACTTGTAGGTCACTTTAAATTAAAATTATTTTAATTTAACCAAAAATCCCTTTACACCATACGATTACTATGGACCCAGCGAGCTAGCCAGCCTACCTATCAACCACACAATTGGTACAACACCACACGTGAGTCTCCTCTACTCGATTGCAAAGTAAAAATTCATCTATTATTCATGGATAATCTTTGAGAGACGATGTGACGATTTAAAGTTACATGATTGTGAATTTATCTGGGTAAAAGTTTCAGAAATTTTATTGTAGTTGGTAGGCATGCATGTTACAGTTCGGTGTTGTTGTTGTTGTCAATCTGTGGAAACGAACATTCATACATATGTACATATGTATTTGCATTTTAAAGTGGGTGTATACATGGATGTGTGTACATGTAATCAAGAGTCATATGTATATGTATGTAGGTTTACATAATGAACATACAGTTAAAATTCATAGATATGTATGCATGTACGAATGTACATATGTATGTAGTTATGTATGTTGGCATGTTTACAATTGTGTATTTGTATTTCCGTCATTCGTCCCTGTGGTGAGGATTGTTTTGTACAAAAATCCTATTAATTAAGTGCATCCTCTTTCCTTCCTTCCGTCGTTCATTTGCAGCAAACTATCTTTCACTTTACATCTATACATCCATCCATCACCTCCCCATCACTCCCTCGTTTCAATGAATTTTGAATTTGAAAATCCTCAGGAGAGATATTTATCCGTTTAATTGTCACAAAACATCCGCTTATCTTATCTTATGTTGTTGTGGTTGTCCTCAAAAATTGTTGTAAAATAGTAGGCTTATGGGTTTAAAACATATGTAGGAAGTATGAATGTCTGTTTGTCTGTCTGTCGGCCGGTTGGACTCTGTGTCTGTTTGTAGGTATGTATGTTCGGCATGTAAAAGGGATAAATGGTAAGGAAATGTAATAAAATGTTGTTGTTGTTGCCGTTGCTCCGGTTGCTACCGATGCCATGTTATATACTTTAATATTTATGCGTTTTTGTATATCTAATGTGTGGCATTTAATTATAATTTTATGTTTAATTACATAAATAATAAATGTAATTTTGTTTTGGGGTTTTTTTTTTTGTTGTGAAATGTGGAGCACAATGCAGGTGTGAAGGTGTGTTTTTGGGGAAATGAAAATTTGTTACTTTCAAAAAGGGGATTATTTTTGTTGTAGACGTGAATTTTTGGTTAAGTTTGGGTAAATTAAAATAATTATAATTTAAAGTGATCAAAAAGGAAATTGAGCTGCAGATACACATTTTGTGGCGTAGACATTCAAGAGGTAATATTTGATTTTTTTGAAATAAAGGGTAAATTTGAACGAATGGTAGGTACCACACATATCCATGGATATTGTGTAACATTTCAAGTTTTCGATAGGCCTGGGGCTGGATTCTTATTCTATGAAATTTTGAAATGGAAAAAATTTTTAATTTTTTTAATTAATCGATATCTATCGAAGTACTACATACACATCAACCGCTATGCGACGATCGTTGGTTAGGTTAACATCGCCATTTGGAGCTCCTATTTATACATTCAAGATTGCAAATTTGCATTTGCGAATTTCAAATTGAAGCTTTTTTTCCAAAGACGACTCATTTGTCTCCCTTCTATTCTAGAAATCAACAATTTCAATATTACATCATTTTACAGCCGTTAGCTTTTTTCCATCGTAGACTGTAGTATGTCTTTCACATCGAAAGATTTAAGTGAATTGTAGTTCAGAACGCTAAGACGTCAGCAACATTGTCTGTTAGTTGGCGACGACCCAGGTTCGAATCACAGCCGGGCTCAGCTGATTTTTTTATTTTTAGGTTTTGCCTTTTTAAAGGCTAATTCTCTATAGGCCATATAGCTCGATTAATTCAATTAATTAAAAACCTCACAAATAATGGCCTTCGCCCTAAAAAGGCAAAACTTAAAAAAATATATATTTTCCTTATAATTTTTTTCATTTGACATTTACTTCCTTTATAATATTTTTTTGAAAAATGTGCCTGGAAGGCATGAAAATTCCAAAAAATATCCTTATTTTAAAGTATAAGACGTGACGCCATCTATACTTCAAATTTAACGTTGTCATCAGAATGTGTCGGAGATCTAATACATATGTACAACATACTTTGGGGCGGAATATCTAAATAATATGAACCGAGCTACATGTTTATGGGGATTAAATAATAATAAAATACGGTGGATATTGGAAAATTTAGTCACATTGGGATATAAATAGCGACAAGTAAAAAGAATCGTTCCGGTTTGCTGACAGCCTCAGTTTGTGATTGTAAAAAGAGAAAAAGGAATAGCAATCTCGGTAAACCTAAACCTTCTATAAACATGTCCCAAATCTTTAAAGAAAATAACATAATTTTTGATGACATATGCAATTTTAAAAGTGACCAGTCAAACTGCACTCGAGAGCAATTTTTAGGCATGTGTGCGGTAGGAACATTGCGCCAAATTATTTCATTTGCAGATCCCATTAACACGGTCCATATGAATTAAGTTCATAGAGACAACAAAGAATCGTACAATAAGAACCTACCATGAAAACCTCTGATCGATTCCCAGGGTATACTACATCACATTTTATACTGTGTCAAAATATGGTATGGTTTCTGACAATTCTCTGAGTATTTCAGCCATCTAAAACTTCTCTACAAGTTGTGCATTAAAACACGCCGCTCTGACTCGGATATAAAAAAGCACTGTGGGTAAATCTGCACATTTTCCTAGAAAGGATCTAGTTTGGTCCTGCAGCAATGCACAAGAAAAATGTAGTCTTCATCTATTGAAGATCGAAATTACAAAGTAGTAGCTGCTGAACTTTTTTTGTCTTCACGAAGTCCGGCGAAGATTTGAGAGCTATGTCACCACCCTAACAATTCGGTCATGAATAGATATCTCCCAAACGTTTGACAGTGCCGCTCTAAAATGCAAGGCAGTCAGTGGATTCTGAACTTTTTAGACCTCACGAAGTCCGGACTAAGATGGTTGGGGAACATCCCAAACACACTCAGTTTGACTGTTCCGCACCTTACAAGGGAGTCATGATTATCTGCTGTAAGGAGATAGAGCCTGGACGAATGCACAGTGGATCCACCCATTGACCAAAAATAAAAAAATGAATGTCAAAATTTTGGTACAACATCTGGCAACTCTGACAGCTATGACATGGACCTTTTTAAAAATATATTAATTTTTGCTTCATTCGAACGCGATCTTCTTAAGAATAGCTTCAAAAGTCGGAACATTTGACTTATATTTTTTGTTGTGAGTACAACCTCTATTTTAAGTGGAAGTAAAAATATTCAAAATATCGCGAAACTAAAACGTATAGCAAAATATTATAGTGGACTTTGAAGGGCGAGGTAAAAGCTTAATTTTCATTAAAAAATAGTGTTTTAGCGTGTTGTGGAATTCTAGTTAGCTGCATATTTTCTTAGTGTATTTTGTAACGCCAATTCGATCATATACTTAAATTTGACCTAAGGTTTTAGTCATGATGCCCACCAGTGCCCACCTCGGGAATAATTTTCCAAAGTAGGTCATGGGTTTAAGATTATTCAGTGTTAAAATCAGCTGCCATCTAGTGCCAGACTATAAATGGTGGGCCGCTGACTAAAGCTGCCCTAGAATAGGGTTTCTATGGATATATTAGCGTATAACTCTGTTATCTGACCACGTACATTAACATAATTGGCATCAGTGGCAAGATGAAGAAATCTTCTTCCAAATTTGCCTTACGTTCGCGGTACGTGCCTTCCAGGATGAACGCTATAAGATCTATATTAAAAATTTTACCAATTTTCAGGCAAAAATTTAGATTTTTTTAATCCGCTAAATTGGTTGGATTTTATGTTGTTTTGGAGATTGTTTTGTTTCCGCAAGCCTATTTTAGCATCATAAGATAATCGCGACCTTTGTTCATGTCATTTTTTATTAACAGCATAAAACACTTCTTACCGTATACCCTCCCGAGGGGAAATGGGGGAGATTGTTACGCTTGTGGTTTCTTAAAACACTCTTCGCAGCAGCACAAAGCTGTAACCAGCGCATTAGCTTGATATTTACACGGGAAATATTTTTGGCCACTTTCTCCATACAAGTGGATCCACTGTGGAATGGGTGGAATTGACACACACACATAAATTTGTGAAAATCCCTTCGGATTTTAATAACAGCTATATTATATGTCCCAAATTACTTATGATGGGCCAAATATACATATTTGAGCAATATCAAATTCTGGACCGATTTTCACAAATTTTTCTTGGATTCGTGTTTTGGTCACAAAAATAAACTCGTATTTTTTTCATCGTATGGAAAGTAATTCTGGCCTGTAGAGCGATTTCCTGAGAATTCGCCTTTGGCCCCCGTACAAAGTACTATGGAAAGAAAAATCAGTCAGGGAAAGAAAAATCAGTCAGGTTAACCGTAGAAATCGGTTTTTAGCTGCAACACTGAACTGTTGAAGTTTTTGCATCGATTGAACCATAAATGCGGCCTATAAAAGATTTTCGTGAAAATGCACCTTTGGCCACATACAAATTACTATGTAAACAAAGATCGCTCAGGTGTTTTTATCCTGTTAATCGATCGGGATAAAATTTCATGGGTGGACGTTTCAAAAACAACAAAAAACAAAAATGTATTCGGACTTGGATATAAAAAAGTACGTCCTATATCATTGAGCTAATATAATTCGGCGTGCACTCATTGCTATGCGGGAAGTCTCCTGATCCATCCTTGGATATTTATGAGTGGGACGAAAGATGCAACTTTGGTATGAAGCCAAAATGGAATATCTTCGCTAAAAAATTCAGAACTATCCTCGAAGTACCTTATCGACGCAGGAACCTTATCGGCAACATTTTGTTGCGCTGATGCACCGAAAAATTACAAAATAAAGTAGAATGTAGATAAAGGTATACAATCAGGGCAAGTCCACTCACTGTACTTGCTGTGTCTGTCAATGATTTTCTTAGCCGGAATAGGATGCTTAAAACCTGTAATCAGTCATTTATTATTATTTATATATTCCGCTCAAAATTATGCTTTACGAAGTAGACTTCTCAGTGCATTCTAAAATTCAAAATGTTAAAACTGAAGTATAGATGGCGTAATGGCATATATTGTAACCTGTAGCTTTTTGTACCCTCCACCATATTTAAATTTGTCATTCCGTTGGTAACATATTGAAGTATTTGTCGAAGACCCTATAAAATATATTTTTGATCAGCATAAAATTCTAAGGCGAAATATCCAAACTACAGGTAGCAATTTTTAAGATAGAGTTTTATAATTTTGTACAGATGTTTATATTACTCCTAGGATGTTTGGTATTGAAAATGGGCAATATCGGTCCACGTTTTTATATTGCCCCCAAAAGAGGAACCTCCCGATTTTTTTAAGATAGTGTTTTAAAATATTGTATAGAAGTTTCTATTACTCCTAGGATGTTTGGTATTGAAAATGGGCAATATCGGTCCACGTTTTTATATTGCCCCCAAAAGAGGAACCTCCCGATTTTTTTAAGATAGAGTTTTAAAATGTTGTATAGAAGTTTCTATTACTCCTAGGATGTTTGGTATTGAAAATGGGCCATATCCACGGTCCACGCTTTGATATTGGCCCCATAGGAGAAACCTCTCGATTTTCGTTATTTTGAGGATTTTAACTACATTTTTTACTAATTTAACTGAAACTTGACATTTGAAATTGCCAATGGCCAAGAAATTTCTCCACTAAAAATTGTCAAGATAGATCACGTTTTGATATGGGCCCCATTGAACGGTACCGCACGATTTTCGGGCCTTAAAGGTTTTAGCCTCCTTATAACACCAAAATGTGGGAAATTTGGTACTTAGTCTTCGTTGGGGTATACACATTTCCATCTGAAATAAGTCCATCTGAAGTTAGTTTTCATATAGCTTTCATAGAACCGTAGCTCCAGGATTTCGGTATTTTGAAGCTTGTGGCATCAATATCCCACCAAAATAAGTGAAATTTTGTGGTAAGTTTTCGTTGGGGCTACAAAACTTTCCACTTGAAATTTGTAGGTATAGGATCACGTCTTTATATAGTTCCCTCCCATAGAACATTGAAACGTACCTCCCGGTATTTTGAAGGTTGTGGCCTCAATATCAGACCAAAATGCCTGAAATTTGGTTTTTAGACTTCGTTGGCGGTATAAAACTACCAAATTTTTCGGTATAGGTCCAGATATTCATATAGCCTTCATAGAACGGTACCTCCTGGCTCTAGGTATTTACAAGGCTTTAGCCTCAATTTCTCACCGAAATGGCTTAAATTTTTTAGTCAGTCTTCGTGGGGGTTGTAAAACTTTCCATCTGAAAGTGATCTGTATAGGTCCACGTATTCATATAGCTCTCATAGAATCGTACCTCCCGGTTTGCGGTATTATAAAGGTTGTGGCCTCAATATACCACCGAAATAACTGACATTTTTGTAATAAGTCTTCGTTGGGGGTATACAACTTTCCACTTGAAATTTGTCGGTATAGGTCCACGTCTTTATATAGCCCCCATAGAACATGGAACGGTACCTTCCCATTTCCGGCATTTTGAAGGCTAACGAAATGTCTGTAATTTTGTGTTTAGTCTTCATTTGTGGTATAAAACTTTCCACCAGCAATTTGTGGGTATATATAGGACCCATAGAACCGCACTCACGGTGGGTAGAAAACCTCCTCAAGTCGGCATTCTGGCACGTTTTAGTATTCAAGTGCGGCCATCGACTTTACCTTGCTCCAATTTGTAATCTTATTGTTAATAGCAGTGGCTTGTGCGTATGATTTAAACTTTCTATTCAACGTTACACCCAAGGGCTTAAGGGATTTTTAAAGCTTCTGGTCTCTTATCTCAGGAAGTATAATAATAATTGTTCCACAAACATCCCATACGGGACAAGGGAGACTTCTCTCATATCAATAAGTGCACTCCGATTCATATTTGCTCAATGATATGGGACCTACAGTTTATCGCCAAGTCCGAACGGTGTGCCCTAAGAAACCATTTGTAGAGAACTTCTACATGGCTGAAATATTTAGAAAATGTCGCCAACATTACTGAGGGGTATTTTGCAACCGTTGAAATTGTTGATGTTGCCTGGCCTTGGAATCGAACCCACGACATTCAGCATGCAAGGCGGGTGTGCATACCATTGCACCACGGTGGCACCCGTGGAAGTTCCACAATTATCCTGAAATAGCATTTAATCTTATGTCAAAATTTTGAACTTTCATAAGGTAGTACCCGAAATCGGTCACTTTTCAGGCAATCAAACGGACCACTGCCTGCCAAAGTACTGCAGATTTGTATGCCTGTTTGTTACAGCGCCATCTATACGTCATATTATTAATATGTGCAGATCACTTTGAAAGAAAAAAACCAGAGCATACCTTAAGGGGGAATATTTAAAAAATATATACGAATTATGGAATTTTTTAAAGCAAGCTATCTAGATCGAGTATATTTATTGGCGTGGAAAGATAAAATAGAGTCAATATTGTAACAATTATTTTCTTAGAAGAAAAGAAAGATATCAAAATAGCGGTTGTCCAAAAAAGTGTCATACATCCCATGAATTTAGAAAACCGCTAAGACGAGCGGGGCTGTAATACATATTGCAATTTCTGAATAATGTCTTTAAGCTTTGTCTCTGAGACCCTAGTGATTTTTAGATTAAATACTCGTATGGTGGAGTTTAAAAGACATCAGATGTGAAAAGATTGAAGAGCATTACTTTCGCCAAAGTTTTTATAGCTGAGATAAACATCCCTTTAATCTATATTTGCTGTGTTGTGTATCTCCTTTTCAACAATTGTGTTCTTTGACTGAATGCAATTTCTGTTTGCTGGGTATAAATCAATTACTTTTTGTTTTTAATTTTCAATCTTCACCTACATTTGTAATCTTCTTCCGTATATCTTCCGGTGGTTGAATAGTTTAACATTAATAATTTAATATGTTTAAAAAAATAAATAATCATTCCATTACCGTGTTTCCTAATAAATTCGTGTTAAATGTTGTTGTGGTTGAGTTGAGTAAACTGTTGGTTTTTATTTTTGTCCCAATCTATCTCTCTCTTGTTCATTGCTGCGGCTTATCAGTTTTAGAACAAATATGCAGGCACTTGAAATACAAAAAAAAATCGTTATCTTATCAGGGAAATACCAAATACTTGGGGGTTTTTCCTCAACTCCTGAACTCGAAAAATTACTAATTCTAGTCAAACATGCAGCAGCATGTTACCACAACATGCATATCTAGGAGGAGGTTCTACACTGGGTGACTTGTTAGGCGGTGCCAGACATTAACAATAACATCTATATATGAGTGATTTTGTTAACCTATATTTACATATGATTTCTTGTTTGCTCTCCTGCCTGCCTGCTTGGGCCTGTTTGCTTGACGCCTCACTTTTTGGCGTTTCATTCGTTTATTCAGTGGTGGCATGTTGCTGCTCTTCATTTTTATACAGCGATCATTTACATAAACAATCGTGTTTTATTGAATTGGCATAAGGAACAAAAATAATAAGAATGAAGGCAAAAATAAAACAAAAATCAACAAAATTATACACAAGTGATTGCTGATAACATACTGCCACCCCACCAAACAGCACCACATTGAAAATAAATTAAAATAAAAAAATTCTCAACGACTTTAATGTTATAAAAATAAACTTATACCAGTCAAATTGTATGAAAAAATAATGAATTGGATTCAAGATTTGTTTAAGGGGAAGAATAAAGTTGTTTTTCTATTCATAGACCCAAGGGGTATAAATATTAAAAAGAGAGGTTTATTGTTATGCTGAAATCATCCGTAAAGTATTTTGTCATCTAGGGAAATGCTATTTATTTTTAAAATTAGGCATCTGTCCATAGGTCATTTAGGTCCACTACTCGTAATATTTTTGTTTGTACAGTAATAAGCTGAGGGCAAAGGCTGAGTAAAGGCTGGTTTGGTTTTTCAAATGTATCAATTTAAAAAAATTCTAAGTTCTGTGTTTTTAAAACCTCCCACCAAAAATTCGGATCCGCTAGTCATTATGTAACCCATTACAAAGTAAAGTAAACAAAAATAACTGCATATAACTTACTGAGTACTGTGGCACAGAGCGTGTTTAGTCGGACATACAATTCCTAGGGTTGTGTGTTCAAATCCAGCAGAGAGCGAAAAATATATAATAATATGAAGTGTGTTGAAATTGAAAACAAATTCCACCTCAACTGTTCTAAAAATATAAATTTTTTAGCTTATTTTTCAATTTATAGTGGCCACAGAATAACTAGATATTCTAGTGGTCATAAAATAAAATAATGTGTTAGTACCGGGTTTTGTAAGTAGTTACGACAACAACAAAAATAGTAAACGTTTTTTTATTGGGCTGTAGATAAAAAAATTAAGGCATGGATTTTTTCTAGTTTTTAAGAGATGTTTTTTAAAATATTTTTTAAGGTTCTAAGAGGTGGGTTTTTATAAAAACATTCGTTCAAGGTTTGGATTTGAAAAAAAAAAATCAAAGTGTGTTTAGAAAAAATTAATTCCACGGATTTAAAAAAATAAATATTTGTAAAGTTGTTGATTTTTTAAAACATTTTTGAGCACAAGATTTGTTAAATAATAATTTTCCAATGATTAAAAAATAATTTTCCAATATTTTTCAAGTCATGGATTTTTTTAAATATTTTTTGTGGCCTGGATTTTTAGAAAAAATGTCAAGCTGGGATTAAAAAAATATATATTTTTCAACGCGAGAACTTTTTAGACATATTTTTTGAAGGCGTGGACTTGTTTTAAATTATTATATTTTTCAAGTCATGGATTTTTTACATATTTTTTTGGCCTGCATTTTTAGAAAAAAAAATGTCAAGCTGGGATTAAAAAAAAATATATTTTTTTTTTAACGCGAGAACTTTTTAGACATATTTTTTGAAGGCGTGGACTTGGTTTAAATTATTATATTTTTCAAGTCATGGATTTTTTTACATATTTTTTGTGGCCTGCATTTTTAGAAAAAAAATGTCAAGCTGGGATTAAAAAAAATATATATTTTTTTTAAGGCGAGAACTTTTTAGACATATTTTTTGAAGGCGTGGACTTGTTTTAAATTATTTTTCGGGTGTAATTTTTTTCACATTCCTTTCAAGTCGTGATTAAAAAAAAAAATTGGTTAATATTTTTTCAAAAATATTTCTCCAAGGCTTGTATTTTTAAGCAAATTTTTTTAAGGCATGAATTTTTTTAAATTATTTTTTCAAGGCGTTGCCTTTTTAGAAAATATTCTTTTAAGGCGTGGACTCTTTTAAAATTATTTGTTTATGCTGGATTTTTCAAAAATATTTTGTAGGTTTGATTTTTTTTTTTTGAAATTATTTTTTTAATGATAAATTATTTTTCCAAGTCGGATTTTTTAAATGATTTTTCAAGGTGTGATTTTTTTTTAAATAATTTTTTTAATGCTAGGACTATTTCACAACTATATAAAACTTAATTTTTTCAAAAATGTTTTTGTACTTTTTTAAAATTATTTGTTCAATACATGAATTTTTCAAACATATTTTTTTAAGAAAAACATTTTTTTTCAAGCTGTGAATCTTTCAAAAATATTTTTTCAAGGCGTGCATTTTTCAAAAATGTTTTTTCAAGGCGTAATTTTTTTCAAAAAAATGTTTCAAGGCCGTAATTTTTTTAAATAATTTTTTTATGGCGTGAATTTTCTCAAAATTATTTTTCAAGGCGTGATTTTTTTCCAAAATCCCTTTTTCAAGGCGTGAATTTTTTCAAAAATTAATTTTTCTTGACGTGGACTTTTTAAAATTATTTTTTCAATGCGTACTTGAATTTTCGATGCGTGAATTTTTTTGAAATGAGTTTTCGAAGCGTGGACTTTTTCAAAATTATATAAGACGTAATTTTTTTCAAAAATAATTTGCCAAGGCTACGCGCCATTAAAAAAATGCTTGGATTTTTTAAAAAATCAAAAGCGTGGATTTTTTACAAACATTATTTCAAGGCGTGGACTTTTTTAAAATTTTTTCCAAGGTGTAATTTTTTTCCAATTTTTTTTTCAAGTCGTGAATTTTTTCAAAAATAATTATTCCAAGAGATGGTCTTTTTTAAAATATTTGTGGGCGTTAATTTTTCAAAAATATTTCTTCAAGGCTTGTATTTTTAAATTTCTTTTTCAAGGCGTTATTTCTTTCAAAATTATTTTTTCATGGCTTAAGTTTATTGTCTTACGTTTTTTGCTTAGTCAGAGTTTCAGCGTATTTTAAGAAAATTAAGAAAAGGATTTTTTCAAAAATAATGTTTTCAAGGATTTTTCAAAAATATTTTTTCAAAACGTGAATTTTTTAAAAATATTTTTTCAAGGTGTGAATTTTTCAAATATATTTTTCCAAGAGGTGATTTTTTCGAAATTATTTTTCCAAGACGTAATTTTTTTCAAAACTATTTTTGTTTTTTGTTTATTTAATATATACTTCAATTTGATTTTTTACAATGGTTATGTGTTGCCCCAGCGCCTTCAAGGCTTTGTTGGGGCTTACTAGTTTGAATAATAAACTTTTAAAGAACGGATGACTACTTTAAATGTGTGAAATACATACACATGTATGAATATGTAAAAGTTTTAAATCGAAACAATTATGTCAGAAGCATTTGTATATTTGATAACAAAAATGATTTTATTTCTCTTTTAAAAGAAGATATTCTTGGAAGATTTTTTATGCCATTAGGGATACGGTTGTATTCCAAACATCCACTATGTTCAATACGTTGTTTAGTCACTTCTAAACGACATCTCTTCACTCTTATGTTTGAACAATTTCTTGTATTTACCACAGTTTGGTTGGGATTAAACTGGATTGACTTCAGACCAATACTATGTATGGATTTAAATATATATGTCAACAACTGCAATTTGTAACACCCATACAATGGTAAAATATTTTTGGAAACAGTTCTGTAAAGCTCGTGCGTTGAGTACAAATTAGGGAGATTAAAAACAATCTTCAGAGCCTTATTCTGGGACTGTTGCAGCGACTTAAGTTGTGCGGTTTTTTGGTGGGCATATATAATTGCCATGTAGTTTAAATGACTCGGTATTAATGCATTATATAGCATATATTTGCTTTTAACATCAAATTTTCTCCTGAACTTCCGCAGAATTCCGATGGCTGGCGCAATTTTCATTTTTAACGCATCAATATGCACATTCCACGTCAAATTGATTTGTATATGTATACCCAAATATTTTACGGATTCGCATTCAAAGATGGTAGTTTCGCCAATGGATACATTGAAATCTGATTCACTAGGCCGAGGTCGAAATCTTATAATTTTTGTTTTGTTGGAATTAATAACTAGTTTATTGATCCTGCAATATTCTTTTAAAATCCCAGCATCGTGCTCCATTTGGGCCTTTAGTACCAAATCATGATTGTATGGATACAACAAGGTTACATCGTCAGCATACATAATTATTTTTCCATAGAGATTCAAATTGGAAATATCGTTAAGGAATATTGTGAATAGCAAGGGCCCCAATACACTCCCTTGTGGTACTCCATGCTCCACTAAGCCAACCTCTCCATTTACGCTGTTTACATCTACAAACTGTTTCCTGTTTCTAAGGTAGTTTTCCAATAGTTTGAGTTCTTTACCCTGAATACCATAATATGGTAGCTTTGAAAGCAGTATGGCGTGGTCAACTAAATCGAAGGCTTTTGAAAAATCGTAAAAAACTGCTCCCACTCCACCGAAGTTTGCGTCCAGACTATCACAAATTATATTGAGTACATTTACTACAGCTTCATGGGTTCCACTATGTTTCCTAAATCCAAATTGCATTGGATACATTAGCTTGGTTTCATCCAGAAAATTCCATAATTGTTTATGTATTAATTTTTCGTATAGCTTGTCAATCAGTGGCAATAAAGCTATAGGCCGGAAATCACATGTTCTATACGAGTTCTTAGACTTGGGTATTGGGATTATATTTGCCATTTTAAGAACATCCGGATAAATCGACGTATTTATCATTACATTGAAAATTGATGCAAGATGTTCGCTTATGTAGTTTGCGGAAGCCACTAGTACTTTGCCATCAATTGCGTCATATCCAGGGCTTTTACTTGTATTTATATTCTTAATTTCTTCTTCAATGTCAGTTCGATGCAAAACCTGCAATGAAAATATTTGCTGACATTGCACTAGGCTGTGAAGTTTATTACAATGGTCGCCATCTTTGTAAGGAATGCTATCCTTCAAGCTCTTTGGAATATTTAAAAAATATTCATTGAACATATCACATATGACATTTTCATCATATACTACCACATCCATGTGATTTTTTAAGTGTATTTTTTTCTTTTCTCTCCTACCCAAACATTCATTTAAAAACTCCCAAGATTTATTTTTTCAAGGCCGGATTTTTTTTAAATTATTTTTCATGGCGTGAATTTTTTTTCAAAAATTACTTTTTCAAGACGTGGACATTTTTATATTATTTTTTCAATACGTACTTGAATTTTTCAAAAACATTTTTTGGAAGGGTGAATTTTTTTGAAACGAATTTTTAAAAGCGTGGACTTTTTAAAAATTGTATAAGACGTATTTTTTGTTCAAAAGGATTTTTCCAAGGCGTGGAACTAAAAAAATCAGTTTTTTTTTTAAATTAATTCGTGGATTTTTAATATTATTTTCCACTCTCGGATTTAACAAAAATATTTTTCAAGTTGAGGATTTTTTTAAAACATTTTTAAGTCCTGGATTTTTCAAATGATAATTTTCCAATAATTAAATAATAATATTCCAATATTTTTCAAGGCATGATTTTTTAAAATTATTTTTGTGGCGTGAATTTTTTAAAAAAAAGTTGAAGGCTTGGATTTTTTAAAAATGCAATGCGTGGATTTTTTATACAAATTTTTTTTCAAGGCGTGGACTTTTTTAATGTTATTTTTCCAAGGTATAACTTATTTTCAATTTTTTTTCAAGGCGTAAATTTTTTCAAAAATAATTATTCCAAGAGATGGTCTTTTTTAAAATATTTGTGGGCGTGAATTTTTCAAAAATATTTCTTCAAGGCTTGTATTTTTAAATTTCTTTTTCAAGGCGTTTTTTCATTCAAAATTATTTTTTATGGCGTTTACTTAATTTAATTTTTTTTCAATGCGTGAATATTTCAAAAATCTTTTAAGGCTTGATTTTTTCGAAATTAGTTTTTCATGCGTGATTTTTTTTTAATAATTTTTTTGAAATCATTTTTTTTATACGTGGGCTTTTTCAAAATTATTTTTCCAAGACGTAATTTTTTCTCAAAAATATTTGTTCGAGGTCGGAATTTTTTCAAAATTATTTTTTCAAGGTGTGAATTTTTTCAAATCAATTTTTTCAAGGCCTGATTTTTTCAAAAATACTTTTTTCAAAGTTTGGATTTTTTAAACGATTTTTTACAAGGCGTGAATTTTTTTGAAATAATTTTTTCAAAACTTGGACTTTTTCGCAATTATATAAGACGTAATTCTTTTAAAAATATTTTTCAACGCGGAATTTTTTCAAAGGCGTGGACTTTTTAAAATTATTTGTTAAAGCTTGAATTTTTCAAACAAAAAAAAAAAAAAAATCAGGGCGTGAACTCTTGAAGAACATTTCTTAAAGCGTGGACTTTTTCAAGACGTGAATTTTTAAAACATAAATTTCAAGGCTTGGACTTTTTTAAAATTATTTTTTCAATGCGTGAATTTTTCAAAAATATTTGTTTGCAATTATTTTTTCAAAGCGTGATTTTTTCGAAATTATTTTTTCAAAAGTTTTTTTAAGGCTTATTTTATGTCAAAATTATAATTTCAAGGCATAATTTTTTACAAAAAGTTCTTCATTGCATGGAATTTTTAAAAATTAGCCTTTAATTTTTTGTCTCAACTGACAAAATTTGAACTTTTGCAAGTAAAATATAAAAAATGTCTAAAAAATTACCATTTCGGGGGAGGCCCAATCCAAGCCTCTGACTACGTCGGTGGTTGGATTTATGGGACTTCGGTACACTCCAAGTTAATCAATATCCATCTTTTATCTTAATAGATCAACTCAATAGATACATATAATTAAAGTTACCACTAGAAATGACCTTCGCCTTAATAAGGCGCAAATAAAAAATAGCATTTCCCTTCATTTGTATTAATTTTAATTAAACTAATCTTAAGCCATTATGTGCAACTCTTAACCGCAATCCAAACAATCTTTCTACAATATTTATTTAAATAACTTCTACTTTCCACAAGTATTTCCGAAAATTGCAATTTTAACCTTAATGAGATAAATAAATCAGGTCACCAATGTTTTTTTTTTTTTTGCTCTTCAACTTTTCAGTTTCAGTGACAAAAATCAAGTATTTGTAGAATTTTTAAAAATTCATTCAAGTTTTACAATGGAATATAAATTCTTTGTGATTTGGGTCATAGTCATTTGCCTCGAACACACATACCCTACCCCCCTTACCACTCCTCTGTCATCACTCACAAAGTATCCAAGTGACAAGAACAGATCCAACGCCCCCCTTGGTTAGTCGTCATTGGAATTGTGTGGTGCATTTGCATTTTAGTGGCACATTAAATCAACACAAAAAAACTGCGTCTTGAACTTTAATTACCATGAAACCATTTGGAATGATAATGCATTGTGCATTACAGCAGCAAAAGCCTTGAAGCCAACCAATCCCGCTCCCTCTTCCTCGTGTGAGTAGCTTTTCTCATTACTCAACTAAACAAAGAATGAGACACAATTTCGGAATAAAAAAAAGTTTTCTTAAATATTTAGTTTCCGTTACCACTTTGCTTCGTTAACTATGTCAGGCAAATGTTTGAGTTTCTAATGAATTTAAGTTAACTGGATTTTTTCTTCCTCTTCTTCTTTGGTGAAATACCCTTTCACTTGCTCATCCTTTTTGCTACAAAAACAAAAAAACCATCTCTCAGAAGAGTTTTTACATGCAAGTAATTTCCGGCTTTTATGAAAAGAAGGAATGGATGATAGATGGGTTGTGGGTAGTGGGGGGGTTTTGTATAATTTACTTGCCATGTTCTAATGTATAGCTAGCAAACATACAACATATCCTAGAACCATATGTAACATATGCATGAGTGTGTTTTGTGTGTGTGTTAGCCAGCTTTAACAATACCCAAGTGACTCCTTGACCTAATTTAGAGAAATAAGAATCATTCCGCTTTAAAACACACACCCAAAGAGGGTTTATCTATTAACCGGAACAGGGTTTTTTTTTGTTATTTTAATATATCTATGTGAAGGTGAATATACTTAGTAATACTTTGAAGGTTTAACAGTCATGTTCTTTATGGTTTCTATATTTTCCAAAAAGTTTCTTCCTATTTTCATCATGCCACTGATAACGCAATTTCTCTCTTGCTGACTCGTTCGTGAAATTAGATAACGAATGCTTAGAAAAAAACCAGGTGTTTAAATATTTTTAAACTTTACATCTTTGTGTTTATTTCAGCTTTAGTCCATATTTTGTTGTATTCAAGTATTTGAATAACAACAAAATGTTTTACAGTGGATATGAAATTGATTAGTTGCGGGCGGAGGGTAGGGAATACTATAGTTTCAGTTGTCACCAAACAACTTCATCAGTTCCCTTTTCCGCCGACTCTGTATCGATAAACAGGTCAATAAGCCCATCCAGCAAATTAAACAAAATGAGAAATTTGCTATATGGCCCTAAAACTGATTACCCTACAATTTGAGTCGAACTAAAGAATTTTATATCCACCACTGTTTTTATGTCGTCTTTGCTTTGCAAAGAATACGAACATAGGAGTGTTGCTTCAATAAGCGGGGGTAAAACAATGGATGGGCTTATTGACCTGTTTATCGATACAGAGTCGGCGGAAAAGGGAACTGATGAAGTTGTTTGGTGACAACTGAAACTATAGTATTCCCTACCCTCCGCCCGCAACTAATCAATTTCATATCCACTGTAAAACATTTTGTTGTTATTCAAATACTTGAATACAACAAAATATGGACTAAAGCTGAAATAAACACAAAGATGTAAAATTCTGCAGTCCAACAATAAAAAACGCCAACAACATTTTTAAACTTTGTTTAAATGTGATAACGTCTTTGAAACCTTTCTAATGAAACTAAATTTCAAAAATCACTCACTTCCGAGTAGAACGAGGAATCCCAAAAACATTGAAAAAACACTCTGTGATTTGTACACTCGCCATTCCTGATTTTGTGGAGAAACATCGTTTTGGATATTTCCTAAAATACTGAAATTTCTGAACACCCATTCTATTAACCACAACACTGAGTGGAGAGTGGCTTCCATTTCGAAGAGATAACAACTTTTGTGATAAATATTAAACAAACAGTAAAGAAAATTTGTAATCACAACGTCGTTTAACTGATTGTGGTGTTATCTGTAATTGGTGGAAACCATACACCAGAGAGAGAGGAGGCTAATTGGGTTTGGTTTTTGATAAAAGTGAAGAGTTTTATTAAATGAAATCGCTTATTATTGTAGTGACATACATGATAATAATAACGTGGTAGTTAAATGGAATTTGTACAACATAAATAGCAAATAATAACAAGGACTTAATTAAATTTTGTGTTTGGTACCCAACCACGAAATCGGTTGCTGATTCGGTTAAGAACACTTATTTTATGTTTAGATTGATAATATGGGTGTTTGATTTTTTATATTTTTTTCCACAGGGTGGTTTCAAAAAAAAAACTATTTTTTAAAGCGTGATTTTTTTCTTAGAAGCAATTTTGCAATGTGTAAAATATTCTACAAATAATTTTTAAAGGTGTGGTTTTTACATATTTTTTTCAAGGATTATTTTAGAAATGGTTTTCAAGGTGTAGTTTTAAAACATCAAAGTGTTTATTTAAAAACAATCATGGCATGAATTTTTTAAAATATTTTTTAAAGTAGGATTTCTTTTTATACCCTCCACCATAGGATGGGGGGTATATTAAGTTTGTCATTCCGTTTGTAACTACTTGAAAAAATCATTGTAGACCCCACAAACTATATATTCTTGATCCGCGTGCAATTCTACATCGATATAGCCATGTCCATCCCTCTGTCCGTCTGTGGAAATCACTCTACCGTCCGAGCGGATTGAAGTAGGTGGATGAAATTTTGGTAAAATCTATTATATGTATGTAGGAATTTTGGTATTGAAAGCGGGCTATGTAGGTCCACGTTTTCGTATAGCCCCCATACAAAGTGACGCGTCGTCGTTTTTAGGAAATTTTAAGATGTTTGTCCCATTTGACCACCGAATTGGTTGTAATTTGATATTTTGTGCCTCCAGAGGCTAAAAAATATTTCTACCAAATTTCGTTTACATAGGTCCACGTTTTGGTATAGCCCCCATATAACGCCCCATGTATAGTACGGGTCATTTTAAGATATTTTGAATGTATTAGTCTAATTTGACCACAGAATCGGTTGTAACTTTGCATTTTGCGTTTGGAGAGGCAAAGAAATACATCTACCATAACATGTTTACATAGGTCCACGTTTTGGTATAGCCCCCATATAACGCCCCATATATAGCACGCGTCATTTTAAGATATTTTGAATGTATTAGTCCCATCTGAGCACCGAATTGGTTGTAATTTGGTATATTGTGTCTCCAGAGGCTTAAAAACTTTTCTACCAAAGTTTGTTTATATAGGTCCACGTTTTGGTATAGCCCCCATATAACGCCCCATATATACTACGCGTCACTTTAAGATAATTTGAATGTATTAGTCCCATTTGACCACAGAATCAATAGTAAGTTTGTATTTTGTGTTTCCAGAGCTAAGAAATATTTCTACCATAAAATGTTTATATAGGTCAAGGTTTTAATATAGACCCCATAGGACGATATCTCCCGATTTTCGGTATTTTGAAGGTTGTAGCCTTATTATCGCAGCGAAATTCCTGAAATTTGGTATTTAGTCTTCGTTGGGGGTATAAAACTTTCTCCAGGAAATTGTTAGGTATAGGTCCACGCCTTCATATAACCCCCCATACCTCCCGATTTTCGGTATTTTGAAGGCTGTGGCCTCAATATTCTACCGAAATGGCTGACATTTGGTGGTTAGTCTTCATTTGGGGTATAAAACATTCCATATGAAATTTGTCGGTATATGTCTACGTCTTCATATAGCCCCCATAGAACGGTAACTCCCGATTTTCGGTATTTTGAAGGTTGTGGCCTTAATATTCCACCGAAATGGCTAAACTTTAGTGGTTAGTCTTCATTTGGGGTATAAAACATTCCATATGAAATTTGTCGGTATAGGCCGCACGCCCTCATATAGTCCCCATAGGACGATATCTCCCAATTTTCGGTATTTTTTAGGGTTTTAGCTATACTATGCTACCAAAATGCCTGAAATTTGATATTTCGTCCTCTTTTGGAATGCAAAACTTTCTCCCAGAAATTTATCTGCAGTCCACGCATGTACACCCCATGGAACGGTACATCCCAATTTTCGGTGCTTTGAAGTGGCCTCATTATAACACCGAAAAGGCTAAAATTTGGTACATAGTCTTCGTTGTGGGTATAAAACTTTCCACCTGAAATTAGTCGGTATATTTTTCAAAGTGTGGATTTCTTTTTAACATTTTTTAAGACGTGATTTTTTTAAATATTTGTCCGTGGCTTGGATTTTTTAAAAATATTTTTCAGGGCGTGGATTTAAAAAAATATATATTTTTTAAGTCATGGATTTTAAAAAATTTTAAGTCAAGAGTTGTTAACATATTTTTTAAGTCATGGATTTAAACAAAAAAATAGTTGTTTGTGGCATGTTTTTTAATTTTTTGGCGTGGATTTTATGAAATTATTTTTTCAAGACGTAAATTTTTTAAGAATATTTTTTAAGGTGTGGATTTATTTAAACATATTATAAAAATATTTTAAGAATGGATTTTTTAAACGTTTTTTCAAGGCCTGTATTATTTAAAAAACATTTTTGATTTTTTTTTCATTTCGTGTTTTAAAAAAAATTCAAATTGATTTTTTTAAAAAGTATTTGTCATGACTTTTTTCTATGCTTGTACTTTGAACATGTTTTTGAAGAAGTGGATTGTAAGAACATTTTCTAAGGACTGGTGTGGATTTTTGGAATATTTTCCAAGGTTTGTATTTTGGCAATATTTTTTCTAATGATTCCATTTCAAATCTTTTTTTATTAAGGCAGGCATTTTGTAAATTTTTTAAGGCCTGGATTTTTTGTTTTAAATATTTTTTCAATGCATGAATTAGCTATATATATTTTTTGAAGGCATGGATTTAAAAAAAATGCATGAAGTTTCTAAAAATAATTTTGCAAGGCATAGAGTTTAAAAAAGGCAAGGACTTTTAATAGAAATTTTTTTCAAAGCAAGGATTTTTTAGGAATATTTTTCTAGTTGGGAATTATTTTTTCAAAGCATAATTTTTTTTTAAATATTTTTTAGAGGGTGGATTTTTACAAAATATTTTGTTAAGTCAAAGATTTAATAATACATTCTTTTAAATCATGGATTTTTAAAAGTATTGTTTTGTGGCGTTTTTTTACATTTTTTGAATTCTTTCAAAAATATTTTTGAAAATTTTTTCAATGTGTGGGTTTAAAACAAAAAATTCAAAGTTTATTTGTTATGATTTTTTCTACGCTTGTACTTTGAATATTTTTTTGAAGAAGGGCCTGGTGTGGATTTTTAGAATATTTTTCAAGGTTTGTATTTTTTTTCAATTTTATTTTTGAGGATTGCATTTCAATTTTTTTTTTTTTTTAATTAAGGCATGAATTTTTTGAAGTTTCTAAGGGGCGGGCGGGTTTGTTTAAAACACATTTTTAAGGCTTGAATATTTTTAAATTTATAAAAGCAAATTTAAGGGTGAGTTTTTAAATAATAATTGTTCCACAAACATCCCAGGCGGGACAAGGGAGACTTCTCTCATATCAATGAGTGCACCCCGATTCATATTAGCTCAATTATATGGGACCTACTGTTTATCCGAACGGCGTGTCTAAGACACCACTTGTAGAAAAGTTTTACAAGGCTGATATACTTAGGAAATGACGCCAACATTACTGAGGGGTGTTTTGCCATCGTTAAAAAATGTTTTGATTTTGCCTGGCCGGGGAATCGAACCCACGACCTTATGCGTGCAAGATGTGGAATTTAAAAAAATATATATTTTGTTAATTTGTGGATGTTTTAAAACATATTTTTTAAGCATCTATTTTTTTAATAAAATATTTTTTAAATTTTAGATTTTGTTATCAAAAGTTTTTAATTGTGTTTTTTTTTTTAATTCTTATTTAAGGCGAGTTTTTGAGTTGTAGATTTTTTTAAGTTGTGGGTTTTTAAGAGTATTTCTTTCTTGTTAAAGGCATGGAAAACGCTCAGTCTTGTCGATATGTGGTTCCTGACTTTCTTCATTTTATCGCTATCGTTTTAAAGCTCATGGACAGTACTTTTAAATGCCGTCAATAATTTCTAACAAAAAAAATTGTTTAAAATAATTTATTAAATTAGTATATGTAAGTACATTTTAAATTGTGTTTTTCCCATAACATTTGCAAAATTCGCTGTCTTCTGCCGGCGATTTAATGTTTTATTAAATTGAATTAATTGAGCTATCATGACCTAAGGAGTTTTTATTGAAAAAGTGACACCTAGCGAAGTCCACACACATGTTTTCTCCTATGAACAGGACCAAAAAATAACGTTACCCACACAAAATTACCTTAAAATCGGTACCCATTTTGCCCACGTTAGAATAGAAAAATGTCAAGGCTCTTAGCTGGGAGGTATGGGCTTCTCCGTGAACAACAATGACTATCTGTGATAAAAGTTTCAAATCGATCTGAGGAGTGGTCCCATGCTAAATAATGGTTATTAAAATAAGACTTTTTCCGAAGAGTCAGGATCCATATCTCAGGGAATATGGATTTCCGCCCGTACAACATACACATATCGCTGTGATCAGTGAAATACGAATAATACATCAAAATAAAATAAAGTAAAGCGGATTTTTCACCTAAAATTATTTGGCCAAAGGTGTCTATATCTCAGTATAATTATGTTCTGACCGACGCGTCGCGACGTCTACAAGGTTGCCATGCTCAATCACTTTTCGTAAATCCGCTTCATATAAAATTCAATCCTCAAAACAAAATCTGCAACACATTTGATTTGTTGCTATAGAAATGTGACACAAGTAAATAGTAATCCCCGAACACTGACTGACTTGACTGCCACCTTGCTATTCCTTCCTTCACACTGTAGCACATCGCTAAATCACTTAAAATTGTCTTTCAATCATTTCCAATCATTTAACACAATTTGACAAACTATAGAACGTCGACACGTATGCCTGATCACACATCACATATGGGTACGTGCGGCGTGTGGGTGTCTGGCGGCTGGCATTGCTTACAGTTTATGTTTGTGGGTCGAACGTGCAGTGCACTGACTGAGTGACTGACTGATTGGTGAGTAGTAGATTCATTATTGTTTTAATGGACACTTCCTAATACGGATACTGTGTTGTGTCTGTCGCCGACTGAAGCTATGTCCGCTGATTTGTGGAAAGAGCGTTGTGTGAAGTAAGAATTATTGTTTTTAAATGGTTGCTGTTGTTGTTGTGTTTATTTATGCTAAACCGTAACTTTACTTACTAATAAATAACTGTGAACTTCCTGTTTCCTTATTATGGTGGATGTGGTGAACGTCGACAAAAACAACAACAATGTTGAAAGCTAATAATATTTTGTTTGATATTAAGTTGGTTTCACTTTGTCCCAGAAATAAAGAAGAATACAAATTTCAAATTTCCCCCAAATCGCATACAATAATTTTTTTGTGGAGTTTCCAGACTTTAAAGGAAATGAAAATCTTTGTTAACTTCCTAAGCGTTAGTTTACACTTGTGCGTAGATGCATGTCGTGTCGTGTTTGTTTAATAAAACACTTGTTGTGTTTTCTTTAATTGATTTTTAATTGAAAATGTTTGTATCGCCCGTTTGTTTTCTTTTTATTCCCTCACTTGTCCTAATTGGCAATTGCTTTCACCTATTTTTATTTTTGTTAGTTTTTGTGTCATTAGAATTTTGGATTGTAAAATTGAATTAAAATGATTTTTTTATATTTAAGGCATTGACACATTTAAATTGAGCGTCTACCCATAAAATGCCTTTCAATTGAACACTTTGTGGTTGGAGTAATGGTTTTTCGTTTTCCACAACATTTATGATATTTTTCTGAGTAAATAAAAGAAGTAGAAAAAGAATTAAAAATAGATATTACATAAAACACATAATGTAATGAATAAAATATTTACAATCTAATATTTTAAATATTGTTAATAATTTATTCTTATTTAATAACGTTGAAATGGGGTTTTTTGAAATCGATGTTCACTTCAGCTTTGAAGAAGAATGGACTATCCATCGTATAGATTTATTGGATTATTAAGTACATCAAAACTTCTTATTAAATTAGGGGTTTTATTTAAAAAAAATTTAGCTTTGACAGTCCACACCTATACAACGAATAATTCCCTTAAATGAATTGATATAGTCTCTTCATACGAATTTCTTCTATAACGTAGTGATTCTTCGTCCCTAGTAGCCACGTTTTAGACAAGTTCGACTTTTCAGTCGATCTAACAATGTTTGCCCATCCGACCATTGTATTCACCCTAGCATCCATTATATGTATCTAAATTATATTTTCGGAAATTTCAATTTTCCCTAGGGTAGAAAGCCTAAAAAGTTCGGATCGGAGAAACCTAATTGGTTTTCATACTTCTAGTCAATAGTTCAAAAAATTGCGCGTAAATGCCATTTATAGCCTGTTTGAGGATTATTTTAGAATTTACAGAAGGTAGTCTTTGTTCTACTTATTACACCGATATAATATTTTTTCCGTGGATAATTTCCTACTTCCTGAGATAATGTGTCAAAAAATCTAAAATGACGGAAGTTTTTGGATCGTTGGCTTTGATTAAAAAGATTTATTTTTTCGTAAGTAATTCTATGCTTGTTGACATATTGGCCCAAAGGCTCTAAAAAATTCTGGCGACCACCTAAACAACAACTATTCAAATCTGGAGTTGATATTGGCCTAACCTTTGCAGGTCGTAATACTTCTCTCATACTTTCTCTATGTTGAAAGATTGACTATATAGGATACCCCTTTAGGAGATATTCTATTTATAGAAGACCACCCAAGGAGACCTTCTATTTATAGAAAACCCCTTTGGGAGATCTTCTGTTTATAGAACACACCTTTAGGAGGTCTTTTATCCATAGAAGTACCCTTTGTGAGGTCGTATATTTATGGAAGACTCGTTTATGAGGTATTCTATTTGAAGAAGATCCCCTTTAGGAGGTTTTCTATTTAAAGAAGGCGCCTTTAGCAGGCATTCTATTTAAAGAAGACCCCTTTATGAGGTATTTTATGCACAGAACCCCTTAATGAGGTCTTCTATTTAGAGAAGACACCTTTACGAGATCTTCTATTTGTAGAAGACTCTTTTATGAGGTCTTTTATTTGTAGAAACCCCCTTTAGAACGTATTTTATCCATAGAGGACTCCCTTATGCTGTGTTTTATTTAGAGAACACCCCTTTTGGAGGTAATTTATCCAGTTTATGAGGTCTTCTGTTTGAAGAATGCCCCTTTAGGAGGTCTCTCCTCCTAGGCCTTCTATTTATATAACACACCATTAGGAGGTTCTTTATCCAAAGAAGACCCCTTTAGGAGGTCTTCTATTTTTTGCAGACCCCTTTAAGAGGTTTTCTATTTGTAGAAGAACCTTTTATAAGGTGTTCTATTTATAGAAGGCCCCTTTGGGAGGTCTTCTATTTATAGAAGACTCCTTTGGAAGGTCTTCTATTTATAGAAGACGCCTTTAGTAGGCCTTCTATTTATATAAGACACCATTAGGAGGTTCTTTAACCAAAGAAGACCCCTTTAAGAGGTATTCTATTTGTAGAAGAACCTTTTATAAGGTGTTCTATTTATAGAAGACCCCTTTGGGAGGTCTTCTATTTAAAGAAGATCCCGTTAGGAGGTCTTCTATTTATATAAGACACCATTAGGAGGTTCTTTATCCAAAGAAGACCCCTTAAGGAGGTCTTCTATTTTTTGCAGACCCATTTAAGAGGTCTTCTATTTGTAGAAGAACCTTTTATAAGGTGTTCTATTTATAGAAGACGCCTTTAGTAGGGCTTCTAATTATATAAGACACCATTAGGTGGTTCTTTATCCAAAGAAGACCCCTTTAGGAGGTCTTCTATTTATAGAAGAACCTTTTATAAGGTGTTATATTTATAGAAGACGCCTTTGGATGGTCTTCTATTTATAGAAGACGCCTTTAGTAGGCCTGCTATTTATATAAGACACCATTAGGAGGTTCTTTATCCAAAGAAGACCCCTTTATGAGGTCTTCTATTTTTTGCAGACCCCTTTAAGAGGTCTTCTTTTTTTAGAAGAACCTTTTATAAGGTGTTATATTTATAGAAGACCCCTTTGGAAGTAGGCCTTCTATTTATATAAGACACCGTTAGGAGGTTCTTTATCCAAAGAAGACCCCTTTAGGAGGTCTTCTATTTATAGAAGAACCTTTTATAAGGTGTTATATTTATAGAAGACGCCTTTGGATGGTCTTCTATTTATAGAAGACGCCTTTAGTAGGCCTTCTATTTATATAAGACACCATTAGGAGGTTCTTTATCCAAAGAAGACCCCTTTAGGAGGTCTTCTATTTTTTGCAGACCCCTTTCAGAGGTCTTCTATTTGTAGAAGAACCTTTTATAAGGTGTTCTATTTATAGAAGACCCCTTTGGGAGGTCTTCTATTTATAGAAGACGCCTTTAGTAGGCCTTCTATTTATATAAGACACCATTAGGAGGTTCTTTATCCAAAGAAGACACATTTAGGAGGTCTTATATTTTTTGCAGACCCCTTAAGATGTTCTATTTATAGAAGTTCCCTTTGGGAGATCTATCAAGGGGTCTTCTTTTTATAGAAGACCCCTTTAGAATACCTTCTATTTATATTAAACTCTTCAGGAGATCCCTTAAGGAGGTCTTCTATTTATAGAATGTCTTCTATTTATAGGAGACCTCCTTAGGAGGTCTTCAATTTATAGGCCTTCTATCTGTAGAACATTTCTTTAAGTTGCCTTTAGGATGTCTTCTACTTATAGAAGGCCCCTTTAGGTGGTATTTTACTTAGAGAAGACCCCTCAGGAGGTCTTCCTTTTATAGGAGACTCATTTAGGAGGTCTTCTATTTATATGAGACCCCCTTTGGGGGTCTTCTATTTATAGAAGACCGTTTTACGAGGAGTTCTTTTAATAGAAGGTCTTCTTTTTATTGGAGACCTCTTTAGGAGGTCTTCTATTGATATGAGACCCTTTAGTAGGTCTTCAATTTATAGAAGACCCCTTTAGGAGGTTATTTATCCCTAGAAATCCCCTTTATGAGGCCGTCTTTTTATGGGAAAACCCGTTTATGAGGTCTCCTACTTGAAGATGGATCCTTTAGGAGATCATCTATTTATAGAAGACCGCTTTTGTAGTAATTCTTGTGTTTCTAAAAAAATACGCTTTTATAGAAGACACCTTTAAGTAGCGTTATACTTTTAGAAGACCCCTTTAGGATGTATTCAATTTACAGAGGTATTCTACTTATAGAAGACACCATCTTTTAGGAGGTATTTTACTTCTTCTATTTATTGGAGACCTCTTTAGGAGGTCTTCGATTTATATGAGACCCATTAGTAGGTCTTCAGTTTATAGGAGATCCCTTTAGGAGGCCTTCTATCTGTAGAAGATCCCTTGAAGTTTCTTTCAAGTCCTCTATATATGGAAACAACATTTAGGAAGTATTCTATCAGACCTCTTCATAAGTTTTTTGATGTGTTTATGAGGCCGTCTTTTTATGCAGAAATTCTCCTAAAGGAATTGACATTTTAATTTTAATTCGGGGCGATCCTTCAGATTTTTTTCAGGGGAAATAAGTTCTTGTTTTTACTGCAGGCCACTACTGCTTTGCCTTAGAATTGGCGGGATAAGGTACAAATATTCCGTTTCGAGTCACTTAACTGTGCAACTAAAAAAATCACCAGATAAAGAATTGTGGGACTGGTCGCAATGGAGGGGTAACGTGTTAGATAACAAGTAAAAAAGGGTCAGTCGGCTTTGCCGTACCCTCAGCCAATGTGAAGTGAAACTTTCACCTACGGACAGATCGAATGTATTTAAGGCCTCTTCAGAATTTTGTGGCCCTTTTTGAACATTTGAAATTGCCGACAAAAATGTGGATTAGGAATTAACTGAACTAAGACACAAATGTTGAACTTTTGTGGGGGAGGTACCCTTAGGGAGGACCGATATGGGCCATTTTAGAAGTTAAACAAAATTTTGACAAAATATTAGGAGATCCAAAGTTTGGACCAAATTAGTTGCCCCATTCAAGTGATATCGTTCTAGCGTTTTAGTGAAATTTTTTAAATATTGGGGAGAATAACCGGAAGTTTTGGACCGGTATTACCCCATGAAACTAAGTTTGGGTATAATATGACGAAGATCAAATGTTAGACCAAATCGGTTTAACAGTTCGAGAGTTATCGTGCTATCCGACCACCACATATGGTGACATAGGGGTTTTTTACAATTTTCGGGCTGTTTTCCCAAGATATATGGACTTGCCCCTGAAAAAACTTTTACCGTCGTAATGGAGGTAGCGAATGCAAATCGCTTCAACAAAAATCAAAATGATTCGAGAGCAGGTCTTAAAGTGAACTTATCCGAAATTTTGTGTGAGAGGAACCAGAAGGTGTAGATAAATATAGTCCATATTCGAACCTGATCCATATCTACATCGGTCACTCCCTTTAAGAGTTATCGTGCGCACAATTTTTCCGAACATTTTTGAACTTTTGTGGGGGAGGTACCTGAAGGAATGGACCGATATGGCTTATCTTCAATTTTAAACTATGTTTGGACAAAATGTTACGAAAGCCAAATTTTGGACCAAATCGGCAGATCCGTTCTAGAGTTATCTTGCGCTCCAACCACTACACATGGTGTGATAGGGGCTTTTTAGCATATCTTAGGTTATTTTCTCAGGAAATATGGACTTGCCCCTGATAAAACTTGTACCGTCGTATGGCATGCAGTGAATACAAGTTGTTGCAACAAAAATCAAAGCGATTCGAGAGCAGGTCCTAATCTGAACTTATCCGAAATTTTGCGTGGAAGGTACCCGAAGGAGTGGACCGATTGAGTCCATGTTGGAACTCTATCTATGGCTGGTAGATATTTTAGGATGTGCAAAGTATGGACCAAATCGGTAACTCCCTTCAAGAGTTATCAGAATTATTAAATATATAACTGGTTTATATTCGCTGGATATGGGTTTTACTGTACTAATGCAATAACATATTGTAATGTTTATTTTCCTTTTCACATTTCTCAATTATCTTGAACTATATTTTTTGTTGACGTATACAATTGAGTTCTCATTTGTTCTCAGTGTTCAGCTGCTGATAAGGGGACTTGTTTTTTCTATTTAGTAAACATTATTATATTATTACGCACGTACATATGTATGTACATACACACATCCACACACAATTGCATGTAGATAATGAGAATAATATTTATCCGAGGTCGTGTCTTTGACATTTGTAAATCGAAATTAAAATACAAAATAATTACTTTTTTATTTAAAAATAAAGAAATTCAAGTAAGATGGAAGAAGATGGACTAGAAGTCCCCCAATTTTTAGGATTTTAAATGTTCTTCGATAAAAACGATAAAAGGTAATAGAATTATTGAAATTTGTCAAAACTCACAATTTGTTTGTCGAAAGTGTACTCATATTCGTGTAACAAGGTGGAAAACTGGGAAATATGGACTTTTCCCAGAAAACTATAAGGACTGCCTGTGGTAAACAAATTCAACCGGGTCAGAGAGATGTTAACACCTCTCTTTGTTACTGAATCTGAAAGGCATGACGAATATTTTACGACATAATTATTATGACGAATATTGCACGGCACAAAGCCCAAAATTATGCAGAAAGGTGTAACCACCGTTGAAAAGTTATGTTCATGTCCCGAGGGAAACTAGATTTCACGAAATTCGGTGTGCAGGGTGGATATTATAACCTCATGGCTCAACGTTGGCATTCAATAAATTATTAGTTTTGTAATGAAATTCTTAAAGGACAACACTTTTGTGTGCAACAATTTTTGGTGAAAATTGATGTTCTATTTTATAAGGTTTTACTGTATTTGTTGGAAAGAGACTTCGTTGTTGTCTTTTTCCAGTATTGGCAATAACTTTAGAAACCATAGAAACTTACCCAATCCGTTTGTTTGAATGGAACAATCTGTTGCTTTAATTCGATTTCCGTAAATGGACAATGATTCTTCTAAGGACAACTATAAAAATTGTTATTGTTTTTCACACATTATCCGATATTGAAATTAAAAATGTAATTTTATTTAAACACAATTTCTTTTGCAAGCTGTTTCCACAGAACCATATGGTAGTTTAGTTGTCTGTTGTTACGCCTTTTTAGCTCATCCTTGCTGTTGTGAGCTTTCACTTTTATCCTTTAGAAGAAATGTCATGTTTGTTGTTTATTATTATTCATAAAAAACGGCGGACGGCAGTGGTGGAAAAGAAAGACGACGGACCACGTGTTTTTTATTATCCTTTGTCACAATGTACAATAAAACACAAAACAAAAAAAAACTAAAGCTATTCCCTCAAGGCTTTTTGTTCATTACACATACACAAGCATGTCTTCTACTGCGACGCGCCTTTGTGACGTCATTGTATTTAAAAAACGATGATTTTTTGTAAAACTTTTCACATTTCATTATCACACTTTGTCTATGCCATCATCATCGTCATCATATCCATCCATCACTCATCACTACTAAACAGCCACATGTAAATTAACCGAAATCACGCAAATTCAGTTTACGTTATCACTTTTAAACGTCACGTCACCGTGTTATTGTTGATACAAAATTACGTTGGAGGCGTACGGCGGGGGATTCCAATATTTATTATCACCAATCATTGGTTTCTTTGCCTTTTGTTGGCTGGTTGAGTTGGGTTGGCTGATAAAGGAAAAGCAAACCAAACCACCCAACCAACCTCTCCCTTCGAGGCTTCGTCGCAGACTGATTGTCCCAAAACAAAAAAATTGTCATGTGGAAATGAGTGTAATTTTGAAATGTTTTTCGAAAATATAACCGAAATACAAAGGCAAAGCACAACAGAATAGCTGAGGACGGCGGCGCTTTTCGCAGTTTCCAATGCAGTGTGTGTGTGTTTCGAGTTCAGTGAGCAAAAACCCACACACTCACACTTAAAAACCCACATGGAGAATTGTAGAATTGTTGCGTTTCTGAGCCGGGAAGAATTTCACCATATCTCCCTTCCTTCATCCTCATATCAGTAGTAATGAAAAATTAAACAAAACTCAAGTACAAATGACACTCAAGCACTCACAAAAAACGCTGTCTCTTCAATGTGTGTGTGTGTGAGTGAGTTTCTTTTATTCTGTTGTTGCTTGTTTGGTTTTTGCTCAGTCTTATCTTCCGTTCTCATATGGATGTGGGGCTTTCGTTTTGTTCTGTTGATGTTGTTGTTGTCTTATTTAAATGCTCAAATATGCATGTGTGTGTGTGCGTTTGTGTTCCTTTGCAATGCGAAGTTCATTCGTGACCGTGCCGATGTTGATGACGACTACGACGTTTCCGTTAAATAATGCCGCACATTTGCTTGCATGGTTTTGCTGGCGGTGGCGGCATTATGAAGTGACGTCGTCTTTATGATGTTATTTTATATCTGTTGTTGTTGTTTGTGGATTTGTACAGATTTCCAAAGTATCTCAGTGTGCGTTCGTATGTGTGTGTGTCGAGCCGTTGTGTTTTTCCTTTCATTTGCCTTGCCATGTTGTTGTTGTTGTGGCCTTACAAATTATCCCATCCATATGCGAAGGCAAGAATATTTTGCTTGTTGCTTCTTATAGTTTTATTTTATTATTTGTTTGTTTTCTTATTGTTTTTTTTTTGCTTTTCGATTTACTTATTGCAAGTACTCGACGACTATCGGCAGACACATGCACACACACTCTCAGTCACACTCATTCACTCATGTGTTTGGAATGTTTTCTTTATTCGATCCACATTTTTTATGCCAAGCCGTCATTATTTGTTGTTCTAATCCGAATTATTGTGAGTTCTTTGCGGTTTGAAATTCAATATTCGTAATCTTATGTGTTTTTTAGTTTTCTAATGGATCTGCTCACCGATTGGCACAATTATAAACGGTTTATTTAGGATAAAATTATTCTGGGAATTTCGTTCGTTGTAGCCTTCACCAATATTTTGATGTTACAAGTTTTTTAGGCTAAAGTTGAATAAGCACTGGTCCTATTGGTTCCAAGAACTTTGTATGTTGTTACCCAGCAAACCTAATGTCGGATATCCTACACCTTCAAAAAATTTAGGAAGCACTTTCCAAAAAAAAAGAAAAAAAACAATTGTTCGAATTTCCATTTGATTTTCGTGAGGGACGTTTTCACACATTTCTTTCAGATTCCCATTCTGAATTTCCCAAGGATTTCCTTCCAATCTAGCTCTGATATTTCAAAAGTATGTAAAGTACTCCATATAACTTTCGTTAAGATTTCGGATTCGAAATCGGCCGTAGCATCCGATGTTCGTACCGATTTCGGAACGATTGGATACAAACCAAATGGTCCGACAACGGAAAGAAATTCTTCCGAATTTCTGATGCTTCTTTTGGATTCAAAACAAAAACCCGTAATAATTTTTTTTCGTACCGAAATCGGCCTAAAATCGGATGCGATATCTATACGAGTGGGGAAATTATTAACATATTTTCGGAAACATCGAAACATATTGTACGAATTTAGGAAAATTAGTATGAAATTATGTTTTGTACGACAACAAATCGGGTTTTCCCGTCTCTCTAAGAAAATATCACTCTTCGGATAACAAACAAGAAAATACATTATCGTTACAGGGAAAGACACATCTCTTCTCTCAGCACAAGAGAAATGTGTGAGAAATATTCCTTAAGCAAGTCGAATAGAAATCGGAATGAATTTGTTTGAGGATTCTTTCGAAATTGTTCAGACGTCTCGGACATCCGACAATTGGTATGTTGAGTGTGTATCGAAACCGGCAGATTCTAAGGCAGACCATGAAACTCCTAGAGACGAACAATAACCCAAATACTAATATAAAATAACTTTACATCGCAAGATGCAAAAACAATGGCCAGTAGTCGTGAACCTGGTCTTAACTGAGATGCGTGAAGGATTGCCCTAAATATTGCAGAATTGGTGAAAGGTCGATAGTCAAGTGGCCATCAAGAATCTCAAGTCTCGGACCATTAATTTATTAAATTATATTTTATAAAATTTATTTTTTATATTTTTTATTTTATAATTTTTTTTTATATTTTGTGTTTTATATTTTATAGCTAAACCCGGTGCGTTTCGCTACCCCGACTAAAATAAAATATAGTGGAATGCTATAATTATATTAAAAACAACAAAACATTATTCCACAACATCCCATACGGGACAAGGGATACTTCTCTCATATCCATGAGTGCACCCCGATTCATATTAGCTCAATGATATGGGACCTACTGTTTATCGCCGAGTCCGAACGGCGTGTCTTAAGACACCACTTTGTAGAGAAGTTTTACATGGCTGAAATACTCAGGAAATGTCGCCAACATTACTGAGTGGTATTTTGCCACCGTTGAAAATTTTGATGTTGACTTGCCGGGGAATCGAACCCACGACCTTCAGCGTGCAAGGCGGGTGTGCACACCATTGCACCACGGTGGCACCCAACCGACAGAATTCATAGTCCTTGGAAAGTTTTAAATGTCATCGAGTTCATAAACATCTAATCGTACAATTAAGATTGATATAAGGCGGAACAGCAACCATTGGGATATCAGTTGATGGAGTTTTTCGACTTAACCTATTTTGTCACGACCTAGCTAAAATTTTGCCGAGACCTAATGTGGATTTCGTAGTCTCAAACAGTGGTATCGCCCGACTCCTGATAAAAACGTTTTCTGTTTTTTTTTTGTTAAATGCCTGTTCTAGAACCTTTTTAGTAGAAAAATGTGTTGATTCTTACAGTACTGGTACAGACCATAAATGTAACTTTCTGAATTTTTCAGTTGTCTTGCATGGACTCTATCACTTCTGGTAAAATAGTAAAGTTTGGTGTTTTTATGAAAAAAAAGAATATTATTTTCTTACCATAGTTCGGTACAAGTCCAATCTGCACTCGCGGATTCGAGTTATTCTTTTTGTGGAGTTATTTATTTCAATTAATTATTGGTATACAAATAACATTAATAGGGTTATAAGATAGATCTTCTTATCAGAATCAGTCCTCGCTGTAAAAATATGTTCAATTGATAACTTAATAAGGCAAAAATAAGACAAACCTTTTTTAATGGGACTGAAGTTAATGTGTAATGGATATGTACTTTAAAGAAGAAGATACATATACTGAAAATCTTTGAAATAGAATCGAAAATGCCAAATAAGAGCTACTGTGGTTAAAAATTCTGGGATACATTAAAACGTAAACCTACATGGGTAATATTCACTTGAAAGATTTTTTAGTTGTTGCGTCAATTCTGTTGGAGAATTTGGTTAAAAACCAGGAATTTTTGTATGGGGACTATACTGAACGTGTTCTGATATGGTTAATTTCAATTCTAAACATCAAAGACTAATTTATTATACTCTGTTCCAAATTTCATAGTTATATCTAAAATATTGTAAACTGTCTCTGTTGAAATTATATACTTTGTGTCAATCTATATATATAAAAGAGCATATCATCGCCCAGACGAAACCGCTGAAGCTAGAAAGCTGAAATTTTGACTGTGGGTTGCTGTCGGTGTGTAGGGGTTAGATAAGGCTGGGTTTTTGGAAATACGACCTAGAAGGGTACGAAAAGTACTAAAAGGTACTAAATATGGTACCCTTTGTATTAGGCAAACGGGAAGAGCTAGAATTCTGAAATTTGGAATGAGGGTAACTGATGGAGAGTTAGAAAGATGTACCAAAGGGTTTTTGGAAATTCAACCTCTAAGTGTACGAAAAGTACCAAAATTTAGTACCAGTTGTATATTCTGAACGGATATAGCTAGAATCATGGAATTTGGTATGGAAATATAGGTTGGGAAGTGGTGCTTCTAAAAGGAAATGGTTTGGAAAATTACTAATCATGTGTACGAAAAGTACTAAATGGTACTAAATTTAGTACAATTTAGATTTGGGTGAACGTAAAGAGCTGGAAACCTGAAATTTGGAATTAAGGTTACTGTTGTAGTGTAGGATTGAGATATGAGGGTAGTTTTGGAAATTCGTGCTTATGTGTACGAAAAGTACTAAATAGTACTAAATTTGGAACAATAGGGATTTGGGAGAACGGATAGAGCTGGAATTCTGATATTTGGAATTGAGATTACTGTTGGAGTGTAGGATTGAAGAACTTTTGGAAATTCGTACTTATGTGTATGAAAAGTACTAAATGGTACTAAATTTGATACAATGGGGATTTGGGTGAACGGATAATAGCTGGAATCTTGAAATTTGGAATTGAGATTACTGGTGGGGTGTAGGATTGAGGTAGTTTTGAAAATTCGTACTTATGGGTACGAAAAGTACTAAATGGTACTAAATTTAGTACAATTTCGATTTGAGTGAACGGATAGAGCTGGAAACCTGAAATTTGGAATTAAGATTACTGTTGAAGTGTAGGATTGAGATATGAGGGTGGTTTTGGAAATTAGTACTTGTGTACGGAAAGTACTAAATGGAACAAATTTTGTACAATGGGGATTTGGGTGAACGGATAGAGCTGGAATCTCGAAATTTGGAACTGAGATTACTGGTGGAGTTTAGTATTGTGGAAGTTTTGGAAATTCGTGCATAGGGTACGAAAAATACTAAATAGTACTAAATTTGGTACAGTTTCGATTTGGATGAACGGATAGAGCTTGATTCCTCAAATTTGGACTGAGGATCACTGATGAAGAGTAAGAAAGATGCACCAAAGGGTTTTTGGAAACTTGAGTGTACGAAAAGTACTAAATGGTACTAAATTTAGTTCAATTTGGATTTGGGTGAATGGATTCCTGAAATTTGGAATTCATATTACTGTTGGAGTGTGGAATCGGGGAAGTTTTGGAAATTCTTACTTATGTGTATGAAAAGTACTAAATGGTACTAAATTTGGTACAATAGGGGATATAGTCGGAATCTCGAAATTTGGAATTGAGATTACTGGTGGGGTGTAGAATTAAGGTAGTTTTGAAAATTCGTACTTATGGGTACGAAAAGTACTAAATGGTACTAAATTTAGTACAATTTGGATTTGGGTGAACGTATGTAGCTGGAAACCTGAAATTTGGAATAAAGATTACTGTGAAGTGTAGGACTGAGATATAAGGGTGGTTTTGGAAATTCGTACTTATGTGTTCGAAAAGTACTAAATTTGGTACAATAGGGATTTGAGTGAACGGACAGAGCTGGAATCCTGAAATTTGAAATTGAGATTACTGTTGGAGCATAGGATTGGGGAAATTTTGGAAATTCTTATTTATGTGTACGAAAAGTTATAAATGGTACTAAATTTATTACAATTTGGATTTGGGTGAACGGATAGAACTGGAATCCTGAATTTTAAATATTTTAATTTTATTTATTTTAATTTAAAGTATGAATTTTAGTAAACGGATAGAGTTGGAATTAGGAATTAAGATTACTGTTGGAGTGTACGATTAAGGTAGTTTTGGAAATTCGTACTTATGGATATGAAAAGAACCAAATGCTACTAAATGTGGTAGAATTTGGATTTGGGTGACGGATAGTGTTTGAGTCCTGAAATTTGAAAATAGTATTACTGTTGGAGTGTAGGACTGAGGTAGTTATGGGTACGAAAACTACTAAGTGGTACTACCTTTGGTACAATTTGGATTTGGGGGAACAGCTGTTGGAGTATAGGATTGAGATGGAAGTAGTTTTTGAAATTCGTACTTATGGGTACGAAATGTACCAAATGGTACAACATGGATTTGAGTGCACGGATAGCGCTGGAATCCTGTTATTTGGAATTATGGTTACTGTTGATGTGAAGGATTAAGGTAGTTTTGGAAAATCGAATTGTACAGAATTTGGTACAATTTGTTTTTGTGTGAAGGTATTTTTGGAAATTCGTCGTAGAAAGGTACGAAAAGTACTAACGTGTACTAAATATGGAATCCATTGTATTAGGGAAACGCGAAGAGCTCGAGTTCTGAAATTTTTAACGAGTGGTCATTGATGGAGAATTAGGAAGATGTACCAAAGGGTATTTAGAAACTCGACCTATAAGTGTACGAAAAGTACTAAAAGTTTCTAAATTTGGTACCAATTGCATATTTTTAATGGATAAAGTTAGAATATTCAAATTTGGTATGGGAATCAAGGTTGGGAAGTGGCGTTGAAATAAGGAAATGGTTTTGGAAGTTCGTATTTATGATTACGAGCAGTACTAAATTTGGATTTGGGTGAACGGATTGAGCTGGAATCCTAAAGTTTTGAATTAAGATTGCTGTAGGGGTGTAGGATTGAGATAGTTTTGAAAATTCGTACCTTTGGATACGAAAAGTACTAAATTTGGTACAATTTGGATTTGGATGAACGGATAGAGCTGGAATTCTGAAATTTGGAACTAAGATTACTGCCGGACAGTAGAATTGAGGTAGTTTTGGAAATTCGTACTTATGGGTACAGAAAGCACTAAATTTGGTACAATGTGAATTTTAGTAAACGTATAGTGTTGGAATTAGGAATTAAGATTACTGTTGGAGTGTAGTATTGAGGAAATTTTGAAAAGTCGTACGTATGGGTACGAGAAGTACTAAATGGTTCTGGATTTGGGTGAACGGGTAGAGGTGGAATCCTGAAATTTGGAATTAATTGTACTGTATAAGTGTAGGATTCAGGTTGTTTGGGAAAGAAATGGTACTAAATTTGATACAATTTGGATTCGGGTGAATTAATAGAGCTGGAATCCTGAAATTTGGATTTACGATTACAGTCAAAGAGTAGGATTCAGGTTGTTTTGAAAAAGTAAACTTATGGTTACGAAAAGTACTAAGTGGTACTAAATTTAGTACAATTTGTATGTAGGTGAACGGATAGCGGTGGTATCCTGCAATTTGAAAGTATGATTTTTGTAGCCCTGTTGCGTTGAGGAAGTTTTGAGAATTCGTACGAAAATTCTAAATTGTTCTAAATTTAGTACAATTTAGAGTTTGAATCCTGAAATTTGGAAGTAAGATTACTGCTAAAGTGAAGAATTGAGGTAGTTTTGGAAAATCTTACTTATGGGTACGAAGAGTTCGACTTGATACTAAGTTTGGCACAATTTGGAATAATTATTTTATATTAATGTCCGTGTATGGTTGAGATATGTCGTCGAAATACGTACCATAAGTAAACGAAAATTACTTAATGGTACTCAATTTGTTTTTGGGTGTAGGGACAGTGCTGGAATCATTATTTTTTGGAGTTAGGGTGTGTATTGGTGTGCAACGTTGATCTCGCTGTTAATGTGTAAGGGTGAGATACGGCTTATCTTTTTGAAAATCGAACTTAAGGGGTACGTACAATACTAAGATAAAAATAAATATTGATTAAAATTGGTATTAGTGCAACGAAATTTTCAGTGTTAGCCATTTCCATATTATATATTGTTTATTTGTTTTTTTATATCCTTTCCGCATACGAAGTAGCGGGCATTTTGCTAGTATTTCATAAAAAATCAACTAAAACCCCTTTAAAATAGCTTTATGTAACGCTACAGAACATTTTTTAATTTCATAGTTTTTGGTCAATGGTCCCCCCCCCAATGAAATCCTGCGTACGTCCCTGGTATGTACATGTATGTATTATCGTTAAAGCCCAGCAAAATTTGAAGGAAGGGGTTCCATGCGATGACGTGATTTCTTGACATCGTTTGCATTGGTTCAAACGAAGTCGTGAAAGATCCGATCTTTTCATTAGCATTTGAACCTATGCAAAGGAAGTCGTGAAAGGTCAGATCTTTTCATCAGCATTTGAACCCATTCCATCGATCCAATAGAGATGAATTTTGTGTTTTTATTTATACACATCTATATATACATATGTATGTATCTATATACCCAGCAAACCAAATGTCGGATGTCCGACATATCGGAACAATTTCGGAAGCAAAATCGTTCAGATTTCGTATCGATTTCTATACGATTTTTCGTAGGGGAATTTGTTCAGATTTCGTTCCGATTTCGGAGAAAATGTCGGAAGTAAATTTCCCTTCGAATTTGCTAATGTTTTTCTTCCGATTTCGTTACGAATTCGGATCGATATGTCGGAAACAAGTTTCCCTTCGCACAACAACCACCTTTTGTATATATCTAAAAAGTAACATTTTAGTTTGTTGTCGAAAAACAAAATGGTTGGTTATAAAATTCGCATATACATTTTTTAAATATTTTAAATATAAATGCAACATATAATAATTCAAGCTAGTGCTGATAGACTCAACATATTCGTACACAAAGTTTACATTGTTCTACTATAACTACAAAATGATAACAACAGTGAAAATCACTAGATATCATTGAAATTATAATCTTCCAATAAAAAAAAATATCAATAAAAAAGAGGCATCAAAGAAAAATTTTTTTCCTTCGATAATCATACGAAATTATTCCAAAATTGTTCAGAAACCTTTACGAAAGTTCGGAAGGTACCTCCGATTTTCATACGACATTATTCCGAAATCGTTCAGAAATCTGTACGAAAATTCGGAGGAAGAAATTCGAATTCCGAATTTCCCAAGGATTTTGTTCCGAATTCTGACCGAAATCGATCCGATTTCGTTCCGACAATTCGTTCCGAAATTATGTCAACCACTTCATACAACTTTCGTTAAGATATCGTTACGATTTCGGATCAGATATCGGACGTAACGTCCGAAATTTGTTCCGATTTCGTTACGATATCGGTACGATTGGTTTGCTGGGTACATACATATATAAAATTTAAATTTGTTTGTTTGTTTGTTTGTGCCTTATAGACTCGAAAACCGCTGAACAGATCTTACTGAAATGTTAAGGGTACATTGCTACATGGCCTGGAATGAAAATAGGCTATATCATTTTTTGAAATTTCGCGTTGATCTGGAGATATAGCATCAAAACCGAAAGTACCTCCAAAAAATTTAGATGTTGTATGCAAATATCTTTAGAACTATTACAGATACAATCTTCAAATTTTGTATGTGTGACGGAATTTGGTGTAGAAATAAATTTACTAAATTTTATTCAAATCGGTTCAGATTTGGATATAGCTCCTATATATATTTTCTGCCGATTTCATGTATTTGATGCACCAAACACACTATTTATGTCCAAATTCACTGAAATTTGGAATGTGTTACAGAACTTGGTCTAGAAATAAATGTGCCAAATTATATTGAAATCGGTTCAGATTTGGATATAGCTCCCATATATATTTTCGGCAGATATTCCGCATTTGATGCACCAAACACGCTATATATGTCCAATTTCGCTGAAATTTGAAATGTGTAACGGAATTTGGTCTAGACATAAATTTGCCGAATTATATCGAAATCGGTTCAGATTTGGATATAGCTTCAATATATATTTTCGGCCGATTTTCCACATTTGATGCACCAAACATGCTATATATGTCCAATTTCGCTGAAATTTAGAGGGTCTGACGGAATTTGTTCTAGAAATAAATGTGCTAAATTATATCGAGATCGGTTTAGATTTGAATATAGCTCCCATATACATATATTTTCGGTCGATTTCCTGTATTTTATGCACCAAGCACGCTATATATATCCAATTGCGCTGAAATTTGAAATGTGTGATGGATATTGGCCTAGAAATATATGTGCCAATTTATATCGAAATCGGTTCAGATTTGGATATAGCTCCTATATATATTTTCTGCCGATTTCATGTATTTGAGGCACCAAACACGGTATTTATATCCAATTTCAATAAAATTTGGAACGTGTGACTGGACTTGGACTAGAAATACATGTGCCAAATTATATCGAAATCGGTTCAGATTTGGATGTAGCTCCCATATACAGCTGCGGGAAAAATAATAGCACCGTGGCCTATATTCGTATTTCTAGTCTATTTTCACTACTATTACCTTATTCAATGAAGCGGTTCAGAGCATTTAGGAAAAGTGCACTATGCGTAATTTTAAATTAAAGAAATGTCGAATCAATTAACTTACATATTATAAAAGTTATAAGCAAAATGCCTAAAATACTAAATTTTTTGCCGGTAAAAATAATAGCACTATTTCTTAAATCAGGGTCTTTGATGAATGTATTGGTGTAAATATTGATTGATTTCATATAAAACGTTAATAAATGAATACTAGACATTCAAATATTAAATGTAATATAATTTATTAACAATAACAATATTAAATCGAGAACAAACCGAGACTCCATGTCCTAACATAGTTTTTTGAAGATATTTTCCAAAAATGTTGTGAAAAATACTAGACCATTTGTTTTGTTTATCGTATTTTAATCGCATCTATAATTCCAGATCATTTTCTGTTGGCCTATGTCATAAAAACTGAATAGGACACGCCATTACCTTAACTTAATAGCCCTTGAATCAGTACGCAGCTCACAATGTCTCGTATTTATCAACATTATCCTGGGTCTCATTGTCCTGAAATTGAATAAAAATCACGCTTTCTATTCCCTGTTGAACTATAATTTCTATTTTGTGTGAATTTTACAAAAATAGTTAGATCCAAAGACGTTTTATACTTCAGTTTTACATCCATACCAAAATGGGTGTGTGTAATCTGACTGATACACCAAATCCTCCAAGCCTGGATTTTTTTGAAAGTGAGAAATAAGTTATAATCAGAATTTATTGGTCATCCGCCGTCGTTATTAGAACCTACTCTGAATTATAAAATAATTTTTACGCCCCATTCCCGAAGATATTATTTAGTTAATTCGTAGGCACGATTACTTGACATTTTATAAATGTTATTATTTTCGTTGTACCATGCAGTAAAGATAAGATTGGACGCTTTCATGGCTCATATGGGTACAAATATGTTCTATGGACTGTTCCCTAAAATTTTCCATGCAAAACTTTATTTCCATGTCCTTATTGGAGCAAGATAGCTAATCTTAAATATATCTCCCCTCGCCTTTCCAAATAATAGTTGCAATTATTTTATTTTTTTGAGGGTTTTCGACATGTGCTTAAAGCTTTTTTGTTGAATTTGGGGCCAAAGATATCCCTCATCTGATTAAAAAAGGATATGCTCACATTTAGTGTATAATTTGACTTCATAAACCATCCTTTTTTAAACATGCCTTATTTAAAAGGTGCCGTGGTTTGTTAGGCAAATCTTAACATTTTTGGTCAATTTTTTTTCTGTTTAAAATTAATTTTTTAAAATGTTTTATCAATACTAGCTTGTAAAGAAAAAAGTTTTACTGATAAACCCTTCAAAACGCTAGTTAACTAATGGAAACTAAGATCGGTGCTATTATTTTTACCGCAGAATTTTCGAGTTACCTGAACTACTTTTCTTATAAAATTACATCAGGTAGTAATATACAGGAAATATTATTTTCCTGAAAGAGTATACCCTCTCTACGAAGTTTCAACGACGTGTCAACAAAATAATTTTAATAATATCAGAAATATAACAATATTATTGGAAATATGCATAGCGGTGCTATTATTTTTACCGGCACTGTACATACATACATATATTTTCAGCCGATTTGATGCACAAATTCGCTGAAATTTGGAATGTGTTACAGAACTTGGTCTAGAAATAAACGTGACAAATTATATCGAAATCGGTTCAGATTTAGATATAGCTCCCATATATATTTTCGGCCGATTTTCCGCATTTGATGCACCAAACACGCTAGATATGTCCAATTTCCCTGAAATTTGGTATGTGTAACGGAATTTGGTCTAGAAATAAATGTGCCGAATTATATCGAAATCGGTTCAGATTTGGATATAGTTCCAATATATATTTTCGGCCGATTTTCCACATTTGATGCACCAAACACGCTAGATATTTTTTAAAAAAAGATTTTTTTCATGAATGAATGAATTCATATTGTGTCTTTTGTATAGCCCCTATGCAGAATTAGCCTCAACACAAGTTTCATGAAGGGCTACAGGAACAGCATCGCTGATTTCTGGATTTTAGTTCTTTCTCAACCAAGGGTATTGCAGATTTTCGCTTACCTCTTACTGTACAGCAAATCCAATTTGTTTATAAATTTTCTCAAAAATCGAGATCAACGAGTCATTCAAGTATAGTGTTTGCTATCGATCTGAAAAGTAAAAATGAAATTTCTGTTAAAATCCATTTTTTTTATTTTTAACAATATTTTCTGTTCTTAAATAGGATCATCGAATTCTTTCGTCAAATGATGACGCGTTATTAAACTATTTAAGCAATTAATGTGTTTATGTAGTGAAAATACCTAGTATTATTTCTTAATTTAAATTATTTTTGTGGTCTGTTATGATTATTTGATTAAATTTCATTCACAATTTAGTTTATTTCATTCATATAATCCAGTAACTGCAACCCTTCTTGGTACACCGAGTCTGTATCTCTGATAAAAATGTAGACACAACACACATACCCTCACAACAGATATTACCCATCAAAACAATTAATTAATTGAACCCAATAAAAATAATATAAACATTAACAGGCATCAAACGCACAAACTCGTTCGCTTGGGCAACCAGAGAAAAAAACAGCGAATATGAAAGCCAAAAACCAACATCACCACGAGAAGCTCCTCGCCATCATCATCCACTTTGATGATTGTTGATGACGATGATGATCATAGTTATCATCAATATTTTCCGTTTTTATATTTTCACAATTTCATAGAGAAGGGGTGTCTCTAACTGGGAGTTTACTTGTGTACGATTCCTACATATGGGTGGCATACTTCGACAAACATGGGGCGGGCGACACAACAAACATTCATGTGGCTGGCCATCACTCACGCGCATTACATACATACTCATGGTAACAATATTTTTTCAATTAGCTTTTATTAATATGTATGGTATGCAACAAATACAATTCTATCATTACAATAACAGCAAATGAATAAGATTTCGAAATATGGAAATTGTTTTTGTTTTGTTGTTTTCACAACAACTTAACTTAAATGTTCGGTTGGATAAAAACAATTAAAGGCTTAAAAAGCAATAATAACGTCTAATTGTAGGGTATGGTGGGTATTTTAAGTGATTTCTATTAATTGGAAGTAGGAATGTAAATTTTATGTACATACAGTTAGTCAACGAAATTATTGCAAACGATAAATTTTTAAGAATGTAGATTTTAGGAATTACAAGAAGAATATCTTTCAATACTATTGGGTTTTTTCACATATGAGCTGATTTACCTGTTTATGACAACATCAAGGCAATAAATGCAGAAATCGATCGAAAAAAACAAAAACCAAATAATTACAAAAGGAATGAACGTGCAATAAAATCGCGTAATTTTCCTCGATTTTTGTGTAATTAAGGATTTTTATGATTTTTAGGGTATATGGAGGAGATGTAATCTTATGACGCGTCATAACTTTTTGTCATTAATTGATTGTCGTGAATGAAACAAGGGGGTGACGTAGGGAATGGAAGATACCAAGGAACGGTCCTGACCGGTTTTAACATGGCAAAGCCCAGGATTTATCTTGGTCCCTCTTTCATCTCAAGTGGACACTGACCTCCCCGTGGTGTCACCTGGGGAACTGCCTTTAACACCCGTTAAAGGTAGTAAGCTAACATGTGCCGCGCGTTCACCCATAAGAACGTTAAAAACTTGGGTTTGGGCGTCGGGTTAGTAACCCTCCCCTAGAAAAAACAGCCTACTATGAAAAAACGAAAGAAAAGAAAAACGAACCCCTCAAAGTTGACGAACCTCGCAAACGCTTTAAGGACTATGATCTGCGAATCTGCATCTGGAATGTTCGCACTCTTTATAGAGAAGGTGCAGTCTTCGCATTGGCAGACGTACTGAAAAGTACAAGGCCGATATTACTGCCATACAGGAAATACGATGGATTGGGAAAGGCGTCACAACAACACCTAAAGGTGACGCACTGTATTATAGCTGCCATGACGTAAAGCATGGGTTTGGTTGCGGATTTGTAGTTGGTCGGCGGTTAAAATATCTGGTCTCCAGTTTCACCCCAGTGAATGAAAGACTCGCTGCAATTCGATTAAAAGCAATATTCTTCAACATCAGCTTTATTTGCGCTCATGCTCCGACTGAAGACAAGGACGAACAGACCAAAGATATATTTTACGAGCGCTTATAAGAAACGTATGACCGTTGCCCTGCCCATGACATTAAAATTATTCTAGGCGATTTTAATGCCAAAATTGGAATGGAGAATATCTTTGGCCCAACAGTCGGGAATTTCAGTCTCCACAATGAAACATCTGACAATGGTATTAGGCTGATAGACATTGCAGCTACAAAAAAACATGGTAGTTAGCAGTACCAGATTTAATCATATTCATAAGGGCACCTGGCTGTCTCCAGATTAAAGAACAAGTAATCAAATTGATCATGTTGTGATAGATGGAAGACATTCATCGAGTGTGTTGGATGTACGATCTTTCCGAGGCGCAAACATTGGTTCGGATCACTACCTTGTTGCAGCAAAGATACGTACCCGTCTAAACGTTGCAAATAAGGCACGAACAGACACAACGCGGAAGTTGGACATCGATAGGCTGCAAACACAACAAATAGCCACAGCATATTCCACTCAACTAGCCCAATTGCTTAATGAGAACACTCCTTGTCCCGATAACATAACAACACAATGGCAAAATATTGCCCACCCCATGCAAACAGCCGCAAAATCCATACTTGGATACCAGAGACCTCAACAAAGGAATTCATGGTATGACCAGGAGTGTCGTGCTGCTACTGAAGAGAAAAATGCGGCATATAGAACTACTTTTCAATCAGTAGCAACGCGTAGCGCACGAGAGAGATATCGGGAGAAAAGGAGAGAAGAGAAACGCCTTTTCCGCAAGAAAAAGAGAGATGGAAAAGCGGGAGTGTGGAAAAATCGAGATGTACAGGAGAAAGAATGAAGTCCGACAATTCTACCAAAGAGTGAAACATCAAACAGATGGCTTTGGTACAGGGACATCTTCCTGTAGAAACCAGCCAGGTAATCTGGTAACAGATACAGATAGCGTGCTCAGGTTGTGGAAGGAACATTTCTCCAATCTGCTGGTATCCAATAGTAGCGAAGACGATGATACCACAGATCCAATCCCAGAAGATGGTATAGAATGTATACCGCCCGGCCAAGATGAGGTAAAAACAGCAATCAGCCGGTTGAAGAATAATAAAGCAGCAGGAGCCGATGGCTTACCAGCCGAGCTGTTTAAAACCGGAGGCGACGCGCTGATAAGGTGGATGCTAGTTAGCACCATCTGGCAGGAAGAACGCGTACCCGACGATTGGAACCTGAGCATCCTGTGTCCCGTCCACAAGAAAGGAAATAAGACTGTATGCTCCAACTATAGGGGCATAAGTCTTCTCCCTATTGCCTATAAGATAGTGTCAGGGATATTGTGCGAACGACTAAAGCCCATATTCAACGAAATAATTGGACCATACCAATGAGGCTATAGACTTGGCAAGTCCACCATTGACCAGATATATACCCTGCGCCAAATCCTGGAGAAGACCCAAGAGATGCAGATCGACACATATCACCTTTTTGTCGATTATAAAGCAGCCTTCGACAGCCCGCTGCGTCCAAAGGTATTCCAAGCCATGTCTGAATTTGGTATCCCCGCAAAGCTCATCCGGCTTTGTAAAATGACTCTAGCTGACACGAGGTCCTCAGTCAAAATTAGAAAGAACCTCTCCGAACAGTTCAGTGCCAAAAAAGGTTTAGACAAGGAGACAGCCTTTCGTGTGATCTCTTTAACGTCCTGCTGGAAACGGTAATACGAGATGCAAATGTCAAAAGAAATGACACAATTTACACCAATAGCCACATGTTACTTGCTTATGCTGATGGCATAGACATCATGGGACGATCAGTAAAGGACGTAACTGATACCTTTAGGAAGGTCGAAGCAGAATGTGCGAAAGTGGGTCTGGCGGTAAACGGCGAAAAGATCAAATTGATGGTGTCGACGCGCAAAGCGTGCATAGAACTTGGACCAACTGTGAAAGTTGGTACCTATAATTTTGAGGTAAAGTAGGTAGTAGCTTTTTTCCAAACTTCAGTTTCAGTTAGAAATGGGCAATACCGGTCCACAGCTTCTGATACTTTCCCCAACATTTAAAAAATGTCACTAAAATGCGCGATATCTCTTGAACGGAGCAACCAATTTGGATATCCTAATATTTTGTCTAAAACTTTTTTTCTGAAATGGCCCATATCGGTCCTCTCCTTAGGGTACCTCCCGCAGAAAAATTCAACATTTGTGTCTAAGTGCAGTTTAGGGTCTGTTCGTAAATCCTTTGGAAATGCATACCGATGATGTTCCATATGATCCTGTTTACAGCGATATTATGTTTTCCGTGGACAAGTCCATGCTTCCTGGCATACTAGTCCAAAAGTTATACGATGATCCACTGAAATGACTAGTGGGCGCGATATCTATCGAAAAAATATGACTCTCAAAATAAGATCCACTTAGATAATGGACTATGTCGGTCCATTCCTTTAAGTACTTCCTCCGCAACACTTTTGAACTTTAATTCTAATCCACATTTCTTCGGCAAGTTCAAATGTCCAAAAAGTGTTTTAATTCACATGGGCTGAGGGTATATCTCTGTCAGCAAAGCCTACGGATACTTCTTAACTAAACTTCTTCATAAAGGAATCGAAATATTAAATTACATTAAAGAAAGTTTGGAAGAAATTTTTGAAAAAAGTTTAGCGTTATCTTGCTCAAAAACCATTTTAGTATATGCCGGCTGGGTTTTTGAGCTTTCGGGTCATTATATTTAAAAGTATTGACTTACTCCGGAAAAAATTGTACCGTTGTAAATGAGGCCGCTAGAAAAACTTCACGTTTTCCGAATTTTTTGTCGGAGGTACCCGAAGCGTGGACCGATATACATATGTAGTCCATATTCCAACCTGATACACGACTGCATGAAATAATACGATGTGCATAGTCTGCACCAATCAGAAACTCCCTGCGAGAATTACCATTTACCATTTTGGTTGGTGCCGTCAGGGTTTCTTGGGGCTTTCAGGCCAATATCTCAGGAAGTATGGACTTGCGCAAGAAAAGAATTGTAGCGTCGTAAAGAGAGCCGCAACGACAACCTACTAAATAATTAAAAACGATCCGAGAGTAGCTCTTCACTTTATCTGAATTTTGTGTGGGAGGTACCCGATGGGTGGACCAATATAGTCCACATTCGAACCCGATCTATATCTGGCAGGAATAATACGATATGCAAATTTGGGACCAAATCGATTGCTCCCTTCGAGAGTTATCGCTCACACCATTTTACAGAAAAATTTTGAACTTTTGTAGGGGAGGTACCGGAAGGAGTGGACTGATATGGCCCATCTTTCAACTTAAACAAAGTTTGGACAAAATATTACGATATCCAAAATTTGGTTCGAATCGGTTGATCTGTTCGAGAGTTATCGTGCGCACCAGCCAGCTAGCCAGAGAGACAGACTGACGGACATGGCTAAATCGAGTACAATTGTCTCGAATTTGGTCCACACTTTGCACATCGTGAAATTTCAACCAGGCTTAGATGAGGTTCCAATATGGACTCAATCGGTCCATTCCTCCGGGTACTTCCCACACAAAATTTCGGAAAAGTTCAGTTTAGGACCTGTTCACGAATCGCTTTGACGTTTGTTGTAGCAACTTGCATTCACTGCCCCCCATATAACGGTATAAGCTTCACCAGGGGCAAGTCCATACTTCCTGAGAAAATAGACTGAAAGGTACAAAAAAGCCCTATGACACCGTGTGTATTGGTTGGAGCGCAATATAACACTCGAACGGATCTGCCGATTCGGTCCACAATTTGGTCTTTGTAATGTTAAACAAACTTAGTTCAAGTTTAAAGATAAGTCATATCGGTCAACTCCGTCGGGTACCTCCCCCACAAAAGTTCAAAAATATTCGGAAAAATTGTGCCCACGATAACTATTGATGGGAATGACCGATTTGGTCCATACTTTACACATCCTAAAATATCTACCAGATATAGATCAGGTTCGAACATGTACTATATTTGTCCACCCATTTGTGTACCTCCCACACAAAATTGTGGATAAATTCACTTTAAGACCTGCTCTCGAATCACTTTGATTTTTGTTGAAGCAACTTGCATTAGCTGTTTCAATAACGACAGTAAAAGTTTTTTCAGGGGCAAGTCCATACTTCTTGAGAAAAGAGCCCGAAAGTTGTAAAAAACCTCTATGGCACCATATGTAGTGCCTGGAAGGCTCGAACTGAATATATTACCGAATATAGCTATATTATGTTTTTCGCAGGCTAGTGTGATAATCCTATCCATACTTTTGTCGGTGCATACGGCCAACATTTTGAAACCCCCCCTAAATACATAAGTTTTTTTTTTTTTTTTTTTGGGAAAAAAGTATTTCTATCCATACAGGATGAGGGTATATCTCTGTCGGCAAGGCCGACTGATACTTTTTTACTTGTTTTATAATATTTTGTGTCAAATTTGTTATATTTTAGTGGTCTATCGAAATGTTTTTATATTTGTCCTAAGAATAGTTTTAGAACGATCAATTATTCAATATTTTCTTTGAAATTTTGTTATCTATAACAACAATTATTTAGTTGCAGAACATACAGGAATGTTTGGGCTTTTAACAGTAGACTAATAATAATAATTAGCAAATAGCCATGTGGTTTCTTTCCTTATTTCTTAAATTTTTTCATTCAGGTAAGAGATTCGTAACAATTTGAAATAAGAGATTTTTTGGTACTTTAAAAAAATTATATATTACTGTTTTGTCAATTAACAGACATAGTAGTGAGTTAAAAATATCGAAATGTGCATTTAGTCATGGTTTTACAGGTCAATAGCAAATTCTGTTATATTTAAAATACATACATACTTCTTTGCCATCAAACATTTTTCTGGGTTATGTTTGATGCTATGCTGTTGACTTTGTTCATAGCACAGTACAGCAATAGTTTTCGTTTTTGTTTTCTTGACTGCGGCTGTTTACTATGCTGTTAAAATGTCTGCAGCACAGCATAGCAACAGCATTCGTTTTTGATTTTGATGACTATGCTATGCTATGTGCTGTGAAGATTTCAGAAGCACAGCATAGACCATGTGCTGTGCTACTTTTATGTTCGCAGCATAGCATAGCAACAGCATTCGTTTTTGATTTTGATGGCTATGCTATGCTATGTGCTGTGAAGATTTCAGAAGCACAGCATAGACCATGTGCTGTGCTACTTTTATGTTCGCAGCATAGCACAGCAACAGTTTTCGATTTGGTTTTTGAAAACAGCACAGCATAGCAATAGCATATTTTTAGTGATTTCAGTGCTGTGCTGGTAGCAAATTCAAACACTGATCTCCACTATTGGGTGGAATTTTGACGAAAAAGATGAATAATTCAAAAATTGTTTTTCCTATAAAACCATAAAAAAATAAAATTAGAATAATATGATTTTTATTTTCTTCGTTTTTTGCAAATAACATGAATATTATAGCTCCCAGCTGCACGACTTAGACATCATTTTATTTCTCACAGTGTATGGATGCTGCTGTAATTTTTTAATATACATATGTACATAGTTTTTGTAAGTACAAGCGCTATTATTTTAAAAAATATGATTGTAAATGCGTACAATTTTGTAAGAAATTATTTTTTTCGCGAATCCGTTAAGACTTTTCATAAGTATTTTTCTATTATCGCAAAAGGTAAAAATTTTGTAAACAGTAATAGGATATAGCAGCTTATTATATTACGCCGCGATTTTTTGTAGATTTATTTCTAATTATTAAAATTAAAATGCCTATATCTTTTGCGCGTAGCGATCAAAGTTAGTTACAAAAACAGATTTGTAATCACGATTATTTTCTTAATCTACAATGTACCAAAAATCATTGACGTAGTATTATTATTATTATTACACTGTGCAACACTGGAAATGCAAACAACTTCTAATGGGCATTTTCTGAAAGTACATATTGAGGCTACAAAAACCTTAATTGGATTTTGTGTTCTTAGATCGGGTTTAGATTTTATGGCCTCATCTAAACCGACCTAAAATGAGCCTTTTTTCCAGTGATCGGACCTTTATCTCCGAAACTAATAAGAATTTTGCTTTGCAGTCTTCAGCAATATTGTAGCCGTAAAGTAGTAGAACTTATGTGTGAAACAGATGAACTAGGAAAAGCTGCATATAGCGCATCAAACTCGTTAAAATATAGAAAAGTTTACATAATTTCTGAAATTCTGGTCAGTAACAACTAAACTGTTGGTAGTTGAAACAAGTAACCATTCTAAAAATTTTCCAAATAATGTGACCATGTAATATCGCCGGTATTAAAAGATGGGGATTAGTTAAATGAGGTTCAAGTATCTCGCGAAGCCAAAGCACGCTGAGTCTCCGGCCTTATAGCTCGACGGAATGGGGGGAGTTCGTTGCCTCAAAGATACTTGTGTCAGCTGACGACAGTACAAATTAATAATAGTTGCGTGCTATATAAGGAAGGAGGAGATAATCGGACGGATATATAGAGGAAAATGAAAATCAGAAATGCTCCAAATCGTTAGGTTTTAAAGATGGTGCTGCACCTAACTAGCCCTCCCGCCATTATTACCTCGTTAAAGATTCCGTTAATTAATTATTGGTAATACCCAAACAGCAAGCTGACCATTTTACCATCACATTCTCAAACAGACAAGAAAAGGTTTTACATTGAACTCATTTTGAGCAAATTTATTGGTGAATGAACCATACAATACAATTCCCGGATTTCAATGAAATATCTTTGTTTAAATTCATTATAATTTTGAAGCCATATAATTCATTATTTGAATAGGTAGTATAATTATGTGTAAGATATGTATATCCTTAATATGTTTTATATAATGATAAAAATTTAAGTAATCCTAAAAATTTAAATAAGAGGGAAATTACGTTATCTATGCTAGCATGCAAAAAGTAAAATATCAACGAACTGCAATAATACAAAGGACCCCACTGTACGTGATTTGATAAACTTAGTATCTGCATAAACAAACGACATGTATCTAGAAGTCAAGTGTATGTTTCGATAGTTAACGTTACTTTGACTGGTAAAGAAGTTAAATGTTAATCTCCTAAAATATCACACAGCATCAGCTGTTGTTCTCAACCAACAATTGTAGCTTTTCAAAATTGTTTGTATAATAAGAGATCTTAATATGTAAATTTACTCACATTAGCTCTGCTCGTCGCTGCCGTCGAAAGATCTTCCGATGCGTTGACTGCTGTTACACTTCAGTTGGTGTCGTTTCTCTGACACTGCTATTTCTTATGTAGTTGGCAAATAAGAGAGATTCACAGGAACCTTTGTACGTATGTTCGTTTAAATGTTAACCTAATTATTCATAGGGTAAACTCTGTTAGATATAACAGCAAATGATCAGTGAAGTAATGGAATCAATACACAGCGGTAAACTGCCTCCAAATAAAATAAAAAGAGGGAGGAGGAGAACTAGGAATGCTAAGCTACACTTTTGTGGCTCTTATTTGATTATGTTTGTCTGTACTATTGTGTATTGATTTCACTATTTCACTGAAACTGTACCACAAACTATTAACAAACCAGAAAGTTCAACTTATATTAATGATTTAAGGTTTTTTGATGATTATGATGTTCAAGCTTTATGAATTCTAAGTGGCAGCGTATTCTTATTCACATAAGGGACAATTACCCCCCTAATTTACACTTGATATGCTGAGATTCCAAACATGCGTTGATTATTCAAATATATTGGATAGCAATTTGTGCTCAGTATAATTTGTTTCCACAGCTCCTTATTACCGTACGCCTCTGTGAACTCCAGGTTCGCTGGTTTTGCACCCACAATACCTCAGGAAATATTAGAGTGATTTTGCTCGATAAAACTTCTGACACTATGCCTGTTTAAAATGCACAAAATGATGGTGGAAAGGCGATTTTGGTATTATGATATTAATCGCGTAACAATTTTCTTCACTTTATAATTATTTCCTTTCGCAAATTCGTGATTTGTATGTCATAATTGTCGCTTGCACACCAAAAACGCACGTATCACATGGTAACCAAACCGAACTGAGGTTCTGGTGCTGATGTTGCTGTGGGGTTTCTAATTCCAAATTGTTCCTCTAGAAAATTTGTTGGAGGCTGGTGTGCTCAATTAAATTGAGTAATTAATCCGTCTAAAAGTGTGAAAAATGGTAATGCGTTCAAATGGTTTGATGGATCTTATATTTCACGAATTTATCAGAATTTTTAATCAACGATTAACATTTACCTATGGAAATTGAACATTGCATTTGTATGTTTAATAAAACTTGAGTATGTCGTAATTTTATTTATTAAAATTGCTTTAAAGGTTATTAAGTTGAATTTGGAATGAATAACCTTTTTGATTCAAACTAAACACTGAGGTTGCAGGTGACAAAATGCCCGAGTTTCTAGGAAATTTATGCAAAGAACCCTTGTTAATGGTAATATCTAGCACAACACTTCCAGACCTAAAAACGGATAAGTTTGCTCATGAGCAAAGAAGCGGTAATAAAGGAGGTTTAGGCGAGATAGCAAAAGAACATTGCGACCAATAGATGTCACTGAGATCAAATAAAACGGATATAAACAACAGTAACAATTATTGTACGCCAATCGCAAAAATGCAAAAATTTCGTTTGTCGTGTCTAGAAATTTAAATTAATATTAGAAAAAAAGGTAATGCGGTGACACGCTACAACCATCAATTCTTCAGAACATTCTGAGACTCTAAAATGGTTATTTCACGTTGTTTAAGGGGTATTTCATAACATACCTTTTACAAAACTTATTTCAAACAATGTTCACACAGGCTGTTTATTCTCATGTTGGGGATTTCAATGAATTATTGAAATATTAACCAAATTGTTGTTGAAAATGTTGCTATAAACAAGGCGATAAATGCATTTTACAACAATACAATGTTCTGAAGAGTTGTGTATTACATTCCACAGAATATTTTCCCAAAAGGTAATATTAAGAAGACTTTAACATTTTGGGAGATACGCTGCGAAATATACACAAATTATAGAATTTTTAGATATATTATAAAATTTGAGGCAATAAATGCAGTTTTTCGAGTTCACTATTCCTCCAAATATTTTCTTCTTGCTCTTATCTACAAGTTTGCTGCAGATGTCAAAACAAGATTCGTATTGGTTTCAGAGATACATCCCCGATTTGTTTTTAAAATTCGATCTTTAACCATTTTTAGATGAGGCCATAAAAACCGAACCCGATCTAAGAAAACAAAACCAAAATATGGTTTTTGGCTATTGGTCCTCTACTTTCATAAAATTCAGGACAGAAGTTGTTTGCACGCGATTCGCTCAAAAATGTTGCACAGTGTTATTATTTTTTTTTTTTTTTTTTTTTTTTTGTATAATTTGACCACTTTTATATTTTGTTTTATTTTTTTTAATTTATTTTATTTTGTTGAATTAATAAACATGTATAAGAATTAAACTGTTAAAAAATAAATTAACAATGGTTATTTTTTTATTTAAAATTTTGTAATAATTTTGGTTTTGCAATAATTTAGTTTAATAACAGTATAGAAACAATTTATGTATATGCGAATTTTATAACAAATTACTTTGCTTCTCCACAACAACCAAACAAAAAATCCCTTAGAAAATCGAACAAATTTGGAACGAAGAATCTTAAGATTCTTCCGAAATTGTTCAGAGTCTTCGGGCATCCGAACTTTGGTTTGCTTGGTAATTGAGTCATTAAATCCAATGTGTAGATTTGCCAAATTCCAAATTGGAATTGCCTAATCTTCATAATCATCTATTGAAAATTCTTGTCGTATGCTAAATGTACATTTTTTTTATATTTTTGTGTGAGCGTGTATGTAAACAAACAAATGAGCACAGCGTAAAAATTTCTTAGATAAAAATTCAACGAAAAAGATAGCGTGAAACATTTGTGCAACATATGTTGGTGACATGTCATGTTTTGTTGTTGTTGCTGTTTTTGTAGAACAATTTCATACTTCATACGATAATCGTAATATGTTCTATGTCTGTCTTTGCATTCTTTTTACTCATCACATTCACACATAGTCATCATTATTCTCATTGTCGTATTCCTTGTTCTATTCTTTATGGCCTTGTGTGTTACTAGTTCGTTGTTGTTGGTGTTATTGTTGTTGTTGCTGATATCTTGTGTGGGAATGTACGCACATTTATCAGCAGAACCACATGTAAGATTACATTCAAGCTACTGTTGTTTTTGTGTGCTGTATTTCTGTAAAGGAATATGTATGTATGTGGATATGTGTGTGGCTTTGTTTGAATGAGCACTTCCATATTTGCATCTTCTGGGTATTGCAATCTTTGTCATTGCATTTTGAAAATTCGTCTTGTCTATGCTGGTCGGTCGTTAGTTCGTTCCGTTCATATGATGACTCGCTTGGTTTGCGTTTTCTTTTGCTTCTGATGTGTCCTAGAAATCTGATTGTAAGCAAACATGAGCAGGCATTGCATTGTTTTTTCATTTAAAAAGAAAATTTGCCACATTCGAGTAAAAGCGTAAAGTAATGAAAACCCCCAAATTGAAAACTAAAATTCCCGCATGATGGAGAAAAATAACAAAAGAATAACAAAAAACCGAAAGATTTGTTGTTGAGGTTGGTTTTGTGATAGGATATGGTATTAGGTTAGTTGTTGTAATTTTCACCCACACTATGTTGCACCGACGATAACAAGAATCGGTCCATAGGGTCCGAAACTAAGTTTTTAGACGTTGTAAAATTTTTTGAAAATCTGTTCACTATACTTCCTATTTTTTTCTCTCAGTGTACCTGGCATCTTTGTTTTAAACCTTGAAGAATTATAATGGTGATTATGATGATGACGGCAATGATAACCATCAGATAGTGATTACGATAGAATGATGACGAATGTAATATTCATTTGCATTTGAATTCGTTTCAAGTAGATTACTGTCACTGTGTTCTTTGAATCTCTGCCAAAATGTGTTATACCGACATACAAATGTAAGTAATACTAAGACATTCAATGGCAGTTTTAAATACTGAAACAGGTACATATGTACATATTTATAGTAAAAGCGCTACTAAACCTAGAACCAGAATGATATACCTTCGTAAATAGATCTAATGTTAGCCGATTAACTCAAGGTACAGCTTTTAAATGGCTATTCACCACTTGACCGTTACTCCAAAAAAGGTCAAATAATATTGTAGATCTTTAGTGGAAAGAATTCTGCAGTGATATTGCAATTCCATCACCTTCACTAGTCGAAAGATCCTTAAGCTCGATATGTTGTATCCATGGCAAAACTGAAAACTGCTGATTTGAATCACCTTCTTGGATGGCGACATTTATAATCTTCTTCGGCTCATAAAAAATGCATAATCTAAAAATTGTTTCACCTACACGGTCGGTGTTACAGAGGAATTTCCAACAATGACGATGGAGCAACCGGCAGAAAGGGGAAGCATTTCGTAAATGTGGAACTATGGAAGATGAGATGGTGACAAACGTTGCAACCCATGGCCTCAATTTTGGCACTTGCCAATAGCCTTGGAACAGTAATATAAAAGTCAGAAAACCGTCAATAGATTATTTGAGAAACGCAATCAGAAAAACCGATTAAAGTTGCAGCGTTGGAATCAAAACCAGCTAACGTGTTACCGAACCCAGGGAAATGGATGATTGGACTTCTGTCATGTAAACCGGCGTAGAGCTGTCTTGAAATTGCTACTATAAGTTGAGGTGCCACCGAACAATAATTCTAGTTTTCGACCCTTCGAAATCATGACACACTGATCAACAATATCGAAAGAACTAACGCCGACAAAGACTCTCTTCAAATCGTCGAAAGAGAATTCTTTTAGATCCTTCAGTTGTCTTTTAAGATTTTTTGAGTTCCTCTAAAATGACACCCGTGAGCTTGTCAATGAAGACTACCATCGACTCGTTCAAAAATACCCCCTTCAGCCCGTCTATAAAGAGTATCTTCAGCTATTCCGCAAAGACTACCATAAGTTCTCCTATAAAGACTTCCTTCAGACTTTCGTCAGCAAGCCTATAACGACTACCTTAAGATTGTCTATTAAGACCATCTTTAGTTTGTCTTCAAAGCTTTCTTTCTGTTCCTCTATAAAGACTCCCTACAGCTAGTCTTGCCCTCTGCTCGTCCATAAAATACTCCATCCTGTTGGTCTATAAATACTCCATTCAGCGCGTCTATAGAGAACACCATCAACATGTCTATAGAGACTCCCTTAAGCTAGTTTCAAACAACCTCTTCAGCTCGTCTAAAAGAGCCTCTTCAGCTCGTCTACAAAGACTCCCTTGGCTCTCTTGTCTTCCAGTCGTCTATAAAAGACTCCATTTTATTGGCCTATACAGACACCATTCGTCTATAAAGTCACCATGTAACTCGTTTATAGATATTCCCTTTAGGTCGTCTATAATGAACGGAGTCTTCATAGTCGTCCATCAGCTCCATTATAAATATGCTCTTCAACTAGTTTTAAAGACCCCTTTTAGCTCGTCAATAAGACACTCTTTAGTTCATCCATAAAGGCTCCCTTTAGATCGTCTATAAAGAATCTCTTCAACTTGTCTATAAAGACTCCCTTCCGCTCGTCTATAAAGACTCCCTTCAGCTCGTCTATAAAGACACCTTTCAGCTCGTCTATGAAGACTCCCTTCAGCTCGTCTATGAAGACTCCCTTCAGCTCGTCTATGAAGACTCCCTTCAGCTCGTCTATAAAGACTCCCTTCGGCTCGTCTATAAAGACTCCCTTCAGCTCGTCTATAAAGACTCCCTTCAGTTCGTATATAAAGTCTCCCTCCAGTTTGTCTATAAAGACTCCCTTCCGCTCGTCTATAAAGACTCCCTTCAGCTCGTCTATAAAGACACCTTTCAGCTCGTCTATGAAGACTGCCTTCAGCTCGTCTATGAAGACTCCCTTCAGCTCGTCTATAAAGACTCCCTTCGGCTCGTCTATAAAGACTCCCTTCAGCTCCTATATAAAGACTTCCTTCAGCTCGTCTATAAAGACTCCCTTCAGTTCGTATATAAAGTCTCCCTCCAGTTTGTCTATAAAGACTCCCTTCAGCACCTCTATAAAGACTCCTTTCAGCTTCTCTATAAAGATTCCCTTCGGCTTGTCTATAAAGACTCCCTTTAACTAGTCTGTAAAAACTTTCCTCAGCTAGTCTATACAAAACCCCTTTATCGCGTCCCTAAATACACCCTTCAGCTCGTGTATAAAGACTCCCTTCAGTTCGTTTATAAAGTCTCCCTCTTGTTCGTCTATAAAGAATCTCTATAACTCTTCTTTCATGACTCCCTTTAGCTCTTCTATAAAGACGCCCTTCAGTTCACCTATCAATACTCCCTTTAGCTAGTCCAGAAGAACCCTCTTCAGCTCGTCTATAAAAAAACCCTTTATCGCGTCCCTAAAGACACTTTTCAGCTCGTCTATTAAGTCTCCCTCCAGTTCGTCTATAAAGACTCCCTGCAGCTCGTCTATAAAGACTCCCTGCAGCTCGTCTATAAAGACTCCCTACAGCTCGTCTATAAAGACTCCCTGCAGCTCGTCTATAAAGACTCCCTACAGCTCGTCTATAAAGACTCCCTGCAGCTCGTCTATAAAGACTCCCTTCAGCTCGTCTATAAAGAATCTCTTCAACTTGTCTATAAAGACTCCCTTCCGCTCGTCTATAAAGACTCCCTTCAGCTCGTCTATAAAGACACCTTTCAGCTCGTCTATGAAGACTCCCTTCAGCTCGTCTATGAAGACTCCCTTCAGCTCGTCTATAAAGACTCCCTTCAGCTCCTATATAAAGACTTCCTTCAGCTCGTCTATAAAGACTCCCTTCAGTTCGTATATAAAGTCTCCCTCCAGTTTGTCTATAAGACTCCCTTCCGCTCGTCTATAAAGACTCCCTTCCGCTCGTCTATAAAGATTCCCTTCCGCTCGTCTATAAAAAGTCCCTTCCGCTCGTCTATAAAGACTCCCTTCCGCTCGTCTATAAAAAGTCCCTTCCGCTCGTCTATAAAGATTCCCTTTTAGCTTCTCTATAAAGACTCGATTGAGCTCGCCTATAAAGACTCCCTTCAGCTCGTCTATAAGGACTCCCTTCAGCTAGTCTATAAGTACTCGCTTCAGCTAGTCTATAAAGACTTCCCTCAGCTCGAATATAACGACTCTCATCAGCTCGTCTTTAAAGACTCCCTTCCGCTCGTCTATAAAGACTCCCTTCCGCTCATCTATAAATACTCACTTCCACTCGTATATAAAGACTCCGTTCAGCTCTTCCATAAAGACTTCCGCGGCTCCTCTATAAGGACACCCTGCAGCTTGTCTATAAAAACTCCCCTCCTCTCGTCTATAAAGACTCCCTTCCGCTCGTCTATAAAGACTACCTTCCGCTCGTCTATAAAGACTGCCTTCCGCTCGTCTATAAAGACTCCCTTCCGCTCGTCTATAAAGACTCCCTTCCGCTCGTCTATAAAGACTCCCTTCCGCTCGTCTATAAAGACTCCCTTCCGCTCGTCTATAAAGACTCCCTTCCGCTCGTCTATAAAGACTCCCTTCAGCTTCAGCTTGTCTACAAATACTCCCTTCAGCTCGTCTATAAAGATTCCCTTCAGCTCGTCTATAAAGACTCCCTTCCGCTCGTCTATAAAGACTCCCTTTCGCTCGTCTATAAAGACTCCCTTCCGCTCGTCTATAAAGACTCCCTTTCGCTCGTCTATAAAGACTCCCTTTCGCTCGTCTATAAAGACTCCCTTTCGCTCGTCTATAAAGACTCCCTTTCGCTCGTCTATAAAGACTCCCTTTCGCTCGTCTATAAAGACTCCCTTTCGCTCGTCTATAAAGACTCCCTTTCGCTCGTCTATAAAGACTCCCTTTCGCTCGTCTATAAAGACTCCCTTTCGCTCGTCTATAAAGACTCCCTTCAGCTTGTCTATAAAGACTCCCTTCAGCTCGTCTATAAAGACTCCCTTCAGCTCGTCTATAAAGACTCCCTTCAGCTCGTCTATAAAGACTCCTATCAGCTCGTCTATAAAGACTCCCTTCAGCTCGTCTATAAAGACTCTTTTCAGCTCGTCTATAAAGACTCCCTTCAGCTCGTCTATAAAGACTCCCTTCCGCTCGTCTATAAAGACTCCCTTTCACTCGTCTATAAAGACTCCCTTTCGCTCGTCTATAAAGACTCCCTTTCGCTCGTCTATAAAGACTCCCTTTCGCTCGTCTATAAAGACTCCCTTTCGCTCGTATATAAAGACTCCCTTTCGCTCGTCTATAAAGACTCCCTTTCGCTCGTCTATAAAGACTCCCTTCAGCTTGTCTATAAAGACTCCCTTCAGCTCGTCTATAAAGACTTCCTTCCGCTCGTCTATAAATACTCCCTTCCGTTAGTCTATAAATACTCCCTTCAGCTAGTCTATAAATGCTGCCTTCAGCTAGTCTATAAATGCTGCCTTCAGCTAGTCTATAAAAACTCCCCTCAGCTCGTCTATAAAGACGCTCTTTAGCTCACCTACAAAGACTCCCTGCAGCTCATCTACAAAGACTCCCTTCAGCTCGTCTATAACGACTCCCTGCAGCTCGTCTATAAAAACTCACTGCAGCTCGTCTATAAAGACTCCCGTCGGCTCGTCTACAAATACTCCCTTCCAAATACAAAGACTCCCCTCGGCTCGTCTATAAAGACTCCCTTCCGCTCGTCTATAAAGACTCCCTTCCGCTCGTCTATAAAGACTCCCTTCCGCTCGTCTATAAAGACTCCCTTCCGCTCGTCTATAAAGACTCCCTTCCGCTCGTCTATAAAGACTCCCTTCCGCTCGTCTATAAAGACTCCCTTCCGCTCGTCTATAAAAACTCCCTTCCGCTCGTCTATAAATACTCCCTTCAGCTCGTCTATAAAGACTCCCTTCAGCTCGTCTATAAAGACTCCCTTCAGCTCTTCTATAAAGACTCCCTTCAGCTCGTCTATAAATACTCCCTTCAGCTCGTCTATAAAGACTCCCTTCCGCTCGTCTATAAAGACTCCCTTCAGCTCGTCCATAAAGACTCCCTTCAGCTCGTCTATAAAGACTCCCTTCAGCTCGTCTATAAAGACTCCCTTCAGCTCGTCTATAAAGAATCCCTTCAGCGCGTCTATAAAGACTCCCTTCAGCTCGTCTATAAAGACTCTCTTCAGCTCGTCTATAAAGACTCCCTTCAGCTCGTCTATAAAGACTCTTTTCAGCTCGTCTATAAAGACTCCCTTCAGTTCGTCTATAAAGACTCCCTTCAGTTCGTCTATAAAGACTCCCTTCAGTTCGTCTATAAAGACTCCCTTCAGCTCCTCTATAAAGACTCCCTTCAGCTCGTCTATAAAGACTCCCTTCAGCTAGTCTATAAAGACTCCCTTCAGCTCGTCTATAAAGACTCCCTTCAGCTCGTCTATAAAGACTTTCTTCAGCTCATTTATAAAGACTCCCTTCAGCTCCTCTATAAAGAATCCATTCAGCTCGTCTATTAAGACTCCTTTCAGCTAGTCTATAAAGACTCCTTCCGCTCGTTCATAAAGACTCCCTTCCGCTCATCTATAGAGACTCCCTCCAGCTCGTCTATAAAGACTCCCTTCAGCTCGTCTATAAAGACTCCCTTCAGCTCGTCTATAAAGACTCCCTTCCGCTCGTCTATAAAGACTCCCTTCCGCTCGTCTATAAAGACTCCCTTCCGCTCGTCTATGAAAACTGCCTTCAGCTCGTCTATGAAAACTCCCTTCAGCTCGTCTATAAAGACTCCCTTCAGCTCGTCTATAAAGACTCCCTTCAGCTCGTCTATAAAGACTCCCTTCAGCTCGTCTATAAAGACTCCCTTCAGCTCGTCTATAAAGACTCCCTTCAGCTCGTCTATAAAGACTCCCTTCAGCTCGTCTATAAAGACTCCCTTCAGCTCGTCTATAAAGACTCCCTTCAGCTCGTCTATAAAGACTCCCTTCAGCTCGTCTATAAAGACTCCCTTCAGCTCGTCTATAAAGACTCCCTTCAGCTCGTCTATAAAGACTCCCTTCAGCTAGTCTATAAAGACTCCTTCCGCTCGTCCATAAAGACTCCCTTCCGCTCATCTATAGAGACTCCCTCCAGCTCGTCTATAAAGACTCCCCTTTATCGCGTTCCTAAAGACACCCTGCAAATCGTCTATAAAAACTCCATGCAGCTCGTCTTTAAAGATTCCTTTCAGCTCTTCCAAAAAACTCCCTTTAGCTCGTCCATAAAAACTCTCTTTAGCTCGTCTATAGAAGACCCCTTTATCGCGTCCCTAAAGACACACTTCAGTTCGTCTATAAAGTCTCCCTCCATTTCGTATATAAAGACTCCATTTAGCTCATTTATAAAAACTTATTTCAGCTTGTCTATAAATATTTCCTTTAGCTCGTCTCTAAACAATCACTTCGTTTGGAATGACAATCTTCAGCTTCTCTATAGAGACTCTCTTCGACTCTTCTATAACGACTTCCTTCAGCTCGTCTGTAAAAACTCCCTTCAGAAGGTCCATAAACACCCCCAGTAGCTCTTCTATAAAGACTCCCTTCTAAATATAATGACTTTAAATTTTTTAATAAATTCTTTTTTAAATACATATTTCCATCTTTCTCCCATACCATTCTCCTTCCATAATTTTACTTTAATGACAACAACTCTCTTTTATTTTACATTTCCATTTGCCATCGATAGGTAGGTAGGAGGAGTAGATTAATGCAAATGCCACCATTAAAATGAGCAAACAATTCGATTACCGTTCTTTGTCCTTCTTGTTAGCCTGCGGGGGCAAATTCAGTTCAATATGATCTTCATCTTCAAAAGGCTTTTTGTCTTTGTTTCCTTTGATACTTAAGCAGAAACAACTGAGAAGAGAAAGCAAAAAAAAAAAATCAAAAATGCCAAAAGAATAAACAAAATGCACACGGGTTTTAAAGCATGCGAACACTTTTGTCGACCGACCGACCGACCGACCATACTACTTACATACTCACTCTGAAGAGTCCTTTAAACAAAACATCAGACACATGACAGGAAACCTAAAGGAACAGTGTATGAATCCTTAGAGTAAAATGATAAAAACCATCAAGACGATGATGATGATGAGGATGGTGGCAAGTACAAAGCTAAAAGGTATGGTAACGCATACCACCATAAAATTCATTCCGTTTTTGTTGTTGAGGAGTTGTTGTTGTGTTGCAATAAGAGGAGTTACATACGACTGCACAAAGGTAGCATAAAGGATGTGAAGATATTATGGCATATTTTTCGCAAATGAGTTGAAAGATATGTAAAAATGTATTTTGTTGTTGTTGTTTTTCTTATGGGGAAAGGAAGATAGTTGGTTAATAAGTCAAAGTGGGACTGTGCCAAATGTTAAAAATTGGGGAATAAATTGATAAAACATGGGGACATTAAAGGAACAGTTCTGTAAATTTGGTTTTTTTTTATTTCCGGGACAATCTGGAAGTGATAAGAGGTTTTTTTAGAAGGCCAGACCAAACTCATTTTATTGTGATAAATATTTGTTTGAGTGAAAATGCAAGGAAATAGTTTTCAAACCACAGATGTTTGATAGCAGTTCGAATGAATTTGAATTCGAGTCGTTTCATAGGCATTGATTTCAAGGTTTCAGGTTTTTAATATAATTATGTCAAGCTATCTACATACATATGTATAACTTATGTACATGTGTATATGCATATGTATATTAATATGTATGAATTTTTTACTTGCAATTTAACAACAATTTCAGACGACATACAGAAGAGTGATCAAATCCATACAAAATCGTATGAACGTACTTCTTTTCCACACCACCAACAACAAAAAAAGGAAACAGAACAATGCTTATTGCATCCTGCAACTGGCCAGGAAATGTACTGTTATACAATGATGATGTGAATGAAGTACGAGTATGTGTTGCTGGCTGGCTGTTGTTCCTAGGACCTTAACAGCCAAACAACCAACCAAAATGGCAACGTCTTTTTGAAAAAAAAGGAAGAAGTGCACTTGAACAACAACTTGAGAGTGAATAAAAGTAGATCTGGGTACTTTCCACATGACTAAATGTGTTTTGTATTAACCAAACACTGTGTCACTAGTGTCAGCAGTAAAGTACGGACACAGACACACGGATACACTGGCACTGTACAAACAAACAAACCACAGGATGGCATAACCATTGTCACACATACACATCCTTGATAAAGGATGCGGAACTTTGGGTCTCACAAATATGCATATGGTACGAAAAATGCCATTGCCTTGTATGCTGAGGAGGGTCGAGTTGGGTTGACTTTTTTTTTGCTTTCTGTCACTTCCAAAATAAAATATAAACTAAAACAATTGAATTTTCTAAAGAAGTGAATGCAAAAAAACACATACACGCCACAGTTCTATTGTTGCACACCGCTCACCCCTTACTTTATCCTTGTTCCAGATTTTTTTTTATAACAAAAAACCCATTATTTGTAATTTCATCACCCCATAACCGACTGATGACTCTGTTGCATGAATGACTCGTCCTTTCATTCTTTAGAATCGAATTAAAATGTAAAAGCAAACGAAGAGAATAAAGGACACAGAAGAGAATAAAATGCGAAATAAAACAATAAACTTTAATTTGCTCAAAGATTTATGATATTTTTGGGACAAAAATGTTCCACCAAAAACCTTTTTGTGGACATGTACACCACATTCTAGTTATACGCAGGGACCCGTAAATATTGTAGCAATATTTTTTTTCTATTTAAAAATAGAAAATATGTATGTTTTTATTTAATATTTCGAAGGGGTTTCCAGTTATTCCATTTGCACTATGCACTACTGCTGCAAAATAAATCGAATTATATTTGCTTTGGTTTTCAGATTTAATAATTGGTTTAAATGAAATTTAATTTGTGGTTATTTTTAAAAAGAATTGAAATTGAAAAAATATTTGGGTATAAAGTTTTGCCAGAGCAATACAATAAAATAAATTTTCGTAACATTTGTTTATGCGTGGGAAGAGAGTCTTCATAAACGAACCTAAGGATGATTTTATAGCCAATTTAAATTGATTCCTTATAGACGGCTGGAGGGGGACTTTATAGAGGAGCTGAAGGGAGTCTTTATAGCCAAGCTGAAGGGAGTGTTTATAGACGATTGAAGGGAGTATTTATAAACGAGTTGAAGGGAATCTTTACAGACGAGCTGAAGGGAGTCTTTAAAGGCGAGCTGAAGGCAGTCTTTAAAGGCGAGCTGAAGGCAGTCTTTAAAGGCGAGCTGAAGGCAGTCTTTAAAGGCGAGCTGAAGGCAGTCTTTATAGACAAGCTGAAAGGAGTCTTTATAGCCTAGGTGAAGGGGGTCTTTATAGCCTAGGTGAAGGGGGTCTTTATAGACGAGCTGAAGCGAGTCTTTATAGACGAGCTGAAGGGAGTTTTATAGACGAGCTAAAGGGAGTCTTTATAGACGAGCTAAAGGGAGTCTTTATAGACGAGCTAAAGGAAGTCTTTATAGACGAGCTGAAGGGAGTCTTTATAGACGAGCTGAAGGGAGTCTTTATAGACGAGCTAAAGGCAGTCTTTATAGACGAGTTGAAGGGAGTCTTTATAGACGAACTGAAGGTAGTCTTTGTGGACGAGCTGAAGGGAGTCTTTATAGGCGAGCTGAAGCGAGTCTTTATAGGCGAGCTGAAAGGAGTCTTTATAGACGAGCTGAAGGGAGTCTTTATAGACGAGCTGAAGGGAGTCTTTATAGACGAGCTGAAGGGAGTCTTTATAGACGAGCTGAAGGTATTCTTTATAGACGAGCTGAAGGGAGTCTTTATAGACGAGCTGAAGGGAGTCTTTATAGACGAGCTGAAGGGATTCTTTATAGACGAGTTGAAGGCAGTCTTTATAGACGAGTTGAATGGAGTCTTTATGGACGAGTTGAAGGGAGTCTTTATAGACAAGTTGAAGGGTGTCTTTATAGACGAGCTGAAGGGAGTCTTTATTAACGAGCTGAAGGATGTCTTTATAGATGAGCTGAAGGGAGTCTTTGTAGACGAGCTGAAGGTAGTCTTTGTAGACAGGTTGAAGGGTGTCCTTATATAAGAGTTGAAGGAAGTCTTTATAGACGAGCTGAAGGGAGTGTGAAGCTGAAGAGAGCGTTTATAGTCAAGCTGAAGGACGACTTAATAAACGAGCAGATGGGAATTTTCATATACTAGCTGAGGGGAGACTTTATGGACAAGCTGAATGGAGTCTTTATAGTCGAGGAGAGTCTTTATAGACGAACTGAGGGGAGTCTTTATAGACTAAATGACGGGACTCTTTATAGACAAGCTGAAGGTAGTATTTATAGTCGACCTGAAGAGGGTCTTTATAGGCGAGCTGAAGAGAGTCTCTTTATGAGAGCTGAAGGGAGTCTTTTTAAGGGAGCGGAAGAAAGTTTTTATGGAGGAGCTGAAGTGAGTATTTATAGACGAGTTGAAGGGAGTCTTTATAGACGAATTGAAAGGAGTCTTTATAGAAGAGCTGAAGGGAGTTTATATAGACGAGCTGAAGGATGTCTTTATAGACGGGCTGAAGTGATTCTTTATAGCTGAACTGAAATGAAATAGTTGTGGAAACCGATGGAAGAGATTCGATGAGGTTGAAGTTTTATAAACGGCCACATTAGAGTCTTATTGGCTACCAAAAAAAGTCTGTACGGACTCCCAGATCCGAGTCGAATTCCTTGTCGACCAGAAGGGAGGCTTAATTAGCGTCCGGAAATAAGTCCCAATAATAATTTTGAGCGCTGTGACCGTTCAGGCCGCAGCTATAAGGCCCAATTTCGTGGGTACAGGGTCAAAATTAAATAGGACACACTGCACACTGCCTAAAATTTAAAAATAATTTTTCTTCTGTATCTGGACTTCGGCCGTAACTTAAGAGTTTCACTCATGGGAAGATGCAAAGTTAACTACGCGTATGGATTATCCTTGGCCTTATAATGAACTTTATATTCAAACTTTCTGTAAGTAGTAATGGCCCAAAAGCTTCAAAACCCTGTCGGATATTGTGCAAGATAACTCTAATACTTTTTCAAAAATTTCTTTCAAACTTATTTTAACATAATTTAATATTTTGAGTCCTTCATGAGGAAGTTTGGTTTCCAAAAATGTTTGGTATATGTCAATGATTTGGTATAAGCCCACGTTACGGTACATACAGATTTTAAAGCATACTCGTACAAAAAATTATTGTGTTTGGTTTGGTTTTGTTGTGTTTTTCTTGGTCAGTGGCTGAGGGTATTTCTCCGTCAGCACAGCTGACTGATACGTCCTTACTTGTTTTATCACTTTCTTACTTCTATTTTTCGAATTTCTCAGAATTTTGTATCATTGAATTCTTGAATTTTCTAACTTAATGATTGATAAAGTTAAATAATGTCATGTCCATTTTGAATTTTCAAAAAAGTTACCAATATCGGATAATGTTTATGTAAATTATTGGACAATTTCAATACAATCAAAATATATCCCTTCTTCCCTTCCTCTTCTTATCTAATCAAATTGTTGTAGTTTCATGCCTCTTGACATCCGTTTCCGTTTAAATTGTTAAACATTTAATTTTGGGTTCACTCACCATTTCCCTCTGCAAAGCCGCATTTTAATTTCAAATTGTTCACAAAAATCTTTCGAAAAAAAGATTAAATTTCAATATTTGCATTGTATTGAAGAGGAAGGCTCTCGGAATGTTTAAAACAAAAGAAGAAGAAGAACAAGAGTGAAAAAAATCACATCACACTAACGGGGCCACTATTGCAGGGCAACAATCAAACAACAATGGTGATAGTGGTGGTGGTTGGTTGGTGACTTTTGACATGTCATTAAATGTTAATGATCCTGAAAACAGCAACTTTACGCTGCATACCATTGTGAATAGTTTCAAACTCACAGAGGAACGAACTGCCGGCCTGTTTGGCCTCGGACTACGAGCATTAAATCAACAAGTAAACATACAAAAACACGCACACACACATATTAATGAAATTATAAAACAAGAACACCGAGAACGGAACACACAAATCCCTTTTTTAAATAAAAATCCAACAAAAACATTGTTGTTGGTGGTGTTGTTGTTTTGAACGGACGGTAGAGAAACCATCACCCTGTTGCTTTTGTTTTAATTAAAGCAGTAACCAATGAACAAGCAAATACTAACAACAGCAACAACAACAACGACAACCACATAAATAACTTGTGTATCTACTATGGTGGGGACAATTGCTTTGATATGATGATGGTACTGCTTGGCAGGACAGGACAGGGCACTGCCGGGCTGGCTGCCTTTCTGCCAGTGATGAACTATTTAAAAGATGACACGATGATGATGGTGATAATGACGACATTGCTGCTACAGTGTGAATAGACGAGAACAAATCTCATGGTTGTCTGTCAATCCACAACTGATGATGATAAACCCCCATTTGCATGCGTCGTCGCGACAGTTTTAAAAGTGTAGAAAAAAATTATTTAAATATTGGTCATTGCATACGCACAAACGGTCCGTCGCCGCTCATCCAAACAAACACAGATAGTGGATAGAACACATATCCAGATTTAGCTATGCCTTCCTTTATTAGAAATGCAAATTGTATATTTTTCTGTTACCCGTGTGTGTGTGTGTGTAAATCTCTAGGTTTTCAGTATAGTTTAGTGTGCATATTTAATCGTCAATTTATTATAGTTTTTTTTTGTTGTTTATGTTTTGTTTTGTCAGCTTGTGAGGGTAGACAATTTGCGACCGATACTGACGAACTGACTCAATGGTTTGAATCTATTATTTCAATCAAATTTGTATTTCATATCAGCTACGATTGTCGGAGTGGTATTCTAAGTTTGTGAAACACTTTGTAATCTTTTGCAAAAATTAATTGTCTTTACAGAAGAGCTGAGGGAATATTTATAGGCGACCAGAAGGAAGTTGGACGGAGTTTTTATAGACGAGTAGAAGGCAGTCTTTATAGATTACCAGAAGATAGTCTTCACAGATGAGCTGAAGGTGGCTTTATAGACGAGCTTAAGGCAGTCTATATAGACCATCGGAAGGGAATCTTTAAAGACGATTTAAAGGGGGTCGTTTTAGAGGAGCAGAAGGGAGCCTTTATTGACGAGCTGAAGGGAGTCATTATAGAGAAGCTGTAAGGAGTCTTAAGAGACGGGAAGGGAGACATTATAGATGTGCTGAAAGGAGTCTTTCTAGAATTGCGGGAGGAAATCTTTACAGACGAACTGAACTGAGTGTTTTAGACGAGCTGCAGGGAGTTTTTATAGACGAGCTGGAGGGAATCTTTATAGACAAGCTGAAGGGAGTTTTATAGACAAACAGAAGAGAGTCTTTATAGACGAGCTGGCGATTACACTATGTGCGGATATTGAATACGAAAGACGTTACCATAACCCCTAAAGCAGACGTACTAAATTATGGTCGTCGAAAGTCTAGACACTAGGAAGCGGTACAAGATGGCTTTGCTGACAGCTGCAGGTATTTAGCCTATGGCTGTAAAAATGAACAGAACCCACAATCTTAGAAATAAATAGAATTTTCATAGATGATAAAAAACATTTGGAAGCTTTCAAAACAGTCTACACAAATACAAACACTCTCTGTGGTAAAAACCTGGCTTTCCGTGCGGGAGGTGGATGAGGGAGTGGTCTTAAATCCACTTGATCTATGCTTGTAAGTCACTTTTTCGATAGTTGTCGAGCCTATCTTTAGGCCAATTATGTACTTACTTCCTTAGCTGGCTTTTTACAGAACATATGCTGCTGTATTTGCTTGTTGCTGTTGTATTTGCCCAATCTGGGATATGTAGCTTTCTGATGTCTCGTTTCACTTGTTCGTTCCAACGAAGTCTTGGCCTTCCAGATCTGCGTGAACATCCGTGCGGCTTCATCATCATTCATTCTTATGACATGACCTAGCCATCGCAATCGTTGTATCTCGATTCGTTAAACTATATTGATGTCGTTGTATAGTTGATACAGCTCGTTGTTCATACCACGTAGATATTCGCCGTCAACGCAGATTGGCCCGTAGATCTTTCGAAGAATTTTTCTCTCGAACACACCAAGCACTGCCTTATCTGCTTGCGCAAGTACCCATGCTTCGGAACCATACATTAGCACGGGCAGTATCAGTGTTTTGTAAAGAGTTTTATTTTTGTTTGACGAGATGTGGCTTTATTCCTAAACTGCTTATTCAGCCCAAAGTAGCATCTGTTGGCCAACACTAGTCTTCTTCGTATTTCACAACTGATGCTGTTTGTTGTGTTTATGGCGGTGCCGAGGTCTTTACTTCCTCAAAATTGTAGGTACCACCATTTACAGATGGTGCGAGATCTGTGGACATATTACACGTCGATACCATCAACATGGTTTTATCGCCGTTTACTGCCAGACCAACTTTAGCAGATTCCCTTTCGACTTTTGCGAAGGTTTCATTTACTTCCTTTATCGATCGACCTTGAAACCTCTTTTCGTAATAAACTCTTCGGAGAGGTTCTTTCCTATTTTAACTGAGGATCAGTTAATGCCATCTTACAAAGCCGAATGAGCTTTGCAGGAATACCAAAATCAGACATGGCTTGAAACACCTTTGAACATATAGGGCTGTCGAAGGATGCTTTCTAATCGACAAAAAGATTGAAAGTGTCGATCTGCATTTCTTGTGCCTTTTCCAGGATTTGTCTCAAGGTAAATATCTGGTTAATGGTGGATTTGCCCGGTCTAAAGCCGCACTGATAGGGTTCAATTATTTCATTTACCATATTCTTTAGTTGCTCAAACAATATGCCAGATACTATCTTATATGCAATAGGGAGCAGACTTATGTCCCTGGAGCCCTTCTCCCTTCTTGCGTGTCGCCTCCGGATTTCAACAGCTCGGCTGATAGGCCATCGGCTCCTGCTGCCTTATTATTCTTCAGCCGGTTTATTGCTGTCTTTACCTCATCTTGGCCAGGCGGTATACATTAAACACCATTTTTTGGGATTGGCTCTGTGGTATCACCGTTGTCTTCGTTAGTATTGGATACCAACAGTTTGGAAAAATGTTATTTCCATATCCCGAGCACATTATCTGTATCAGTTACTAAATTACCTTGCTGGTCTCTACAGGAGGATGAGCCTGTACCAAAGCCATCAGTTTGATGCTTCATTCGTTGGTAGAATTTTCGGACTACATTCTGACTCCTGTACATCTCGATTTTATCATACTCCCGCTTTTCCGTTTCTCCCCTCTCCTTTTCTACCTATACCTCTCTCGTGCGCTACGCTTTGCTACTGATTGTAGAGTAGCCCTATATGCCGCATTTTTCTCTTCGGTAGCAGCACGACACTCCTGGTCATACCATGGGTTCCTTGGTGAAGGTCTCTGGTATCCAAGTATGGATTTTGTGTCTGTTTGCATGGAGTGGGCAATATTTTGCCATTGCGCTGATATGTTATCGGGACGAGGAGTGCTTTCATTAAGCAATGGACCACTTGAGTGGAATATGCTGTGGCTATCTGTTGTGTTTGCGGCTTAACGATGTCCAACTTCCGTGTTGTGTCTGTTCGTGCTTTATTTGCTACGTTTAGCCGGGTACGTGCCTTTGCTGCAACATTATAAGCTTAATCTGACTCTGTGCAACTTCTCAGGGTTGTAGCTACGAAGCTATTGGTGTGTTTTCAATTCTTGGCGTTTGCGACTGCATATGTGTGAATGCTATTTAAACATGCCTGATGTAGGCTTGCTGATCTAAGGGTTCTCTCTTTAAGCGTTTCCTCCAGATCATGAAGATCCCTCCTAAAATGTCTGGGTGATACGGTTCCAGCCCTCACATGGTGACTAGGATGACTCTCACGACGAACACCCAAACAAGGTCTGCAAAGAGAACATGATATTGCGTTGCTGTACGTCACCTCCTACTGATGACATGACGATGTATTTAGTTGCAGTTCTCAGTGCGACTTTCTGACAGATTTGTCACAAACCGACATATCGCGTACTATGTGTTAAACAATATTTCTTTATCTGTACTCCAATGATGCCGCTAAGGGGCTTAAGGACCTTTGTGGCAGATTGCTATGGCACAGGGTAGCCGAAGATGTAGATGCGGAGACCTTCTGTACTGGGGTTCTCTAACGCATTTGTTTGTTACCGACAAAAAACAATAAAATCGTAAATTGTGAATATACGTTGGCAACGCTATTGCTATCGGTTGGATTTAGCGACAACTTTATTTTGGTTACTAACTTACCGACAAATTTCGTTAATTACCGAAATTATAAGCATTTTAATTTTACCATTTTTGTCGGTAACCGAAAAAGCTTGGAGAATCCCATTACAGGTCTTCTAAAAGAAGACTTTCAGATCTTTTGTAAGGAGACCTTCTGATATTCTCAAAGGAGACTTGAAGGCCCCCTAGGGGACGCCTTAGTTTTCTGCAAGAAAACTGTCTGATCCTTTGCAAGAAGACCTTCTGGTCTCCTGTAAGAAGGGCACCTTCTGATATTATGGAAGGGCGCCTTCTGAAATTCTTACTTTGCTTTTATAAGAAGGTCTTCTGTAAGACGTCTTTCAGGTCTTCTATAAGAAGACTTTCTGCTCTTCTTTAAGAAGACCTTCTTCACATCTTTTTTGCTTCTGTGGTTATAGAAACCTTCTCTGTCTACAGAAAGAGGCCTTTCTTGCTTTCTATAAAAATAACTTCAGGCCTTTAAGAGATCTTCAGGGATTTTGGAAGACTTTCTGGTCTTCTGTATGAAAACTTCCAGATCTTCTGTAAGGAGACCTTCTGATATTTTCTAAAAAAAGTTGCATGCCTCCGAGGAGACATCTTGGTTTTCTGCAAGAAAACTTTCTGGTCCTTTGCTAGAAGACCTTCTGGCAGCGTGCTATAGCATCGAGTGGTAGAAGATGTAGATGCGTATAATTTCATATTCATCCTGTGGATCGTGCAATCACATTTCTTCTGTTAACTTGGGAGGGTATTTATCCGAGGAAAGATAGTGTATACAATGTTCGAATACCAGACATTTTTACTTGATTGATGTTTCACACCGTGTGAGGGCACGATTTTCGTTTCAGACTTACTACACAACACAACTCAGAATAGATATGAGCCTTAATTATGTCCCCCCATTGTCTCTTAGGTATAAAACTGTCCCCACTTCGTACATCTGAAGACGGGACTTATCAAATGCAAAACATATCGTGTATTTGTTAGTGCAACAATTTTTCTGGCATTATCAAGCTGACCCTTCAGCTCCTTTGGAAAGAGAAAAACAAATTCAATGTATGTTTGCTTTCCTTTTTTCGTAGCAGGATCTCTCGACTATATCCCAATTTACTAGTGGGGTCTTATAACCTACTACATTTAATCAAAGCCTGAGTTTTTTTGTTTTGTTTTAAATCTTGACACTGTGAATAGTTTCGTGAATTCGTCGAGTTTCGTTTGGTGCAAATGAGTATAGAGTAGACGTATGTATATATGTTTGTTTCTACATAAGTATGTGCATACTATATGTATGTAAATATGTACATAAATATTATGCACTATATGTTGGAACAACCATCCGAAGAAGGTATGCAAATCTATGGGGGTTTCTGTGCTCACCGGATATGGTCTATTTAGAAGATTTTAGTTTATTGTATTTATTATTTCTTCTGTTGTATTTTCTAGGGTGCTGTTGCTATGCTTTTGTTTATTTCAGAATAAATTTACACCACAGGAAGGGGCCAATGGTCAAATGCGTCACCATTGTATTGATGACATAGCATGGAGAACTAACACGTGTTGGATGTTATACAAAGATCATTGCACTGTAAATGTTTTGGGAATAAGGAATATTGATTTTTTTTTTAACTGTAGTAGATTTCGGCAAATACTTTTTTTGAGAAATTAAAATGCGTAATTTGAATTTAAAACGTAACATATAAATTAGCAACACTTTCGATGTCGATCGATCTTAGCAACAACTTTATTTTAGTCATCAACTTACTGATACTATTAGGTATTCGGGTCGGAAGACTACCTCTAAATATTTTACCCATATTTACAAGGATTAATCCTTCAATTCTTTACCATCACTTACAAAATCAAAAATTGCATTCTGTTAAGCTATTTTATGGTAACTTTTAGAATATTCACATAAAATACATTTCTTTAACTGGAAAAATTACCACAAAACTGAAATGTGGTTTTAGATGTTCTTTATCATGTTTTTTCTTGCTTGCCTTCCTTACTTTAACATACATACCATATTCACATGACCATAGAACATAAAAACAAAATCGGCAATATTGCAAAAAAAATTAATATACGTATATATGTATGTATGTATGTATATACGTGTGTATGTAAATCGTATCAATGAATGTATTTAAATCATTATCCTGTATGAAGTTGAGGTTGATGGCTTTTGTGTAAGTTTGCCTGGCTGGTACATACAGCATCTGAGGAAGAAACAAAAAAAAAAACAATTTTGTTTGTGATTCCTTCCTTTCCATCACACATGTTGATTTTTTTTACGATACTATACTATAATATCCTTGCTTCCGTTGTGATTGTACGTATTAAAATACATACATATGTATGTATGTATCTTTGAAATGATATATGAATATAGGTAGCATTGTAAAATCCTGACAATTTCCTAAATCAATGCCAGTATTAGTGACAAACGATTTGAGTTTTTTTGTAATTTTACATTTGCAAGCACATGTGCAGTATACATGTATGCGAAAAAAACCCTGTAGGAAGCATGGGGTCATGTGTCGACAAGTCACCACTTTGTCTACTATTATGGTGACAAAGTCAACATGTTGTCAACAATTGATACTTTTATCTTAATAAGAAGAAGCATTATTTATATTGCCAGATGATAGCCCAACGAAGCATCTTCTTATTTTTTCTTCATTTTTTACTTAATTGTTTGGTGTACAATAATTTTGATGATTCGTGAAAATAAATAAAATATCTTTAAATTAATTATAATTTTAGTAACAACGAGCATGTGCAAAAAATATTATAAAATACAAGTGAAAAAATACAAATTCTGGAGGCGCTGACAACACTTGTGGTGAAAAATAGACAATTAGTCATTTTGTGGAACCTTAAGAGAAGATTGTGGAGCCCGAAAAATGTATTGTCCCGTCTCGCTGGAAAAGCTGAACGCAATTTACATCTGATATTTGGACACAACATAATAATGAGTTACAATGTTGAAGTATTACTTGGCAAAAAATTGCGAGATTTTTCCAATGTTTATACAGCTGTAATAGGTAAGCAAATTTAAGGACATTTTGTTTATTTATACATGTTTATTCTTTTCAATTCCTAGATGTTATATCAACATTCGAATCGCCTGGTAAACGTTAAGTGCAGCAGAAATATTTTAAGCAGACTAGTCGCACCAAGTCTTGTCGCAAAGAAAATAAAAAGGCGATAATATTTCTGACAATGAAAACTTTTTTTATTTTTTAAATGTTAAAATGCATAGCCCGCTTTGAAAACATTGGCTTTATTTACTAATTATGTGCTTATATGGAATCTTTGGCTTAGCAATTTGTAGTACTGTTAACAATGTCAGTAGGGAGTCACTATAGATTTACTATTGACATTTCCTACAGGGAATAAACATACATACACTCCACGTCAGTAGAATAGAACACCTAAATTTTTGTTAATGTTAGCTTATTTATCCCAAAACGAATTAATCAACGTTTTTAATATTGTAGGGATTTAAAGTCTATAATGTTCCGTATCAAACACAGAAAAAATTATGTTTCTAGCTCTTCGCGAAATGATTTTCTGACCAATTTTCCGATAGTACTATGAAAAATAGACATTTATTTTTGGTCATCAGGATAGAACATTCACTTTATTTTCGCGAATTTTTGAGTTATTGACGCCGAATTTTCTTTCAGTCGATAAAGCAAATCTTTCTAATCATTTTTCACCAAAGAAAACCTATAAATAATTCCGCGAACACCGAAGTAACAGCGTAAAAGAGTTTAAAATGACAGATAATTGAAACATCTCGGAATATCAATAGGAGTGGCGCAGTAATGTCATATTTCTTCACAATTAGATAGAATATGACACAGACAACCTCGACGGATACAATCGAGTTCTTCGGATGCTGATAAGATGGAACATTTTCAAAGTAATTATGAAAAACGTCAAAATTTCTTATAAAAACCTTGATGTTTTTTTCAATAAAATGGTTTTCCGCGAGCAAGTCTGCCATTTAAAGGTTTCAAAATATGCTTCACATTTAGAGGAAGACAATCTGATATGAAAACAACCGCTATTTTAATACACTGAGCGAAATTTTATTACTTTTTAAAAGCAACATACGAAACCCAAAACCTCAATTTCCATGACCCCGTTTTCCCGCGAAAACGGGGCTTTTATATATGCGAGTTCAGTAAAAAAACTACTACATCGTAAAATCCGGTATGAAAAGCATAACCTGGTCCATTTATATTGGAACATAATACTGTTGAGAACAGTCGCGGACACCGAAATAAGAACACATATAAAATTCAAAGTCCAAAGGTTGTGTTAAATTTGAAAAAGTGCTAAAATTTCCTTCAGTGTATTGAATAGAGGATGTTTTCATATCAGATTATGTTCCTCTAAATCTGGAGCATATTTCCAAAGATTTAAACGGCAGACTTGTTCGCGGAAAAACAATTTTATTGAACAAAACATCATGGTTTTTATAAGAAATTTTGACGTTTTTCATAATTATTTTGAAAATGTTTCATCTTATCAGCATCCGAAGAACTCGATTGTATCCGTCGAGGTTGTCTGTTTCATATTCTATCTAATTGTGAAGAAATATGGCATTACTGCGCCACTCCTATTGATATTCCGAGATGTTTCAATTATCTGTCATTTTAAACTCTTTTACGCTGTTACTTCGGTGTTCGCGGAATTATTTATAGGTTTTCTTTGGTGAAAAATGATTAGAAAGATTTGCTTTATCGACTGAAAGAAAATTCGGCGTCAATAACTCAAAAATTCGCGAAAATAAAGTGAATGTTCTATCCTGATGACCAAAAATAAATGTCTATTTTTCATAGTACTATCGGAAAATTGGTCAGAAAATCATTTCGCGAAGAGCTAGAAACATAATTTTTTCTGTGTTTGATACGGAACATTATAGACTTTAAATCCCTACAATATTAAAAACGTTGATTAATTCGTTTTGGGATAAATAAGCTAACATTAACAAAAATTTAGGTGTTCTATTCTACTGACGTGGAGTGTATGTACATACATATGTGTATGTTTTTTAATCATTTATCGGTTCCAAACACACACAAAACAGCAACCTAAATCGATAAATTTAATTTGAATATTTTGATCATACATGGACAATGGGTTGTAATGAAATTTACTCACAATTTCTAACGGGTATAAGGATTATATCTTCATTAAAAAGGCTACTGAAGTATATTTTTGGAAACTTCTATAAGTTCTTATATATAAGACCATTAGGTCGTCTTATATAAAATAAGATTTAGTTTTACTATGAATTAGACCTATATATGATTTTGTTGTTGGCACTACTATTGGAATTCCAACACCGACAGCGTGCATCACGACACGATGGGTTGCTGCGGAGCTTTAAATAACTCTTCCTCTAAAAAAAAATTATAGCGTTGTGGTTGTACTAGCTGTAACGGTTTCCTCAGTTCCAATGCTCTTTAACCAGCTTTGACATCGTTTACGTTAAACCATTTTTTAGTCTGACCAGGAATATCGTTTATTACCGCATCTAAAATGGCATAAATTGAGTTGAAGAAAGTACTTGGCAGCAAACTTACAACAACTCTCTTTCAATTCCCTGAAGATGATTGGAGGTTCCAATCGAAATATTGGAAAATAAAGAAATTTAAATCAGAACATCAGATTTTTTATTTAAAAAGCCTGCAGCCAAACAATCCTTAACCCGCAAAAATTTTACAAATAAGGCAAACGATACCCTCATCAATAAAATGGCAATATTTATGTAACGAGTGGTTGATGAATCCCCACTGACATGTCAATGAGAATACCTAATGGACTGTTATGAGAAAGCCTAATGGAGTTCTATAACAAGACCTTTAAATCTTTTATAAGAAGATCAAAAGCTTTCTGGTCTTCAACAAAAATACTTCCTGACCATCTTTAGGAAGATATACTGGTGTATTATGCGAAGATTCCTGGTCTTCTTAAGAAAAGCTTGTTCTATTTTTTGTGGTTTTCCATAAGAGAGCTTGTTTTCTTTTATAAGAAGATCTTCCGGAGTTTTTAAGGAATACTTTTTGACCTAATAAAATACCTTCTTTCACTGTGAACACAAATTTTGGGGAAGAGATAATTCCTTTTGGAGATGAAATCCTTTGGTGAGTATATTAAGAATACCATAGGACAGATCCGCCGTGAGTTAAACTTCCCCTTATGGTGTGATGAAGTTTTTGCTAGAGACTCTGTAAGGCATCAGGAATTAGCGTTATATCTTTGTTCACTGTTGTTTTAGCTTATTTTTGAGATGACATGTCTTCAGTCAAATCGAATGAGGATTACTTTCGTAGAGTACTTCGACCTTCTAATACGCTTCCTTCAATGCCCTTTTCGTCCATTATTTTAAGAGCCGCTATAAAAGTACCACAAGAAGACGTTTTTCAGCTTCGAAATGTTTTGCAAAAATGTCGCTCAGAAAATTTTAGGTATGGCTCTCATTGACAACTAATCGGTTTTGTCGCGTTTTCGTGGTCGTTTTGTGCATTTACCCTGTTTTTGTTCAGAAAAATACTATATTTTGTTTTTTGTATATTCGTTACAGAACATACAAAAACACAAAACACATTTTTTTCTGAGCAAACAGGGGTAAATGTCAAAAATTACTATGAAAACGCGACAAAATCGATTAGTTGACAATGAGAGCCATACCTAAAATTTTCTGAGCGACATTTTTGCAAAACATTTCGAAGCTGAAAAACGTCAGCTTGCGGGTCTTAAAATAAAGGACGAAAAGGACATTGAAGGAAGCGAGTTAGAAGGTCGAAGTGTTCTAGGAAAGTAATACTCATTCGATTTGACTAAAGACATGTCATCTCAAAAATAAGCTAAAACAACAGTGAACAAAGACATAAAACTAATTCCTGATGCCTTACAGGGTCTCTAGCAAAAACTTCATCACGCCATAACGCGGAAGTTCGACTCACGGCGGATCTGCCCTTTGGGTTTCTTAATATACTCACCAAGGCCTTTCTTCCCCAAGAGGAATTTTTCTTTCCCCAGACTTTCACATCCATTTTGTTGCACAGTGTATTCTTATAAGGAAACCTTCTAAACTTCGTAAGAGTATTTTCAGGCATTTCCTGTTATTTTTTACTAGAAGAACTTCTGCTGGAACCTTTTAGTTTTCTGTAAGAAGACCTTCTGCTCCTCTGAAGTCTTTAACAATGCCTCTCCGTCTTTTGAAAGAAGGTTTCTTACCTTCCGTAAGAATAACTTAAGACCTTTTGAAGACCTTCCGGACTTTTGGAAGAACTGCTAGTCTTCTGCAGGATGACTTTCAGTTCTTCCATAACTTTACCTTTTGAGACCAGCAGGCCTTCTAGAACACGTCTTGGTCTTCTGCAAGAAAACTTACTGGTCCTATGCTAGAAGACCTTATGTTTTGAGAGACTTTCCGATCTCCTCTAAGAGCACTTTATTGTTCTTTGAAAGAAATCTTCTGCTTGTCTATAGGAGGACCCTTTTGGTCTTCTGCAAGAAGAAGAAGACTTTTCGACCTTTTGGAACAACACATTCTGGTCCTTTGTAAGAAGTCCTCCTGCTCTTCTTTAAGAAGACCTTCTGCTCTACTTTAAGAATACTTTCTGCTCTTCTGTGATAAAACTTTCTTACCATCTATAAGAAGACCTTCAGGTATTCTATAAGAATGTTCTATTGGCTTCTACACTGTCTGGTATTCTGAAAGAAAACCATCTGAATTTCTTTAAGAGTATATTTAGTAATTTCTTCTCTTTTATTAGAAGACCTTCTGCTCTTTTTCTATACGAGGACCCTGTGGGTCTTCTGAAGGAAAACATTTTGCACCTCTGCAAAAAGTCTTCTAGAAGACCTCCCCGTCTTTGAGAAGAGGTTGCAGGCCTTCCACACGACGTCCTGGTCTTCTGGAAGAAAAGTTTCTGGTGCTTTATTAGAAGACCCTCTGTTCTCCTGTAAGAACACCTTTCTGTTCTCCTGTAAGAACACCTTTTTTCTGAGCAAACAGGGGTAAATGTCAAAAATTACTATGAAAATGCGACAAAATCGATTAGTTGTCAATTAGAGCCATACCTAAAATTTTCTGAGCGACATTTTTGCAAAACATTTCCAAGCTGAAAAACGTCAGCTTGCGGGTCTTAAAATAAAGGACGAAAAGAACATTGAAGGAAGCGAGTTAGAAGGTCGAAGTGTTCTAGGAAAATAATCCTCATTCGATTTGACTGAAGACATGTCATCTCAAAAATAAGCTAAAACAACAGTGAACAAAGACATAACGCTAATTCCTGATGACTTACATGGTCTCTAGCAAAAATTTCATCACGCCATAACGCGGAAGTTCGACTCACGCGGATCTGTCCTTTGGGTTTCTTAATATACTCACCAAGGCCTTTCTTTCCCAAGAGGAATTTTTCTTTCCCCAGAGTTTCACCTCCATTTTGTTGCACAGTGTATTCTTATAAGGAAACCTTCTAAACTTCGTAAGAGTATTTTCAGGCATTTGCTGTTATTTTTTACTAGAAGAACTTCTGCTCTTCAATAGGAGGAACCTTTTGGTTTTCTGTAAGAAGACCTTCTGCTCCTCTGAAGTCTTTAACAATGCCTCTCCGTCTTTTGAAAGAATGTTTCTTACCTTCCGTAAGAATAACTTAAGACCTTTTGAAGACCTTCCGGACTTTTGAAAGAACTGCTAGTCTTCTGCAGGATGACTTTCAGTTCTTCCATAACTATACCTTTTGAGACCAGCAGGCCTCCTAGAACACGCCTTGGTCTTTTGTAAGAAAACTTACTGGTCCTTTGCTAGAAGACCTTCTAATGTTTTGAAAGACTTTCCGATGTTCTCTTAGAGCACTTAGTTTTCCTTTATAAGGAAACCTTCTGCTCCTTTTTAAGAAGACCTTTTGTGAAGAGACCTTTATGAAGAAAGAAATGAGAAAACTCTTCTTTAATTAAAAAATCTTCTGCTTTTCTATAGGAGGACCATTTTGGTCTTCTGCAAGAAGACCTTTTGACGTGCTGTCATCTTTATGAAGCCCTGCTCTTCTTTAAGAAGAGATTCTGCTTTTCTGTGTGAAAACTATCTTACCTTGTATAAAAGACCTAGAGGTATTCTATAAGAATGTTTTATTGCCTTCTACACTTCCTGGTCATTTGGAAGAAAACCTACTGAACTTCTTTAGTAGTATCTAGTCATTTTCTGCTCTTTTATTAGAAGAATTTCTGCTCTTCTATAGGAGAATCCTGTGGGTCTTCTGAAGGACAATATTCTGCTCCTCTGCAAGAAGTCTTTTAGAAGACGACCCCGTCTTCGAAAAGAGGGTTTCCTTGCTTTCTATGAGAATACCTTCAGATCCTTTAAAAGACTTTCAGATCTTCTTATCTAAAAAGGCCTGCAGGCCTTTCACACGACGTCCTGGTCTTCTGGAAGAAAAGTTTTTGGTGCTTTGCTAGAAGACCTTCTGTTCTCCTGTAAGAAAACCTTCCTGTCTTTTATAAGATTTTCCGGTCTTCTCTAAGAGGAGTTACTTACCTTTTATAAGAAGACCTTCCGGTTTTCTAAAAGGAGTATTACTTTTCTTCTTTAAGAAGTCCTTCTGCCTTTCTTTAAGAAGTTCATTTTCTCTTCTTTAGGAAGTCCTTCTGCTCTTATTTAAGAAGTTCTTCTGCTCTTATTTAAGAAGTCCTTCTGCTCTTCTTTGAGAAGTCCTTCTGCTCTTCTTTGAGAAGTACTTCTGGTCTTCTTTAAGTAGACCTTCTGCTCTTCTTTAAGAAGACCTTCTACTCTTCGTTAAAAAGACACTCTGCTCCTCTTTTAGAAGACTTTCTGCTCTTCTGGAAGAAGACCTTCTGCTCTTCTTCAAAAAGAGCTTTTGCTCTTCTGCTAGAAGTCTTTTAGGACTTTTATAAGTAGATCTTCTGCTCTTCTTTAAAAAGGCCTTCTGCTCTTCTTTCAGAAGACCTTCTGCTCATCTGTATGAAAACCTTTAGGCCTTCAACTTTTTTGTTCAGGTATTCTATAAGAATGTTTTATTGCCTTTTACACTTCCTGGTCTTTAGTATCTTTAGTCATTTTCTGCTCCTTTATTAGAAGACTTTCTGCTCTTCTATAGGAGAATCTTGTGCGTCTTCTAAAGGAAAACATTCTGCTTCTCTGCAAGAAGTCCCCGTTTTCGAAAAGAGGGTTTCCTTGCGTTCTATAATAATACCTTCAAATCCTTTAAAAGACTTTCAGGTCTTCTTATCTAAAAAGGCCTGCAGGCCTTCCACACGACGTGCTGGTCTTCTGGAAGAAAAGTTTTTGGAGCTTTGCTAGAAGGCCTTCTGTTCTCCTGTAAGAACACCTTCCTGTCTTTTATAAGACTTTCCGGTCTTCTCTCTTAGGGGAGTTACTTACCTTTTATAAGAAGACCTTCCGGTTTTCTAAAAGGAGTATTACTTTTCTTCTTTAAGAAGTCCTTCTGCTCTTATTTAAGAAGTCCTTCTGCTCTTCTTTAGGAAGTCCTTCTTCTCTTATTTAAGAAGTCCTTCTGCTCTTATTTAAGTAGACCTTCTGCTCTTCTTTAAGAATACCTTCTACTCTTCTTTAAGAAGACATTCTGCTCCTCCAGTAGAAGACCTTCTGTTATTCTTCAAAAAGATCTTTTGCTCTTCTGTTAGAAGACTTTCTTTATGAAGTCCTTGCTCCTCGTTTAGAAGACTTTCTGCCCTTCTGTAAGAAGACCTTCTGCTGTTCTTCAAAAAGAGGTTTTTGCACTTCTGTTAAAAGTTTTTCAGGTCTTCTATAAGTAGATATGCTGCTCTTCTTTAAAAATACCTTCTGCTCTTCTTTCAGAAGACCTTTTGCTCATCTGACTTAAGACCTTTAGTTCTTTAAGTTTTTTGTCAGATGACTTTCTCATCCATCTATAAGAAGAGCTTTTGTTTTTTTTAAAGACCTTTTGGTCTTCTCTAAGAAGACTTTCAGATCTTCCATAGACTTTCAGGTCTTCTATAAGAAGTCTTTCAGATTTTCATAAAGAAGACCTTCTGATCTTCTCTAACTTCTGATCTTTTGTTAGAAAATTTTCTGGTTCTTTGCTAGGAGACCTTTTGATTTTCTGTAAGAACACTTTCTGGTCTATTGTTAGGCTTTCCGTTCTTCTCAAAGATGACTTACTTCAGGTTTTCTATAAGAAGACCTTCCGATCTTCTGTAAGAAGTCCTTTAGGTCTTCTATAAGAAGTCCTTTAGGTCTTCTGTAAGAAGTCCTTCAGATCTTTTATAAGAATACCTTCTGCTTTTCTTTAAGAAGACCTTTTGTTATTTTTTAATAAGACCGTCTTCTCATTTTTAAGAAGAACTTTTGCTCTTCTATTAGAAGATCTATAGATCTTCTTTAAGAAGATCTTCTGCTTTTCTAAAGAAGATCATCTGATTTGTATTAACCTTGTACTGTAAAAATACTTCAGACATTATAGAAGATCTTCCAATATTCTGTAAGAAAACTTTCCTTCCTTATACAAGAAGATCTTCTGGAATTCATGTCTTCTATTAGAAGCCCTTCTGATCTTCTATATGAAGATATTTAGGCTTTCTAGTCTATTGTCAGAGGATTTTCTTGCAATCCACAAGAAAACGTTCTTCCATAAGAAGACCTTCTGGTTTTCTTTAAAATGACATTGTGGCCTTCTTTGGTAAGTACTTCAGGCTTTTTGGTAGACTTTCTAGTCTTCGGTAAAATAACCTTCCCGTGTTTTTTTTAGCTACACTTTCTGGTCTGCCGAAGGAGGGGTTTCTAGAAGACCTTCGGTCGTCTGTAAGAGGAAGAAAACCTGGTCTCCTGTATGAACATCTTCTGTCTTCCCTAGTTGGTCTTCTATAAGAACATCTGCACTTTCGCAACCAGTCTTTCTGCTTCTCTATATGAAGACTGTATGAACTTCTTAAGCCTATGACTAAACAAATATTTGGGACATATCAATTCGCCCTTAGGCACGGTTAGTCCGAATTAAATTGCAACCACTTGTGTTTGCCTTGGTCAATAGGCGTTGACGTTTTCAGGGCTCCATTCTACACAGTGACACTCTTCATTTTCTTAAATATTCTGCTAACGAAAGTGAAGGGTGGGACCATGCTGCAGTCTTTACCAGGCCTACTTTGCAGACTTAATTCTTTAGTTGGAGTCCCAGTCAATATTACGTCTCATTTTTCCTCAGCGTTGTGATGGTGTGTGTAGAATTTCCTGAGTATTTCAGTATAAGATTCTCTTCAACTTTTGTGGTATAGACGAGCAAAAGCAGACCTGAAGATAAACCCACAAAACGTGCACTAGATTAGAACAAATTTTGGAAATGGAAGACCAAAAAAGCCCGAAGACTTAAAAGGCACATGGTTCTTCTAACTTAAGATTTTTATTTTGAAAACATTCAAGTCTCTTCCTTTAATGAAATAAACTATTTATTTTTGAGAATAAAATACAATTTCAAAATCATTCTACACTAATGCTTTCTTTGCACAAAAATAATAAGAATTTTGCTTTAAAAATAAAAACTGAGTCTCACTGCATGACTAAGTCGAATCAAATATTTCAACGAGTTGATTTGAGTGGTAGTAGGTTTAAGGCCAAAGCTGTTTGAATTGTTTGTTTTAATGCTCATATTTAGGGGAATTTTTATGTACTCAATTACATTTCAGCAGACATACATACGGACGAGTGTACGTAAGTATTTTAATATACATTTGTATGAAATGTTTGTATGTGTATTAAATGTAAATCTTATACATACATATGTATGTATGTTCGAATATATGGGATATATTTCATTTCTTATTTGAGCTGATTGTTTGACTTTTTTGTGCCATTGTTTTTGTGGTTTTTTTGATTTTAAGTAATGTTCTCCATTAGGAAGGGGTAGGGGGAAGAGGAGAAGGGGAAGGGAAAAAGACGAAGAAGAAAATATTTGTGGTTTTGACATCTGTACCAAAAAAAAAAGAAATTAAATTGAAAGAAAAAAAAAAACGGCAACGACACTGATGACAAGCAGTAAAGTTTAGTTCAGCAGAGCTTAGTTCTCGGTTCTTTAGAGGGTTCCAATGAAATAAGCTGGATTTGTGTACTCTGTCATTATTTTGCTCCTAAGCACAGCGGCAGCTAGCTAACTACAGATGTTCATATTGAGGTACATACATATGTACCATGTCACACATATGTAAATACATATGTACGTAACTAAATAAGTATGTACTAATTGTACTGATTTTGACAGAACTTGGAATATGTTCTGTGAGTGTTTTTTTTCAGATTTCTTTCTCTCATTTTGCAATTTGCTTGCTTTTTACTAATGTTATTGTTGTTCGTCCTGCATCCTGATGAGATTTGTGTAATTTTATTTTTCTTGTTTCGTATTTATCCCTTATGGCAACTGTATGTGTGTGTTTGTGTGTTCATTTTAGGTTTTTTGATGGTTTCCAATTCATATAATGTGTACGTGTGTGTGTCTGTGTGAATGCTTTTTTGCCCTTCATATCGGCTTATTGGTAATGATTCCATTAAATTTCATGTGAATTTAATTGAACTGCAAATTGAGTCTAAAATTGACGATAAGCATATTAATTGATACGTTTATGATAAAGTTATGTTTTGTTTTTCGAATTGTAATGGTTTTTGTGAAGGAAGTATAGGTACATTTTTAACATACATACATACAGAATGTAGACTACAGTAAAAATTGAAAGCTTTTGTTTAAGAAATTCTCTTAGTTTATGGAAGAAATTTTCAAAACTGTATCATATATATTTAAATGGGATGCACAAAAAGGGTGGACCCAATAGAGAAATGCCTAATACAAATTTAGTTTTTTACAGTAAGAAAGGATTTGATAGGCTAAATATGTACCAACGATTTCAATGAACTACCTTTTAGAACACATGAAGTTTATAGGAATGATTGTTTAAGCTGAAATTCACAAACAATTGAATTATTTTTAACGTTTCCCCCTGCTCAGGTCTGGAAATAACAAACTGTTCAAAACTCAAGGAAATTTAAAAGGTTTGTTATTTACGGACCTGAACAGGAAAGAATGATCTTAAATTATCGAATTTTGAGTATGAAGGACCGTTCCTAGAAAGTTCATATGTTCTAGAAAGTTGTTTACTGAGATCTTAGGTACATTTTTGTAGTTGATTGTACTCTTAATTTTTGGGCGGTTCGCTATCTTTGGACCAGAATCGGAGAAAAAAGTATAAAAATCGAATGTTTTCAAAAGTGTTTCGCTATTTTCGCCAATAAAGAGCGTTCATAGACAGATAGTATGTTCCAGAAAGTTGTTTACAGATATTTTTGCTACATTAATGTCGTTAATTCTTGTCTTGAATTTTCAACGGTTTAGTATCTATGGAGCAGACACCGAGAAAAGAGGATAAATTGTATTGCTATTTTTGGTCATTAAGAACCGTTTCTACAGGGTTCATATGTTCTAGAAAGTTGTTTATTGAGACCTAAGGTACATTTTTGTAGGTGGTTGTTTGCTTCAATTCTGATCGGTTTAATATCAGTAGTCTAAAAACCGAGAAGAAAATTATAAGGGAAATTTGACCATGGTGACTTTGACCTTGAAGATGAGGTTGAATCGATTTTATGTGTTCACAATTATTATTCTTTAAGATGAGGGCTACAACTTTTCATCCACGAGTAAACCCAAATTCTCAGCGATTTAGGAGATATGAGCCCTTCAGAATGATCCCTTTTGACATCAATGCCTCAGGTCTTTGTGGGCCCATAACCGCTACAGTTGAAATGATAGGAAAAATCACCAGGACACGTGTCTTCTTATTTTTGGTCTTCTATCACGCTGCAGTGTCAGAATATGATTAATAAACCATGACTCCAAAAATGATACACAGTGTTAAAAGAGTTTTATTTATCTGTATAAAATCAATGTGGTCTGCAGAAGCAAGACTTCTTCTACCACGACTTCGTTTTGCTGTTCATTAAGCTTTACGGCCTTGCTTCGAGTTAACATTCTGCAAATAGTAAGGGCGTACCATACTATTTGTTTCAACGTTGTAGCTGTGCTTAGTATTCCCAAGACTATCAAAGTGTATAGCACATTAGCATGAAATCAAGTTAACTGATCTGGAAAAGAAGGTCAATAAACGATTTTTGGAGGATCTGTAGTCTTTAGAAAGTTATTTTATCTACAGAAGGTCTTCTGTCAATAGACGGCCTTTGGAAGGCATTCTCTCAACAGATGGCTTTTAGAAGGTCTTCTGTCTACAGAAGGCCTGTCTAGAGAAGACCTTTGTAAAGAATTCTGTACAACGCATGTCGTTGGATAGTCGCTTTCTACAGGAGAACTTTGCCTTTAGAAGAATTTTGGAAGGTCGTCTGTCTATAGAAAAATCGTTGGATGGTCTTTTGTTTATAGAAGTATCCTGTCTACAGAAGAACTTTGTATGTTCTTCTGTCCGTAGAATACCTTTGGAAGATCTTTAGTCTATAGCAGATCATTAGAAGGTCTTCTGTCTTTGTAGCGTCTTCTGTCCATAGAAGATTTTTGAAGGTCTTCTGTCTATAGTCTATAGAAGGCTTTTGGATTGTCTCCTGTCTATACAAAACTTTTAGGTGGCACTTGAAAGTATCTTACGCAGGTCTCCTATGGGCAGAAGATATTTCTAAGGTCTTCTAAAGACATGAAATCTTCTAAAGGTTTTCTATGGACAGAGTACTTTCCAAAGGCCTTTAGAAGTCCTTTTAAAATTCTTCTGCCTACAGAAGTCTTTTGGAAGGTCTTCAGCCCATAGGAAACCTTAAAAGATGTTTTTCCTATAGAAGACCATTGGAAGGTCTTCTGTCCATAGAACATTTTTAGAAGGTTTCCTGTCTTTATAATATCTTAGAAATATCTGCTGCCTTTGGAAGGTCTTTTGCCTACAGAAGATCTGTTAAAGATCTCTATAAAAGAGCATTGGAAAGTCTTTAGTCCACAGACGAGCTTTGGGAGGTCTTCTGTTTATAGAAACCCTTTCTGTATACAGAAGAACTTTGTAGAATAGAGTCTGTCCCTTAAAGACATTTGGAAGATCTTCAGTCTAGAGTAGACCATAGCACAGTGGTTCCGCCCGTGGCCTTTTTTTGTAAATTCTCAGTGGTTATACTCCAAGTTAAGTCGAAGAAGTTGTGATTTGTTTGTGAGGCCTTAAAAACGAAAAATACATCGGCTAAGCATTCGTAGGTTATGGGTAAAATTATACAAAATTGGAGAGGTAAATGTGCAATTTTTAAAATGAAACTTATAGGTGATGGCATTGGCAATGTTTTTACGAAAAAACAAATTCATAATTCGTTGTTTATCTTCATTAAAAATAAATTCTTAATAAATGACTTTTTCTGCTAGTTTTAATATAATTACTATTAATTTATGTTGAGTTTTGCTAATGCTGTGAGCATTTGTGAGTCTAATTTTTTTTTTAGAATGCGATTAAAAAAAGTCCATCTGCCCCCAACTGCCACCAGCTAAGTTATTCCTCTTACACCACGCCCACCTAAACTTGGACCTATACTGAACATTTTTGGCAAGGAGGTATTTTGCTCACTCAGAACTCAAAATACAAAATTACAGCCAAATCGGTCGGAAAATGTGGGTTAAATCGTCAAAATTTCGAAAATCGGGAGGTACGTTTATATGGGGGCTATACCTAAACGTAGACCGATATTGACCATTTTTGGCATGGACGTATTTGGTTCACTCAGAACTCAAAATTCCAAATTATAGCCAAATCCGTTGAAAAAATTCGCTAAAATTGTAAAAATACCGAACATCTGAGGGTACATTTATATGGCGGCTATACCTAAACGTGGACCTATATTGAATATTTTTTGCAAGGAGGTATTTTTTCACTTAGAACTCAAAATGCAAAATAACATCCAAATCGGTTGGTTAATTTGGCCAAAATGGTTAAAATACCACAAATCGGGCGGAATCTTTCTATGGGAGCTATACCCAAATATGGACCTACATTCACTAAAAATGGTTTTCTATATATTTGGCTTGTTATAAACCTACGTTTAAAATTTGCTCAATGGACCTTTGAGAGGTCTTCTTTGGAATATCTTCTATCTATAGAAGACTTTTGGATGTTCTTTTGTCTATAGAAGACCTTTCGAAGGTCTTCTGACTATACAAGACCTTTCGATAGTCTTCTGTATATAGAAGACCTTTAGAAGTCTTTGAAAGTGTCATCTATCTACAGAAGAACTTTATAGGGCATTCTGCCCACAGAAGACCATTGGAAGATCTTCAGTCTATACAAGACCTTTAGAAGCCCTTGGAAAGCCTCCAGTCTTTGTAAGGTCGTCAATCTATAGAATACCTTTGGAAAGTCTTTTGCCTATAGAAGACCTTTGGAAGATTTTCTGTCTTTAGAAGACCTGTAGAAGTTCTTCTGTCTACAAAACACCTTTAGAAATTTTCCTGACCTTTAAAAGCGCTTAGAAAACATTTTGAAGGTCTTCCGTCCATGCATTGTCTTCGTCTGAAGATCTTTGAAAGGTCTTATATCAGTTTAACAATTTTTGCTAAAATTATGCGCACGATAACTCTCGAAGAAAGTAACTGATTTGGTCTAAACTTTGCACATCGTAATATTTCAGATATAGATTAGGTTCAGTAAGAACTATGTATGTATATCGGTCCACTCCATTGTTTGGGTACCTCACACAAAACATTTCAAAAATTTTCGCAAAATTGCAGTTCATGGAAATGTGTCTCAACGTTTTGAAATTTTGTGCATTGATTTTCCGCAGTAAGTCCATACTTCATGAGACAATAACCTAAAAGATCTAAAACCCCTGACTTTATTATTTCTCCGTAAAACTAGTTCCAAGTGTGGAGTTGCATTGCAGCCGGGTGCCTGACCCATAGAGAGGCAGGAGTTTAGGTAGGCTCCGCTCCTAACCAAGGTGGCGATCACGTCCAAATACGTGTGAGCGAATTGGTACTCGTACCTACTGTGCGGGGGCGTTGGTAGACGCATTGTATTCACCCGGTGTTAAGAGCACTGTGGGGTAGACCGTATGGTAGGTATCCACATTAAACACCACGACGCATGTACATCCCATACAGACCTCCATCTGACTGGCTGTTGCGCATGATAACTCTTGAACGGATCAACCTATGCGAACCAAATTTTGCACTTCGTAATGTTTTGTCCAAGATTATACTGATTTCGAAGATGGCCATATCGGTCCACTCCTTCGAGTACCTTCCTCACAAAAGTTCAAATTTGTTCTGTAAAATGATGTCAAACATAACTCTTGAAGGGAGCAATCGATTTGGTCCGAACATTGCACTTCGTATTATTTTGAATATGGAACATATCTGTCCACTCCTTGGGGTACGTTCACACAAATTGCCCTTGCGGCCCCCTTCACGACGACGCCCGGTGGTCGAAACCACTGATCTAGCGGCGCGAAATTAATAACTTGTAAACGAATTGAGATACGTTACTGAAATTTTGCACAAACTCAGTCTGTATCTGTGGGTAATAAAGGGCCAAATATGAACAATATCAGCTAATGTTTTGGTATAGCTCCCATATAACGGTACCTTCCGATTTTCGGTATTTTGAGGATTTTAGCCACATTTTCGTAGCAAATTAGCTGTAATTTGGTACTTAGGCTTCCTAGTGGTCATAAAATATTTCCTCCAAAAATTATGGACATAGGTGCACGTTTTGATATAGCCCCATGTAACCGTACCTCCCGATTTAAGTTATTTTGAATATCATGACCACATTTTTAAACCGACTTGGCTGTAATTTGGCATTCCGTGTTCTCACTGCGTATAAAATCTTCTTACAAAACATTTTCAATACGGATTTAAATTTCGATGTAGCCCCTTTTATGGTACCCCCGATTCGTTGAATTTTTATTTGTTATCCCATATTTATTAATAGACATCGGATTTTTGCATGTTTTTCATTTCTTATCCGATTGGACTCAAATTTTGGATCTAGGCGTTTTGAGGGTCAATTTTTCGATATTTGGGGTCATATCAAAAATATGCAAAAAATATGCAAAAAATAGGCAAAATATATGCAAAAAATATGCAAAAAATATGCCAAAAAATATGCAAAATATGCAAAAAATATGCAAAATATGCAAAAAATATGCAAAATATGCAAAAAATATGCAAAATATGCAAAAAATATGCAAAATATGCAAAAAATATGCAAAATATGCAAAAAATATGCAGAATATGCAAAAAATATGCAAAATATGCAAACAGTTTTTGGGCGAAAATCGTCATAAAAGTCGTAAAATTTACAATTAAAGTTGGAAAATATCATTAGAAAACTTAAAAGTGCCCTAAATTAAGACTGTTGGTCATTTAACGTCGATTTTTTAGCAAATTATTATGTTATTGATACCTCTTACGACGGTGTGGTGTAGGATATATGGTATTATAACACTGTGCAACATTTTTGAGCCAATCGCGTGCAAACAACTTCTGTCCACAATTTTATGAATGTAGAGGACCAATAGGCAAAAACCATATTTGGGTTTTGTTTTCTTAGAACGGGTTCGGTTTTTATGGCCTCATCTAAACATGGTTAAAGATCGAATATTTAAAACAAATCGGGGCTGTATCTCTGAAAGCAAAACGAATATTGTTTTGACATCTGCAGCAAACTTCTAGATAAGAGCAAGAAGAAAATATTTAGAGGAATAGTGAACTCGAAAAACTGCATTCATTGCCTCAAATTATATAATATATTTAAAAATTCTATAATTTGGGTATATTTCGCAGCGTATCTCCCAAAATGTTAAATTCTTCTTAATGTTACCTTTTGGGAAAATATTCTCTGGAATATAATACACAACTCTTCAGAACATTATATTGTTGTAAAATGCCTCTATCGCCTTGTTTATAGCAAAATTTTCAACAACAATTTGGTAAATATTTCAATAATTCGTTAAAATCCTCAACATGAGAATAAACAGCCTGTGTGAACATTGTTTGAAATAAGTTTTGTAAAAGGTATATTATGAAATACCCCTTAAACAACGTGAAATAACAATTTTAGAGTTTCAGAATGTTCTGAAGAATTGATGGTCACATCATTTGGAAAATTTTATAATGGCTACTTGTTTAATCCCCAACAGTTTAGATGTTACTGGCCAGAATTTCAGAAATTATGTAAACTTTTCTATATTGTAACGAATTTGATGCGCTAGACGCAGCTTTTCCTAGTTCATCTGTTTGACACATAAGTTCTACTACTTTAGGGCTACAATATTGCTGAAGCTCCAACAAAAACTCCTAACCATGAAATTGTCATTGCTGCTGGATCCCTGTAAAGTGTCCTATAGGAACGTTTGTCGAATCATTTTATCTACAGTAGAAGCTCTCCGAGAGGACCCCAACAAATATATGATCTTTAGAAGCTTTATCCGTTTATTCCGGAGAATAAACAGTGAAAAATACTAGCAACAACTTCAATGAAGATACCCCAAAACAAGGCTATTTGCGTGAACTGGCATGAAAAACTATTACCAGGTATTCCCAAAACAGTGCAGCATTCTGCACGGGTTGCTGTTCTGGTATCATCTGGTATGGAGGTAAGGAACAACTCTTGGGCGTTCCTGAAACTGACAGTAGCTCAGGGGAGAAACCAGACTTAGCAGTGTACGAATGCCTAGAATAATGGGGTCTTACAAGCTTGAGCAGATGTTAAGTGCAGAGCTTCTGTACCTGCGTACAGATTTATAAGAAGTATTGTTGAGAAGGATTTTTGACTACAAGTTTTGCATCACATACGGACATCAACCAAACATATTCACGCGATTTCTATAAGAATAGTCTGCGATTGACAAATCCAAGTTCGATGTAGGCGAGAATGTTTTAAAACTACTTCCCAGCTGACTTCCCAAGAACAAGAGGTCGTAGAAGCACTTTGCGTTTTCATCTTTCGAGCCTGGTTTAACGTGCCCAGAACGTTTCTTATTTTGTTTATTTATTTTGTATCAAACGACAACAACTGAGTGTTATAAATGAGAGTGTGGGTTATTGATTTTACAAAACGTATAATGAACAAGATAATGGTTATGTAGATATAATATTGGATGGATTGGGTAAACATAATCAATAGGTTGAAAAGGATTAGAGACAATAGATTGCGTTTAATACAACAAATAGTGAAAACGAAATTCAGAAATATTTTTTAGGTCCAAAAAAAGACCTAAACCGCATTGAAGATTTATTGAAATACGAAACAAATATCAGATAAAGGAAATAACAAAATGATAAATCATCTGTGGTGTCTTAGTCCTGAACTTGTTGGCCTGATCTGATAGTTCAAACCACCGTAAAGAGCCAAATGCGAGAAAAATCTTAACAAAGCAAGCAAAATAAGATGGAAAAAACCAAACTAATAGTACGGCTACACTAGAGTTTTTTGCCGGGTTAACCCACTTCGATAGGATTTATTTGACGTTTACGCTATGCAATTGACATTTGAAATCCAAACCCACTGGGTTAATCTGGCTAAGTGTAACCGGGGTATAACAAAAGAACAACTTCCGAAATTTCCAGAAAAAGTCTACCAGTCGTAATTATTTCTTGTTCAAGAGATGAAGCATTAACTCCGAATTTCTTGAAAAAGATCCTGTAACTTGACCGCAGAACATCAATTACCAGGAAGGGTAAAGGATGTTAAACAATTTGAAAGTTGTGAACGACATAGCAGAGCAAGGAGTCGAGTTCATCACCAAGTAGTCATCTTTACCCAGATGTCTCCAAAATGACATTATGTCAGTCCCTTAAATAAATTAAAATATGAACAAAATGTAAAAGACATTTGTTTTCATTCCCAAAAATTGATAATATGGGAAGAAAAAAAAATAATTTAAAAAATTAAGTTACAATGTTTTATTTATAAAAGCACTTAAAACGAGAACATAATTTTTAATGATGGATTCTCTCAAATAAAACGCTGGTGGTCGTTTAATATTGCCCCAATTTTTAATTCAAATGCAAGCGTTTAATTTGAGAGATTTAATCATTAAACATTATTTTCTAGTTTTAAGTGCATTTGTAAATAAAACACTGTAACTTATTTTTTAACTATTTTTTATTTTTAAGTTTTCAGCATTTATTTTTTTTATCACTGGGAACTTCGTAGCAAAATTATAGCCAATTTAGGCCGAACAAACTTTAAAATACCTGAAATCGTGTTGTACCGTTATATAGAGGCTATACCAAAACCTTGACCTAAGTCCAACATTTTTAGTGAGGAAGTTTCTGTACCATTGGGAACCCCAAATGCCAAGTTATAGAAAAATTCGGCCTAAAAATTTAAACAGAATCCTTAAAATACTTTAAATCGGGTGGTACCGCTATATGGGGGCTCTAAGAAAAAAATGGACCCATATTGGTTTTGGTTTCATATTTATGTATTGTCGTCCAAGTCTGAAAAGTGTGCATAGTTTTAGTTCGATTGGTCAACTACAACTGTGTGGAAAATAAGTTACTAGATTTGATCTAAACAGACAAGTTAAATAATACACTGTAAAAAGGGCTTTTTCACAAGAGACTCCATTTTCACCCTAAGGCGTTTTCAGGACATTGACTTTATTATCTTGAATTCAGTACTACTTAGGTATTTTGTTGTTCGGCAAGAAATATCGAGAAAAGTATGGCATTTATTTTAATGCATAACACGAGCAAATAGCTTTAACCGTTTTATAGATATGGGTCGTTGAAGTCGTCAAATAGCCAAAAAATCAAGATTTTCATAATTACGAGGCCCCAATGGCATGTCTTAACATATTCCAATAGTGTTTAAACTTTAACAATCTTAAAATCTAACCAAACTAACAACTTTAGGGGAGTGCCGCATAAAAAATTGGACATCGATGTTTTCCCTTTGAGTTAAAACCAGACTAATGCAACAAATTAAGACAAAGAAAATATTGAATTTTACATAAAATATTTGACAATTTAACAAATTTTATATTTTTTAATAGGTTAATAATAAAAAAAATGGTATTACAATAGACATAAAACCATATTTTTATATCCACACTGTGGTAAGGGGTCTCAATAGCACAATAATCTGCTAAAAAAGAGTCGTTAAACGGCCAACTATCCTAATTTAGGACACTTTGAAGTTTTTTTGATGATTTTTTCCAACTTTAATTGTCAATTTCGGCCAAAAACTGTTTGCATATTTTGCATATTTTTTGCATATTCTGCATATTTTTTGCATATTTTGCATATTTTTTGCATATTTTGCATATTTTTTGCATATTTTGCATATTTTTTGCATATTTTGCATATTTTGTGCATATGCAAAATATGCAAATATGCAAAATAAATACAAAATATGACCCTGCCATTGAATTTAGATTTCTTTGAAACGAATTTTGGTCCAATCAGAATCTTCGTATCTTTATTATTAAAAAATATGCAAATATGCAAAATCCGATGTCTATTTATTAACATATTTATCTATAATATGGTATTATAGTGTCTCCGGTGGTAGAACTCCTCCTTGCAAACGTTTCTCGAGATAGGTCTATATTTTGATATAGCTCCCATACAAATGCACAGCTAAATTTGTATGAATTTCATGCAAAACCCCTTATTTTAAAAGTGCAGTCATCAGAAGATTTGCAAATATTTGCAGCCCTATTGTGGTTATTCCGTATCCAGAGAGTCCAATTTAAAAATTTAATTTTTTTTAAATTTATTGCTATATCACTAAGAACCTCCAGACCCCAAACTATTTTTTATAATTTAAATCACACCCTCTGCTATTAATTAAAAATTAATGCTGTCTAGTTTTATTACGAATTTATTTAACATTTAAACAAATTTGAAATTAATTTTTAGGAACAATTTTTTTAAAATCTGATGCAACAAAAATTCTTTTATTTGAAAAATGAAAAAAAAAAACAAAATTTTTGTCTGCAAAGTGTCTGTAATCGATACAAAGGAAAATATTTCGCAATTTTATAGTTTGATTTTTTGACTTTAGCGCCGCTAGACGTGTGCGACGGTACAATTTTTATATTGTGTTCAAACTTAGTTTATGTTAAAAAGTGGATCCTACCGGTCCAATACTTGGGGTACCACCCACAAAAATTTCCAACCGGTTTGTTTAAGTGTGGTTAAAGGTCTGTTCAAGTATCCTTTAGGAAGTTTTACCGAAGATACTACTTTTATTCGTGGGCAAGTCCATGATATAATGTTCAACGGTCAAAATTATATGGTGACCAATTGAAATAACTGGCGGGCGCGATATCTATCGAGAACAATGACTCTCAAAATAAGACATACTACCAAAATGGACTATGTCGGTCCATTCCTTTAGATACCTCCCCCGCAAAACTTTTGAGCCTTAATCCAATCCCATATTTTTGTCGGCAAGTTCATACGCCCAAAATTCTGAAATACGCCCAAAATTGGAAAGTGTTTCAATTCTCACAGGCTGAGGCTTTTTTACTTGTTCGGGGTCAAGTTCATACTTCATACCAACTAAAATGGCAAATCCGCAAAACAACTCTCGCAGGGAGTTTCCGATTGGCACGAACTTTGCACATATTTCATCTAGTCATGTATCAGGTTGAAATATGAATATATCGGCCCCGTCCTTCGGGTACCTCTCGCACACAGGCTGAGACTTTTTTACTTGTTCGGGGTCAAATTCATACTTCATACCAACTAAAATGGCAAATCCGCAAAACAACTCTCGCAGGGAGTTTCCGATTGGCCCAAACTTTGACATCGTATTATTTCATCTAGTCATGTATCAGGTTTGAATATGAATATATCGGTCCCGTCCTTCGGATACCTCTCGCACAATATTTGGGAAAAGTGCAGCTTAACAGCTCATCTCGGATCGTTTTGATATATATATATTTTTTAAAGATCTTCTTGCGGTCCCTATTATGACAGCGAAATTTTTTTCGGGAGCAGTCCGTACTTCCTGAGGTAATGGTTTAAAATAGTCAAAAAAGTCTGCCGGTATCAACTAAATTGGGTAGGACGTAAGAAAACCCACGAAGGGAGAAACCGATTTGGTCCAAACGTTATTTCTTGCAGCCTCGAATTATGTCCGAGTATCGACTACGTCGGACCACTTTTTCGAGTACCTTCCACACGGACTGCAAAGGGAAAGAGTGGAGATTAAGGACTCATCTGGGATCGTTTTAAAATTTTTGGCAAAATGTTTTGTATGCGCACCTTTTTAAAACGGCACAATTTTTTCGGAGGCAAATAATCCATACTTCCTATAGACGTCAGAAGTATTGTGTTTTCTTCTTTTATTTAGATCAGAGGTTGACCGTGCAGCTGATTGATACTTTCTTATTTGTTCTCTGTAACTTACATCAAGTTCGAAAATATACTATATCGGACACCATTTTTGCTTTAGTGCTTTTTAAAGCTGGCTCGAGGATTGTTATGAAAGTAATCTTTGTGATTCAAATTACAACAATATTTTTGTTTCCTGGGCAACTTCGTGCTTCCTGAAATAATGATGACCAAAAGCGCTTAAACATTCTAATTGGTCACCGTAGGTCACATATTTGCTTTAATGCAGTTTAAGGCCACTTCTCGGAACGTTTAGTCATTGAGGATAGGTTTTGCTTATACTTGTTCTACTTGGGAAACCCAGTTCTTCCTGAGATGTCCGTGCCAAAGTATCTCAATATTTAATGCCACTAGTTCATGCACTTTTCACTCGAATTTTATTAGTGGACTTTTGTCTTTGTTAAAGCACTATAATTTTATTCTTCATATTCCTCTCGATAAGGACCCAAATATTTCAAAAACTCCGCCGAGTAATATTCAAAGGGATTATGTACTTTTTGTCTAGATTGTGTTGATTGGGTCCTAAATGTTTTAAACAAAATTTTGTTCTTGTCCTAAAGATTATTCCGGGTCATCAACACTCTTTAATCGACATCCAGATTTATTTTTCATTAAAACTCTCTTTGTGGTCCCCTCATTATCTTATATACCAATATTAATTCCTCCTTAAACTATATTTATTATCATTATATCAAAAGTCTTCATTCTATACCGATTGTATTTGTATACATCTGTATTTATGTATGTATGTCAATATGCGTATTGTTGTGTGTATGCCAAGCAAAAGCATTATTCTATATCCATGTGTACACAAAACAGAAAATTATGATATAGCAAATAAATGCTAATTCACGCACTTAAGAGCTCTACAGAAATATTCTTTTCATTTGTATTACGTTTATGGCTTTTGTACCTCCACTTTGCCTTCAAGATGTCTTCCTTTCACAACAGCCCACGTACGCCCCCATTCGCCTGGATACAATTGTCATTATTATGAAGTAATGCAAAATAAACTTTGGATGTTTGGCAAGCACTAATGTCAACCAGAGACAAAGGTTGTACACACACACAAGCACACACCTCACTTCCCCTTTGGATGCAAAAATAAAAAGCAAAGCTATTGTTTTCTGAGTCAATCGATAAAAATATACAAAGAGTAAGGAAAGAAATGACAATAGAAAATAACGTAAAAGGAATAAAAGGAAAATAATATGGAACGAACAAAAATGATAATAAATATTTAATAATGATAAGCAACATCTTCAGTTGACATATTGAAGAGATGAAAAAAAACGAATTGGGAGATACTCAGAGGGTTTGGCATGACCAATTGCTACAACAAGTTTATAATGTTTGCTAATAATATTTCAATAAATTAAAAAATATGATGATTGATATGTAAATCAGGGGGACATTTTGGGGGAACGATGTCTCCTCAAAACGAGGAATTATATTATTTTTTTTTTCAGAGGACGACTTCAGCTCTATTAGAAGCCCATGTAATTTAAATAATGCTCATCTATGTTAATTTGTAGCTGATAGGTTTAATCCGATTCGAAAAATCTTTAAATGATGTACATATATGTATGCTTATGCTTATACCTCCCTCTATGGTGATTTTATATAGTTTAGAAGCCTAAATACATTCATATATCTTGACCCAAGTCTGTATATTATTCAATTCAATGTATGTGTATGTATGGATATCTGCAATATTGTTTTTTTTCAACAGCTTGTTCTATATAAATTGATATGTCTCGGTATGTTTGTTTGTCCGTCTCGTCTGTCACTCGATTTGTCGACATGTCTTCTTTATATGTCTGTCTGTCTGCGATGAAGTGAATTCATACTTCTTCAATACACACTTACAAATGTACGTGTCTGAAATAAATCTCCAGAGTATTTCCTCAAGTCAGTTGAAGTATCCCTCCAATACAATTGCTTTGTGTTTTGAGGGTTTTGTTTCAGAGTTAAAGTTGTGTGTTTCTTCTTTGTATTTTTGTTGTTGTCTCACTTGTTGATTTTTTTGAAATGATTTTGCTCTGTATGACATCTTGGATTTAATTTTATTGAACAATAAATTCATGACTGGGATTAGAAAATTTGTATTGAAATTTTGTGACGATTTAATAATTGAAAAGTAAAAAAGGAGGAATTCGGATAGTACTTCAACAGTAGACTGGAATAAACTACAATGAGATGGAATTTACTACATTTCAAAATAATTATAATTTATGAGATTTATGGGTCGAGTTTTTAAAAGCTGTCCAATAAAGGACCTCAAATTAATAAAACATTTTGCACTTTTGGGGGAAAAGTAACAGAAGGAGTGACTTCAAGACGGAAATATTAATATCATTATAATCAAATATCCTTACTAAACCATTATTTTAACGAAGGCATGTCACGTATAATAAATACTTATTTTTTACCATTAAAATAAGTAGTAACAAGTAAAAAAGTATCAATCGGCTTTTTCGACAAAGATATACCCTCAGCCTGTGTGATTCAAAACTTTCATCTACGGACAGATTGAATATATTTAGGGTATTTTCAAAATTTTGTGGCTCTTTTTGGACATTTGAACTTGCCGACAAAAATGTTTATTAGGATTAAAGTTCAAAAGTGTTGCCGAGGAGATACTTATAGGAATGTATAGACATAGTCCATTATGGAAGTGGATCTTTGTTTGGGAGTTATATCTTTTCGATAGTTATCACGCCCACTAGTCATTTCAGTGGGTCATCCTATAGAACTTTTAGACCAGTATGCCAGGAAGCATGGACTTGTCCACAGAAAACATAATATCGCTGTAAACAGAACCGCAAGGAACAGCATCGGCTTACTTCTCCAAAAGATCTTCGAACAGACCCTAAACTGCAACTAGACACAAATGTTGAGCTTTTTTGGAGGAGGTACCCTAAGGAGAGGACATGTATATACCATTTTAGAAGTTAATATAAATTTGGACAAAATATTAGGAGATTCAATGTTCAGACCAAATTGGTTGTACCGTTCAAAAGATATCGTGCTTATTGCTATATTGAAAAATGACACTAAAATGGTCATTTTTCAATATTGCGGGGAGGTACCGGAAGTTGTGGGCCGGTATTGTCCACCTTGCTAAGCTAAGTTTGGACAAAATATGATGAAGGCCACATTTTGAACCAAATCGGATTTTTTACACCTTTCGGGCTGTTTTCTCAAGAAGTATGGACTTGCCCCCGAAAAAAGTTTTATCGTCATAATTGAGGCAGCATGTTGCTCAACAAAAAAATAAAGTGATTCGCGAGCAGATCTTAAACTGAACTTATCCGAAATTTTGTGTGGGAGGTACCCGAAGGAGTGGACCGATTGAGTCCATATTGGAACTTCATCTAAGTCTGGTAGAAATTTCACGATGTGCAAAGTATGGACCACATCGGTTACTCCCTTCAAGAGTTATCGTACGGACAAATTTTCCGAACATTTTCGAACTTTTGGGGGATGGTGTGGACCGATAAACCCATCTTCGAACTTAAACTAAATTGGACAACAAAATATTACGAAAGCCAAATTTTGGACCGAATCTGTAAAATCTGAAACGGATTTCGTCCAAACATACTGGAGACTAAAACCATTATTTCGATGAGGCACATTTTGTCCGTATAAAAGTGCATATGCTCTCGTTAGCATAAATGCTGAGGGTATAAAAAGAACCATTACAAATTCCAATAATTCGTGATAATATGGTCCACACGTAATGGAGGAATTTCCTTGCGATGTTGAGCATTTTTATTTTAACGAAAAAGGTATTGTTGTATATACTTACTTCAGATATAACAATAAAACTAACGAAACTTAAAATTTTCTCTCTAAGCTATCTGGTTTTCTATTTTTGGGAATTTAAGAAAAACGTAGAATTTTTGTCAGAAAATATTGTGTTTGGACACACTGTGCATTGTAATGGGCCGCAAGAACAACCTGCTGCAAAAAAAAAAAAACAAATAAGAACGGCGTTAAGTTCGGCCGGGCCGAACTTGTATACCCTCCACCATAAAATGTATTGAAGTAACATTGAAAAATTAGTTTCAATTCAATTTTAGACGCAAAGAAAATTCAATACCAAATTTCAGCCATTTTGGTGGAATATTGAAGCCACAATATTCAAAATACCGAAAATCGGGAGGTACCTTTCCATGGAGGCTATATGAAGGCGTGGACCTATACCGACAAATTTTGAGTATCCCCAACAAAGTCTAAATACCAAATTTCAGCCATTTCGGAGGAAAATTGAGGCCACAATCTTCAAAATACCGAAAATCGGGAGGTACCGTTCTGTGGGGACTATATGAAGGCGTGGACGACGACAAATTTAAAGAGGAAAGTTGCGAACCCCCAGCGATGTCTAAGTACAAAATTTCAGCCATTTCGGAGGAAAGTTGAGGACACCAAACTTCAGCCAATTCGGTGCAATATTGAGGCCACTACGTTCAAAATACCGAAAATTCAAAATACCGTTCTATGGGGGCTATATGAAGGCATGGACCGATACCGACAAAATTCTGGGGGGGGGGGGAAAGTTTTATACCCCCAACGTAGACTAAGCACCAAATTTCAGCCATATCGGTGTGATAATGAAGCTAAAACCTTCAAAATATCGAAAATCGGGAGGTACCGTTCTATGGGGCTACATGAAGGCGTGGATCGATACCGACAAAATTCTGGGGGAAAGTTTTATACCCTTAAAGAAGACTCAGTGCAAAATTTCAGCCATATCGGTGTGATAATGAAGCTAAAACCTTCAAAATACCGAAAATCGGGAGGTACCGTTCTATGGGGGCTATATGAAGACGTGGACCGATACCGACAATATTTTGGGAGAAAGTTATATGCCCCCAACGAAGACTAAGTACCACATTTCAGCCATATCGGTGTAATAATGAAGCTAAAACCTTCAAAATAAAGAAAATCGAGTGGTACCGTTCTATGGGGGCTATATCAAAACGTGGACCGATATAGCCCATTTTCAATACCAACCATCCTGCAAGTAATAAAAACTTCTGTACCAAATATTGACTCTCTATCGTTAAAATTGCGAGCTGTGTCTTGATTTCAACAGACAGACAGACGGACGGACCGACGGACATGGTTAAATCGACATAGAATTTTATGGTGATCAATAATATATATACTTTATAGGGTCTCCGACGAATATTTCGATGTATTACGAACGGAATGACAAATTTAATTATACCCTCCATCTTCAAAATGGTCCGAGATATGTTGTTAACCGCACTATAGCAAAAATTTATGAAGTTTTGGAAACTAATATATGTCTGGAAGAAGTTATTCATTTCGACAAATGTTAAACTTTTTTGGAAAGTAACCGATGCAGTGGACCGATATGGCCCATCATGGAGCGTGATCTAAGTTGGGACAAAATATGCGAGGGCTAACAAAAGGAACAAATCCGTTTATTCCACTGTGAGTTATAGTGCATACCAGTCAGAGAGACGGACAGAGCTAAATCGACTCCAAATTGTCTTAAACGGATATAGTCCAAAAATAGTTGTGGGCCAAAAACATTATTTCAACGAGGCACATTTTTTATCGCATCAAAGGGAAAATGGGTAGAAAAATATATAAAAATTCGTAAAAATATGCACACGTTTTCCAATGAAACTGCTTTGATTCAATCAGAATGTCAAACTCTACACCACTATGTGGGTGTAGCTGGGTAACAAATACCCAGCTACTTACACTTGCAAACCGCAAACCCATCGAAAATGATATCTGTAGGCGCAAATGCCAATGGATTGGCCATATACTGAGAAGACCACCCAACGACATAGCCAGATAAGCCCTTGAATGGAATCCTCAGGGTCACAGAAAACCTGGCAGGCCTAGAAACACATGGGTTCGTATGGTTAGAAACGAATGTCAATCTCGTAACATGACATGGATCCAAATAAAGGTCCTAGCAAATGACCGACCAAGATGAAGAGAGTTTGTTGACGCCCTATGTTCAGTATGACCTTTTGAATTATTCTTCTTTTCTTGTTTTAAACTATTGTTCGTAGTATAAGACATTAAATCAAATAATTTCAAATAAATGAATAAAAAAAACTATGTGCGGAAAGTGTTATGACTTGGTTTTGGCTCAAAAGTATGTAACATATCACCTTTATATATAAATATACATTCGAGCCTCGATTATCGATGTTTACGATCCATTATTCGGGAGAGGAAAACACTGAATTTTTTTGTTAATTTAACACCAATTAACCTTAAAAATCTTCATGATCCGGGATTGTAATTCATTCAACCATATTTCCATGAAAAAAAACTATGTACAAATGAATTATTTTGGAACGGTTTTAAAATATGAAACTTCGCATTAAATTCCTTATTGCTCTTATTTATAAATACTTTTAAGAACGCATATTTATTCCCTCAGCCTTTAGGCAAACTATACCCTCAGCCTTTAAGCTAAGAAGGGTATATACACTTTGATACGACCAAAAATGTGCATTATCGAAATAACGGTTTTAGACCCCAATTATGTTAGGGCGATATTTGTTTCAGCCAATTTGGAGTCGATTTAGCCATGTCCGTCTGGCTGGTTCACACAATAACTCTGTAAAGAATCAACCGATTCGAAGATAGGCCATATAGGTCCACTCCTTCAGGTATCTCCCCCACAAAAGTTCAACATTTTTCTGAACGAAAACTTTCGAAGGGAGCAATCAAGTTGGTCCAAAGGCTGCACATCGTATTATTCCTTCGAGATATACATAAATCGTGTTATAATACGGATTATATCAGTCCATTCCTTCCGGTACCTCCCACACAAAATTCGGGTACAGTGAAGTTTAAGTGTTCCTCTCGGATCATTGTGGAATTTTTTCAGCGGGTTGTCCTTGCGGCTTCCTTTACGACGGTACAATTTTTTTGGGCGCAAGACCATACTTCCTGAGATAATGGCCTAAAAACTCCAAGAAACCTGGACAGCACCAACTAAAATGGTAAATCCCCAAGATTACTCTCGCAGGGAGATTCTGATTGGTCCAACATTTGCACATCGTATTATTGCATCTAGTCATGTATCGGGTCGGAATATGGACTACATTGGTCCCGTCCTTCGGGTACCTGCCACACAAAATTTGGGAAAAGTGCACTTTAATAGCTCGTCTCTAATCGTTTGGTTTTTTTTTTTGCAAAGCGTTCTTACGAAAAAAGCCTGCCGGCACCAACTAAACTAGGTAGTGGGTAGTATGTGAGATAACCCTTGAAGGGAGAAACCAAACGTTGTACATCTTATTGTTTCCTACAGCCTCGAATTATGTCCTACTATTGACTACATATGACCACTCTTTCGGGTACAATCCGCAAACGAGACGGTCGTTTTTAAATTTTTGGTAACATATTCTGTATGCTATTGATTCGATTCTTTATTTAGGTCGGATGGTCACGATTGGGGCCCCAGAAAGAAAGAAGCTTATTGAGTTTGCTGATGGTTGTATAATATACAAGGTTCTGAATAAAATGGATTAAAACCAGTAAGGAAAGGATCAAAGTCGTACGGGGCCGACTATTTGATACCCAGCAGAACTGTGAATATGTAAAATATATATGGGAGATACATATAAATCTAAACTGATTTCGATATTATTACTAGACCAAATTCCGTCACACATTTCAAATTTCGTCATAATCAGACGTATGTACATATATATCGTGATTGATGCAGCAAATACGTGAAATCTGCCTAAAATATAGATGGGAGCTGTATTCAAATCTGGACGGAATTCGATATAATTTGACACATTTATTTTTAGACCGAATTCATTCACACATTCCATATTTCATCGAAATCAATCATTTATAGCGTGTTTGGTGCAGCTAATACGTGAAATCGTCCGAAAATATACATATATGTGTGTTTGGTGCAGCAAATACTTGAAATCTGCCGAAAATATATATTGGAGCTACATCCAAATCTGAACCGATTTTCATCAAAAGCAATATCATTCTTCCTATGACTAAAAAATTATATTTCCCAATTTTCAGCTGAATCGGACAATAATTGTGACCTGTACATTGTGAACGGATGGACATGCATAAACCGACTCAGAAAGTGATTCTATGTATATGCCTAGAAGGAACTATGGGTCTATCTCGTTTCCTTTTGTATGTTACATAGGTATAAATGCAGAAAGACATAATACCTCTTACGACAGTGTGGTGAAGAACTGATGCATAGATCACATGGTCGGCCCCGTACCGACATTTAGACCTATGCCCTTGGTATCCATATTTCGGTCCGAAGATGTGACAAAGAACCGTTACGTGTAAGCTATATGGGATATATAAGTCGTGGATCTATACCCTATGTGTTCATCCTAGTTACGACTGCTAAGAACGAGCGTAGCAAAGAAAACAAATCTTTCGATTTTGTTGTTGTTCGACAGCCTGTTACTAAACCATTTGCAATAATTGCATTTTCTAAAATATATTCACATTTTTGTTGTTCTTGGTCACGTCTGATCTATACCGACAATTTCCCATACGAATGTTTTATACCCCTTGGGAAGACTTAATAAATAATTTCAGGATTTTCGGTGTGATAATGTGGCTGAAACTTTGAGAAGATCGAAAACCGAGAAGTACCGTTCTATGAAGGCTATATCAAATTAAAGCTATATTGGACATATAACGACAAATTTCTACGGGAAAGTGTGTCCCAACTAGGGCTGAATACGAAATATCAGCCATTTCGGTATGATAAAGAGGCTAAAACTTTGAAATACTGAACATCTGGAGGTATTGTTCTATTGGGGCTAAATATATATATTAGTGGGTCTATAACATCAACATTTCTGGACGAAAGTTCAGCGCTCCCAACGAAAACTTAACACGAGATTTAAGCAATTTGAGTCTAAAACTTTAAATGTATCGAAGAAAATCGGGAGTACCGTTTTATGGTTGCTATATCAAAACCTGGACCAATATAAACAATTTCTGGTAGAAATGCTTTTTAGCCTGTGGATCGGAATGACAAACTTAATATAACCTCTATTATGTGATGGAGGGTAAAAACATGGGAAAGATTAATTCAGTTATCAGATGTAGGTATAGCCTATGAAAGTCAAATGTACGTCGGTCGTAAATTAAAGTTGTTTAATTATTTTTTTCATTTTTTTATTATTATAACCGAAATACAAACACATACATATATTTTTAAGAGAATACACAGTATGGAGATTCTAAACTTTGTATTAGGTCCTTGCAAAATTACAACAAATTTATTAAAACAATTTAAAGTATCTTCGAACACTTTATCACTTCACTACAGTTCCGATTTCCGCTTGGACACAATAATTCGCAACGATTTTAGTGAAATACACAAAACAGACTAAATGAGTTTTTTTTTGTATTGTTGCTTTTTTTCTGTAAAACACTTACCCAGACTCTGCAAATTACAAGAAGTACGAAGAAAAAAGGAATGCTGCAGTGCAAACAGTAGTTGTAAAGTCCGGTCATTTGCAGACAGAAAACAAAAAAAAAAGCTGGGGAGCATCAGTCATTTCGTTTTTTCTTCTTCTTCTTTTGCCTCTGGCATTGTATCGGAAAATTAACATCATTATTTATGAGTTTCTCAGTTGCATTTTTCTTTTGATTCGTTTTTTCTTGTTGTTCTTATTTTTATTCTTGTTGCTTTGCAATTTATCTTTATGGAGACAGCAGCCACAAAAGATAGAAAATAATAAAAAAGAAATATGAACACGCACAAATGTGAGTACTTGAAGGAACATCTATCACCCGCATATTGTAGGACTTGCAGCATTGAAAAAAAAAACGAACATTGTTGTTGCCATTTATTTATTATTTATTCGTTTGTTGTAGTCTGTCTAGCTGGAGAGAGAATCAAAAGCGTCATAGTAAATTATAGTTTCAATTTATATTGCAGACACACTAAGTCACGCACATTGTAGGAGGTACACAGCAATACACACGCGTTTGTGTTTGTTCACGAACACTTATCACACAGTCTAGAGTAGAGTCTGTTGCACCACAAACAACTTCAAAATATTTGCCATAAATTAAAGTATTAACATTAGCAACGCCCGCCGCCCTTCACTTGTCTGTTGTTTTTTTTTTCTTTTGGGTTTTTGGAAAACACCAGGAGCCTGTTTGACTTGTCACGTCCGTGTACTGCAACTGAATGAATTTTGGTGAAAATGCAAAGATGCTGTGACCTCCCTCGCAAAAATACAATTTGCAGCAGCAAGAAACTGATGACCAAAGATTGAGTAACACATTTACTCAATTATCTCTTATTAAGAACATTTCTATTAGAGGAGACCGACCGACAATGGTGGTGGAGAGCACTGAACTCAATTCAATTCATGGGGGAGCTTACTTGGAGTTGACAAAAGCCATACACAGCTCTCGGGAAAAGCTTTTTTGCGTTGATGAACAATTGAAATGAGTGGAAGAGATGTAAACTTCAAAGGAAAAAAATAACTCAAAAGGATGCTGGAGAAGGAGAATTGAGAGTAGAAATTTGAAAAATTTGAGAGTGACATAACAACGGCATAATGTGCAGCCCAATAATCTGTGATTGTTTTTGTTCTGTCCATTTGTCAGTGACAAGTTGTAAGGTGAAGTTTCTCACACTCTCTTTTCTCCCCCCACCCACACTTAGTCTCTCTTGGGGATGTCTGGATGCTCGTCGCAGGCAGTAGTAGATTTAATTAATATTAAATTAAATGAGTACATTTATTGGCCACCTTTTGCATACAGAGAGCAACGAGTCCATCAACAATTTCACACAAAACTCCGATGCAAAGTTCACAAACTATCTGCTGCTCGCTCATCTCATCACAAAGAAGAGCATCATCATTCAGTGCCTAAACTTTGCAGGTTAAACACCACTGCGTGCGTGAGTAAGTGGGAGCTGTTTAAATTGAAAGCAATTTGTGATAAATTGAGTACATGTATCTCTGTTTTTATTTTGCACGTGTGTACGTGCATCTACGTTTGCTGGAGGGCAAGAGTGGCGTTCGGACAAGGGGGCGAATGTGTTTTGTTGAGCAGCAGCATCACATAAAACACCCACAATTTACTTTACTTACTCACGTTATCAAGGCTAGTGACCTTTTGGAAAATATACGTACAATGTGGCCACCGTATAACTCCTAAACATGTAGGTCTTCCTTTTGCCTCTTCCTTTCTCTCTCTCAAATTCTGCACACAATTCCATAGTAGTGAAACTGTGGAACAACTAAAACCAAAATAAAATGCATTACTGGGGCCAAAGATGTGTTGCTGCTGTCGTCGTTGTGTGACTACAATCAGGCAAGTAGGGTGTCAAAATATTGAATAGCCGTCCATATGTAGGAATGTGGGTTTTGATACAAGGAAGCAGCCAGTTCTTGTTACAATATCTTGGCGATTTTTTTGTTCCTGTTTCATTTTCTTTTCATAGTACACGTGCTTAATGTAAAATGATACGCTGCTCCCTCGTTCATATCAACTACACCACCAATTGGGGAATTTTTCTCAGCTAGGGAAAACTTTTTCAAATATTTTATTTGTTTTCTTTTCATTCACAGAAATAATTTATTAACAGCTTCCGATTTTCAAATGCTTTAATCAATAAGAAGAACAAGAAGTGCACAAATAAACGAGTGAATGAATGTTGGTGTATTGAATATTTCCCTGAGCACTGTTGGATGATAGGGTTAGGGTTACACTTGAAGAAACGGCAAATTTGTAAAAGGGATAGTCCAGTGGTCATTGACATTTGATGCTGTTTTGAGTGCCAATAAAATCAGGTGGCATGAATTGAATTGAAGGTAGGGACGTTACAGACGAACTCGTAATAATGCTCAAGGACAACGAAAAATTTTTGTTTTTCATTGGCGAAAAGGATGTGCAAGGGTGAAATACAGTTAGACAACTAAATGTTAACAAGCGAAGGATATTTATAGCTTTTTTTTCTAGGTCTAGATGTAGAAAAACAATGAGAGACCCCAAACTACGGACCATCACAGCTCGTGGAATTTTAAAGAATATTTTTTCAAGGCTCGTGGATTTTAAACAATGTTCTTCAAGGCAACAGGTCGTGATTTTTAAAGAATATTTTTCAAGGGACAAACACAGCTCGTGGATTTTTAAAGAATATTTTTCAAGGGACAAACACAGCTCGTGGATTTTTAAAGAATATTTTTCAAGAGACAAACAAAGCTCGTGGATTTTTAAAGAATATTTTTCAAATGACAAACACAGCTCGTGGATTTTTAAAGAATATTTTTCAAGGGACAAACACAACTCGTGGATTTTTAAAGAATATTTTTCAAGGGACAAACACAGCTCGTGGATTTTTAAAGAATATTTTTCGAGGGACAAACACAGCTCGTGGATTTTTAAAGAATATTTTTCAAGGGACAGACACAGCTCGTGGATTTTTAAAGAATACTTTTTCAAGGGACAAACACAGCTCGTGGATTTTTAAAGAATATTTTTCAAGGGACAGACACAGCTCGTGGATTTTTAAAGAATATTTTTCAAGGGACAAACACAGCTCGTGGATTTTTAAAGAATATTTTTCAAAGGTTCAACACAGCTCGTGGATTTTTAAAGAATATTTTTCAAAGGTCCGACACAGCTCGTGGATTTTTAAAGAATATTTTTCAAGGGACAAACACAGCTCGTGGATTTTTAAAGAATATTTTTCAAGGGACAAACACAGCTCATGGATTTTTAAAGAATATTTTTCAAAGGTCCAACACAGCTCGTGGATTTTTAAAGAATATTTTTCAAAGGTCCAACACAGCTCGTGGATTTTTAAAGAATATTTTTCAAAGGTCCAACACAGCTCGTGGATTTTTAAAGAGTATTTTTCAAAGGTCCCACACAGCTCGTGGATTTTTAAAGAATATTTTTCAAAGGTCCAACACTGCTCGTGGATTTTTAAAGAATATTTTTCAAAGGTCCAACACAGCTCGTGGATTTTTAAAGAATATTTTTCAAAGGTCCAACACAGCTCGTGGATTTTTAAAGAATATTTTTCAAAGGTCCAACACAGCTCGTGGATTTTTAAAGAATATTTTTCAAAGGTCCAACACAGCTCGTGGATTTTTAAAGAATATTTTTCAAAGGTCCAACACAGCTCGTGGATTTTTAAAGAATATTTTTCAAAGGTCCAACACAGCTCGTGGATTTTTAAAGAATATTTTTCAAAGGTCCAACACAGCTCGTGGATTTTTAAAGAATATTTTTCAAAGGTCCAACACAGCTCGTGGATTTTTAAAGAATATTTTTCAAAGGTCCAACACAGCTCGTGGATTTTTAAAGAATATTTTTCAAAGGTCCAACACAGCTCGTGGATTTTTAAAGAATATTTTTCAAAGGTCCAACACAGCTCGTGGATTTTTAAAGAATATTTTTCAAAGGTCCAACACAGCTCGTGGATTTTTAAAGAATATTTTTCAAAGGTCCAACACAGCTCGTGGATTTTTAAAGAATATTTTTCAAAGGTCCAACACAGCTCGTGGATTTTTAAAGAATATTTTTCAAAGGTCCAACACAGCTCGTGGATTTTTAAAGAATATTTTTCAAAGGTCCAACACAGCTCGTGGATTTTTAAAGAATATTTTTCAAAGGTCCAACACAGCTCGTGGATTTTTAAAGAATATTTTTCAAAGGTCCAACACAGCTCGTGGATTTTTAAAGAATATTTTTCAAAGGTCCAACACAGCTCGTGGATTTTTAAAGAATATTTTTCAAAGGTCCAACACAGCTCGTGGATTTTTAAAGAATATTTTTCAAAGGTCCAACACAGCTCGTGGATTTTTAAAGAATATTTTTCAAAGGTCCAACACAGCTCGTGGATTTTTAAAGAATATTTTTCAAAGGTCCAACACAGCTCGTGGATTTTTAAAGAATATTTTTCAAAGGTCCAACACAGCTCGTGGATTTTTAAAGAATATTTTTCAAAGGTCCAACACAGCTCGTGGATTTTTAAAGAATATTTTTCAAAGGTCCAACACAGCTCGTGGATTTTTAAAGAATATTTTTCAAAGGTCCAACACAGCTCGTGGATTTTTAAAGAATATTTTTCAAAGGTCCAACACAGCTCGTGGATTTTTAAAGAATATTTTTCAAAGGTCCAACACAGCTCGTGGATTTTTAAAGAATATTTTTCAAAGGTCCAACACAGCTCGTGGATTTTTAAAGAATATTTTTCAAAGGTCCAACACAGCTCGTGGATTTTTAAAGAATATTTTTCAAAGGTCCAACACAGCTCGTGGATTTTTAAAGAATATTTTTCAAAGGTCCAACACAGCTCGTGGATTTTTAAAGAATATTTTTCAAAGGTCCAACACAGCTCGTGGATTTTTAAAGAATATTTTTCAAAGGTCCAACACAGCTCGTGGATTTTTAAAGAATATTTTTCAAAGGTCCAACACAGCTCGTGGATTTTTAAAGAATATTTTTCAAAGGTCCAACACAGCTCGTGGATTTTTAAAGAATATTTTTCAAAGGTCCAACACAGCTCGTGGATTTTTAAAGAATATTTTTCAAAGGTCCAACACAGCTCGTGGATTTTTAAAGAATATTTTTCAAGACCAACACAGCTCGTGGATTTTTAAAGAATATTTTTCAAGAGACTATTACAGCTCGTGGATTTTTAAAGAATATTTTTTCTAGAGACTATTACAGCTCGTGGATTTTTAAAGAATATTTTTCTAGAGACTATTACAGCTCGTGGATTTTTAAAGAATATTTTTCTAGAGACTATTACAGCTCATGGATTTTTAAAGAATATTTTTCTAGAGACTATTACAGCTCGTGGATTTTTAAAGAATATTTTTCTAGAGACTATTACAGCTCATGGATTTTTAAAGAATATTTTTCTAGAGACTATTACAGCTCGTGGATTTTTAAAGAATATTTTTCTAGAGACTATTACAGCTCGTGGATTTTTAAAGAATATTTTTCTAGAGACTATTACAGCTCGTGGATTTTTTAAAGAATATTTTTCTAGAGACTATTACAGCTCGTGGATTTTTAAAGAATATTTTTCTAGAGACTATTACAGCTCGTGGATTTTTAAAGAATATTTTTCTAGAGACTATTACAGCTCGTGGATTTTTAAAGAATATTTTTCTAGAGACTATTACAGCTCGTGGATTTTTAAAGAATATTTTTCTAGAGACTATTACAGCTCGTGGATTTTTAAAGAATATTTTTCTAGAGACTATTACAGCTCGTGGATTTTTAAAGAATATTTTTCTAGAGACTATTACAGCTCGTGGATTTTTAAAGAATATTTTTCTAGAGACTATTACAGCTCGTGGATTTTTAAAGAATATTTTTCTAGAGACTATTACAGCTCGTGGATTTTTAAAGAATATTTTTCTAGAGACTATTACAGCTCGTGGATTTTTAAAGAATATTTTTCTAGAGACTATTACAGCTCGTGGATTTTTAAAGAATATTTTTCTAGAGACTATTACAGCTCGTGGATTTTTAAAGAATATTTTTCTAGAGACTATTACAGCTCGTGGATTTTTAAAGAATATTTTTCTAGAGACTATTACAGCTCGTGGATTTTTAAAGAATATTTTTCTAGAGACTATTACAGCTCGTGGATTTTTAAAGAATATTTTTCTAGAGACTATTACAGCTCGTGGATTTTTAAAGAATATTTTTCTAGAGACTATTACAGCTCGTGGATTTTTAAAGAATATTTTTCTAGAGACTATTACAGCTCGTGGATTTTTAAAGAATATTTTTCTAGAGACTATTACAGCTCGTGGATTTTTAAAGAATATTTTTCTAGAGACTATTACAGCTCGTGGATTTTTAAAGAATATTTTTCTAGAGACTATTACAGCTCGTGGATTTTTAAAGAATATTTTTCTAGAGACTATTACAGCTCGTGGATTTTTAAAGAATATTTTTCTAGAGACTATTACAGCTCGTGGATTTTTAAAGAATATTTTTCTAGAGACTATTACAGCTCGTGGATTTTTAAAGAATATTTTTCTAGAGACTATTACAGCTCGTGGATTTTTAAAGAATATTTTTCTAGAGACTATTACAGCTCGTGGATTTTTAAAGAATATTTTTCTAGAGACTATTACAGCTCGTGGATTTTTAAAGAATATTTTTCTAGAGACTATTACAGCTCGTGGATTTTTAAAGAATATTTTTCTAGAGACTATTACAGCTCGTGGATTTTTAAAGAATATTTTTCTAGAGACTATTACAGCTCGTGGATTTTTAAAGAATATTTTTCTAGAGACTATTACAGCTCGTGGATTTTTAAAGAATATTTTTCTAGAGACTATTACAGCTCGTGGATTTTTAAAGAATATTTTTCTAGAGACTAATACAGCTCGTGGATTTTTAAAGAATATTTTTCTAGAGACTATTACAGCTCGTGGATTTTTAAAGAATATTTTTCTAGAGACTATTACAGCTCGTGGATTTTTAAAGAATATTTTTCTAGAGACTATTACAGCTCGTGGATTTTTAAAGAATATTTTTCTAGAGACTATTACAGCTAGTGGATTTTTAAAGAATTTTTTTCTAGAGACTATTACAGCTCGTGGATTTTTAAAGATTATTTTTCTAGAGACTATTACAGCTCGTGGATTTTTAAAGAATATTTTTCTAGAGACTATTACAGCTCGTGGATTTTTAAAGAATATTTTTCTAGAGACTATTACAGCTCATGGATTTTTAAAGAATATTTTTCTAGAGACTATTACAGCTCGTGGATTTTTAAAGAATATTTTTCTAGAGACTATTACAGCTCGTGGATTTTTAAAGAATATTTTTCTAGAGACTATTACAGCTCGTGGATTTTTAAAGAATATTTTTCTAGAGACTATTACAGCTCGTGGATTTTTAAAGAATATTTTTCTAGAGACTATTACAGCTCGTGGATTTTTAAAGAATATTTTTCTAGAGACTATTACAGCTCGTGGATTTTTAAAGAATATTTTTCTAGAGACTATTACAGCTCGTGGATTTTTAAAGAATATTTTTCTAGAGACTATTACAGCTCGTGGATTTTTAAAGAATATTTTTCTAGAGACTATTACAGCTCGTGGATTTTTAAAGAATATTTTTCTAGAGACTATTACAGCTCGTGGATTTTTGAAGAATATTTTTCTAGAGACTATTACAGCTCGTGGATTTTTAAAGAATATTTTTCTAGAGACTATTACAGCTCGTGGATTTTTAAAGAATATTTTTCTAGAGACTATTACAGCTCGTGGATTTTTAAAGAATATTTTTCTAGAGACTATTACAGCTCGTGGATTTTTAAAGAATATTTTTCTAGAGACTATTACAGCTCGTGGATTTTTAAAGAATATTTTTCTAGAGACTATTACAGCTCGTGGATTTTTAAAGAATATTTTTCTAGAGACTATTACAGCTCGTGGATTTTTAAAGAATATTTTTCTAGAGACTATTACAGCTCGTGGATTTTTGAAGAATATTTTTCTAGAGACTATTACAGCTCGTGGATTTTTAAAGAATATTTTTCTAGAGACTATTACAGCTCGTGGATTTTTAAAGAATATTTTTCTAGAGACTATTACAGCTCGTGGATTTTTAAAGAATATTTTTCTAGAGACTATTACAGCTCGTGGATTTTTAAAGAATATTTTTCTAGAGACTATTACAGCTCATGGATTTTTAAAGAATATTTTTCTAGAGACTATTACAGCTCGTGGATTTTTAAAGAATATTTTTCTAGAGACTATTACAGCTCATGGATTTTTAAAGAATATTTTTCTAGAGACTATTACAGCTCGTGGATTTTTAAAGAATATTTTTCTAGAGACTATTACAGCTCGTGGATTTTTAAAGAATATTTTTCTAGAGACTATTACAGCTCGTGGATTTTTAAAGAATATTTTTCTAGAGACTATTACAGCTCGTGGATTTTTAAAGAATATTTTTCTAGAGACTATTACAGCTCGTGGATTTTTAAAGAATATTTTTCTAGAGACTATTACAGCTCGTGGATTTTTAAAGAATATTTTTCTAGAGACTATTACAGCTCGTGGATTTTTAAAGAATATTTTTCTAGAGACTATTACAGCTCGTGGATTTTTAAAGAATATTTTTCTAGAGACTATTACAGCTCATGGATTTTTAAAGAATATTTTTCTAGAGACTATTACAGCTCGTGGATTTTTAAAGAATATTTTTCTAGAGACTATTACAGCTCATGGATTTTTAAAGAATATTTTTCTAGAGACTATTACAGCTCGTGGATTTTTAAAGAATATTTTTCTAGAGACTATCACTGCTCGTGGATTTTTAATGAATATATTTCTAGGTATCACAGCTCATGGATTTTTTTAACTATTTCTTTCTAGGGACTATCACAGCTCGTCGATTTTTAAAGAATATTTTTCTATGGACTATCCCAACTCATGAATTTTAAAAGAAGATTTTTCTAGGGACTATCACAGCTTGTAGATTTTTAAATTTTTTTTCTAGCGACTAATACTCACATCTCGTGGATTTTTAAAGAATAATTTTTTAGAGACTATCACAGCTTGGGGTTTTCAAAGAATATTTTTCTAGGAACTATAACTGCAAGTGGATTTTTAAAGAATATTTTTTTATAGTCCAACTCATGAATTTTGAAAAAATATTTTTCTAGGGACTATTTCTAGGTATCACAGCTCATGGATTTTTTAAAAATATTTTTTCTAGGGACTATCACAGCTCGTGGATTTGTAATTAATATATTTCTAGGTATAGCAGCTCATGGATTTTTTTAAAAATATTTTTTCTAGGGACTATCACTACTCGTGGATTTTTAAGGAGTATTTTTCTGGGGACTATCACTGCTCGTGGAATTTTAAAGAATATGTTTGTAGGGGCTATCACTGCTCGCGGATTTTTTAAGAATATTTTTCTAGGGAATATCACTGCTGGTTGATTTTTTAATAATATTTTTCTAGGGATTATCACAGCTTGTAGATTTTTAAAATTTTTTTCTAGCGACTAATACTCACATCTCGTGGATTTTTAAAGAATATTTTTCTAGAGACTATCACTGCTCTCGATTTTTAAAGAATATTTTTCTGGGAACTATCACAGCTCGTGGATTTTTAAAGGATATTTTTCTAGCGACTATCACTGCTCTTGGATTTTTAAGGAATATTTTTCTAGGGATTATAACAGCTCTTACATTTTTAATTCAATTCAATTCAAATTTATTGAGTCTTTTTTTAATTTCATACAAGTTTAAAATGCACATAATATGAAATACTTAAAGCTATTATGTTTTGCTTCAATGACATATTTAAAAATTCAGCATCTGGCTTGTTTTGACGTGTAAGATATGTTGTTATTGTACCGTGAAAGTAAATCTTGTTTGCTCTCGACACTTCAATATTTAGAGAGCATGTCTCATTTGGATTAAACTTAAAACTAAACTTAACCTAACCTAAACCTAATAAAAAAAAAATAAAAAAAAAATAAATAAGAAATGAATAAGAAATGTGGCCTCTCTGACAGGAATGTTTAGACCTGTCAGAGAGGCCACATTTCTGGTTAATTTAGCCCCTGTGGATTCCAGGAGAAGTGCGTACATAAAAATCTGGACACATTAAACCACCCAAATCATAATTTAGATCAATTCCAAGAGCTGAAATATAATTTGTATTTGCCCAGGTGTATTCCGATTCAATTTCAACAACTTCATTCATAAGTGGGTTTGGATGCAAAAATAGTCTGTTTACATAATTTTTAATAATTTTTATAGCGTACACGGAAATGGGTTTAACTTCAGATGTTTCATATATAAAACCATTTGAGTGACGTTTATTAAAAGATTCAAAATTCTTTCCTATGCACATCCTAATTATTTTTCGTTCAAAGATACTGAGCTCTTTCATGACAGTAGGGGATATTGAAAACCAAATGGGAAAAGCATATAGCAGTGCGGGTCTAACAATCCTTTTGTATAATAATATTTTAGTTTCAGTTGGTAAAGCATTGTTATTGAAGAGTCGTCCAAATGAACTTTTTATGCGATATGCCTTTCCCAAGTATATTCGTGCATTTTCATTAAATTTAAATTATTTATTTAGCCTTACACCCAAATGTTTAAATCCATCTCTAAACGGAATTTCTACCCCATTAAGGGAGAGCTTTAATATCCTACTTTCCGGTACCACCCATCTCTTTCATTTTCCAGAGGCGTTTCTTATACACATCGCCTCGCTCTTACTAGTGTTAATTTTTATACCCCATTCTGTATAAAACTCATGAACAGCCCGCAAATGTTCCGAAACAAATGACAGAGCCTCTATCGGAGATTCAGCGTGGGCATACAAGAGACAATCATCGGCATACAAAACACCCACCGAGTTCTGAAAAGCAAGCGGAAAATCGTACATATAAATGCTAAACAAATGAGGTGACAAGATTGACCCCTGTGGTACACCACAAGACACACTACTTAAGTCGGATTTCAAATTCCCTAGTTCAATATAGAAACGTCGATCGGTGAAAACCTTCTAAACATTTTTACAACATGAGTTCCAAATCCTAGTAGAATCATTTTATAAATAATACCATCGTGATAAGTTCGATCAAATGCCTTTTCCACGTCCAGCGAAATTGCAACAGTGCAGTTTCTCTTTCTCAGATTATGATCTATATCACTACTAAACTTGGTAAGCGCATCTAATGTAGAATGTCCCTTCCTAAACCCAAATTGGTAAGGAGGAATATAATTTGCCTGAACATCTAGGTCCATTTTTTCACGTAAAATTTTCTCGAATAACTTTCCTAAATTGGATAAGAGCGAAATGGGTCGTAGATTATTAATGTCTGTGGAATTTTGTTTCTTTTTAATTGGTATAATCTTTCCAATTTTCCAAACTTTTGGAAAGTATGAATTATTCAAACAGTTATTAAATATAACAACGAGATACTCTAAAGCTTTTACTGGAAATTTTCTAATCAAGTAGTTCGATATATTGTCCAAACCACTTGATTTTTTATTATTTAATGTGGATACCACTAGTCGAACTGAATCCATGGTGGTGAATTTGCTATCTAAATCATTGTTTGTGGAGTTTGATTCGCTATTAAACTCTACCAAATGATCAGGAATATTAGACAAATAATCTCTAATTGACTCTTCTACAGACGTAAGGTCTCTATCTGGCGCTGGCCCATTATAAACTTCAGCAAAATGATTCTTTAATACATGAAGTTTTTCATTGTCATTTATCACGGCCACACCGTTTACTGATACATCCCCTATTGCCGACTTGTTAGACTTTCCTATTAAGCCATAGATTTGTCTATATGCATTCGGACCAGGTCTAATGTTTCGCAGTTTTCCATCAAAAATACGGGACTGTTCTATCTCCACCTTTTCTTTGATTATAACTTTAAGAAGCTGAATTTGCTTTGAGAGTAATACATATTGAGGATTTTGTCTGTTCATGTGACGGTGAAAAAGTCATTTCAATTATTTTTGCCATTCATGTTTTAATTTGTAAAGATTATTTACTTCCTGTGATACTTTAAATTTTCTGTTTTTCAACGGTTTTCTTTGAGAATGTAATTGAGACACGAAACCAACAGTGAAAGTAAATTCCTCAATGTAATCATCTATCACTCCGTTAGACAGATTTTTGTTAAGAGGTGGGAAATGAGCATCTAATTCAGCAGTTAAATCGGATTTAAATTGAACCCAGTTCGTGTTTTCAAATGAGACGTATTCCCTAGGCTGCCTAATAACAAAGTCAACACCACTAAACGTAAGTTGTAATTTTAACGCATAATGATCCGAAAAGGTTGATAGACTCTCAATACGAAAATTAGGGTGCAGAACATCTACTAAATTTGGACTGATTAAATAATGGTCCAAGAATGACGCTCCATTTGGAAATGATGGTGTTGAATCGCACAATCTAACGAGAGAGTTGTCATTTATCCATTGTAGAAGTGATCTACCGTTTAAGTTTGTAAAAGAGTCACCCCAACATACGTTTCTGGAGTTTAAATCTCCGCCTAAAATTAAACCATCATAGTTCCGAGAGAAATTGTTTATAATTGAAAGATTGTTGTAAATGATAGAATTCCCCAAATTACACTCAAAATAAACTGTTCCTAGCAAAATCTTCTTCTGCTGACCATCTATTGAAGTGTTGATTACTATGAACAAATTTGGAACTTGAAGATTTGGAATTTCGAGTCTTGTGAATGCTATGTTTTCTCGAAGTGCCAAAGCCAAAGCCACACCAACACCACTTCTGTTTTCTAAAAAGACATAGTCCTTCAATACTACTCGATGTCTTTCATTCAAATGTGTTTCCTGAATGAAAGCTAAATCTATTCTGTTAGAATTTAATATACTCAATAAATCAATTCTTCGGCTAATATCAATTAACGACCTGACATTAAGAGTTAACAAATTTATATGTTTACGGACCATAAGACTGCTTTAGTTCGTTTAACAACCCCAAACATTGGCTTTTAGCCTCATATACAGTCATGTTCTTGTATCCTCTCATAAAACGCTCCATTTTTTCTTCCAGAGACAACGTCTCAGGTTCACATAAAACTCTTGCTATTTTTAGGAACTCTTGAACAGTATTTGATGCGTAGCTCTCCTTGCAATTTTGAGAGCTGCTGAAACAATTAGCAAACGTTTTTCCGGGTTGAACTATATTTTGCCTATCCAGAGCATTAAATACACCTCTTGAAGCCTCTAATCTCTTTTGTTTGGCAGAAGTTTTAATTTTTTCTTTTAGTTCCACATACTTTAAATACGAGGGACATTTCCTATAACTTGATGGATGACCGTATTCCTTACAATTCACACAATATGGTTTGCTACTATCCGTTTGTACATATTCGCAATTACCGCGACACTTATCACACTTGACACATGCACGCTGACGGCTGCAGTTGGAAGACACGTGACCCCACTGTTGGCAACGCCAACATTGAAGTATTCTCGTATTAGCTTTTGGGGATTCAAAAGTGGCTTTTTATTTTAAAACGTATCTAATGTGTGATATATCAGATATAGATTTCCCTGGAAGTAATGATATCAAGAAAAGTCCTGTGTCATAGTTATTTTTCCTCGAGTGTTGTGTGGTAAACTTAGTAACATTGTGAATCGTGTTTGGAGCCTGCTTTTCTAAACATGCCTTAATATCTTCTAACTTACTAGCATGATATATATTTCGCAAGACAATATTTACATGCTTAAATTCTTTGGGAGTATAAGTGTATGCCTCAAATTTGCCGTCTCGTAAGATTTCCATAATTTCCGCGTGAATCAACGGATCCTGCACGTATAACTTACTTTTATATCTGTTTTTATTAACTATCCTATAAACAACACTTTTCGCATCCAACTCACTTATCAAGCGACCTATATTTATATTGAATAGAAATATTGGTGGGCAAAATTTTATTGGGTTACGTACCACTACCTTGGGTCCATGATTTACATCTCTATCATCCCTTCTGGAATCCTCGGGCTCTTTTTCAAAATCTAATGTAGCTAGTATCGAATATCTATTTTGAGAACTAGTTTGGGTGTAATCTCCGCTTTGGTTTCTTGAATTAATTGATTTCAGATTTGAAAAGTCCACATCACTTTCATGTCTCATTCTTTTACATCTTTTGTTCTGAACAGTTTGGAAATCGTCATAATCTTCATCAAGTCCAGATGAAGGCTCCATATTAAAATCAAGATTGATGTTGGAAGATTTACCATTATTAGCATGACAGATGTCTTGATCATTATTTAAAAGTGCATCATTAGAGGCGCAAGATGGTTGATGGGTTGAACTAAGCATGTTTGCTTTATCAATTATTAAGGATGTATTTGGTTCGTCCTCGATTACGAACGGCATATCATTTTTAGAAAATGTTTTTGGTTTTCCGGAAGTGTCAGCAAAACGCGTTTCCTTCACGTTGGTACCGCAGCTATTAGCTGGCAAATTTGACATTTTAGCAGTTTTTTCGTCGACTTTCTTCGATAAAATTTTCTGATTATTGTTCAGACATTCAGGGGTTTTCCTATCCCCTTTTTCTCTCGAACTCCTATCAGGCGGCTTCTTCAGTTCAGAACTGCCCTTGGGCAAACGGTTGACCATCATAAAGATCGACAGCAGCTAGTTCGCGATTTGGGGAAATGTAAATTTCCTTTTTTGATTTTTATTTTTGATTTTTTTATTGAAAAAAAAAAAATGGATTGAAAAACGTCTGTTCGTACAGAAATTTCAAATCGAAAATCCTTACATTTTTAAAGAATATTATTCTAGGGTCTATCACAGATCGGGGATTTCCAGTAGCCTCACATCCTCTAGATAAATCTGACCTATCACCTTCGTACTGAGATATCACCGTTGTGTAATGGTAAGCATGGTTAAAATCCTTAAATTCAATAAAATTTTGAACGTTGGCAAAATACCCCTCAGTAATGTTGGCGACATTTCCTGAGTATTTCAGCCCTGTAAAACTTCTCTATAAAGCGGTGTCGTAACAATTATATATAGGTCGCCCACAATTCAGCTAAGATCGAGCAATGCGATTTGAAGGTAGTCTATCTTGGTCCAGTTTTTTGGTTATCTTTTGGAGATCACTCTTATTCGATTTTTAAGTCACATGTTATTTACCAGTTCAAGTTCTTTATCCAATTTAAACAACTTCCCTTCTCGACGTAGCGAACATGATTTTTAAAAACCACCATTCATTCATATATTTAATAGAGTCTTATCGAAAGGGATTGTGGCGGAATTTAAAGAGTATTTTGTTACTCCATCGCCCTACCCTCACACACATATGCATACCACAAAAAACATTGTTCCCATGATATTTCATATTATAAATTACACATTTTGTCTGCCATACCTCTCTCGCCTGTAGCTTGGTGTCGGCGGCGGCATGCAAATAACAAACCAGAAACAAAAAGAAGAAAAAGCAGCAGTGTGAGTGGCAGAAGAGCAAAAAATAAACATTTATTGCTAAGTAAATATTTATTTAAAATTAAAATGTGCCAAACAGTCATAATGGGCCATTTAAACTCAACTTGAAGTTTATTTAACTTTAAATATGTATTTATGTACGTGATGGCGATGGTTGTTGTAAAACCTACACAAAACAGTTAGCTTGCCAGCCAGCCAGCCTTGTTACAAGTTTGCTGCTTAACTAGGCAATCAGCCAGCAGCCAAGCAATTTTTGTAGTCCTTTAAGCTTTTGCTTTCTGCTGTTTCTCCTACATTTGCAAGGCTGCTGGCATACAGCTAAGGTGAGAAATTAGTTGCAGTGTGTGTGTATGTGTGTTTAGTGTCTACGGTATATGTGACAAATAGTGTTTTCTAACATGACTATATATATATTTTTTCTTCAAACGTGAAGCAACACCCCTATCACTCACTCATTCCCACATTTCCCACACCCGCACACACATACTCAGTGTTGCCTTCACTACACCTGCCTTTGTTTTATGTCCTTACAACAAATATTATATGTAAATCTTGTGAATATGTGTAATCATCTGTGTGTGTGTGTGTGTGTAAGTTAAATAAAAATATGTTGACTCTTATATTTGCCTAGGTCTGTGTCTGAGAGTTAAATGCCTGTTACACTTTTCATAGCCATGCAAAAGGTATTTGCTGACACACAATTCTGTATGTATGATTATTTCGTATTGCATAATTGTTGAAATGTATATTGGGGTGGATAGTTAGTACAAGTTAACAATAGCTAAAATTAAGTTGACTAAATAACGGAACTGGGACGTTTACAGAACACTACAGAAATGTCTTTTACCTATAGTAGACCTCATCAAAGACTTCTATACTAGGAAGACCTCAAAAAGGTACTCAATGTTGTGGAGACCTCATAAAGGTCCTCTATCTAAAGAAAACCTCAGAGGTCCTCTGTTGTCTGTAGATGACCTCAAGAGATTTTCTGTTCACTATAGGATACAGAGATGAAACCAACTTACTAAATGCCGCTAAAAATCGAGAACTTACCTACAACTAGATAATATCTATATTTGAAATTCATTTTAAAACATGTAAACAATAATATTGTATGATCGCTTTACATCCGAATATCGGATTCGCAAATAAAGAAGAAGATAGAAAATCTCAAGAAGGTCTTCTGTTGTCTACTGAAGATATTAAACGGTATTCTGTTGGCTATAGAAGACCAGAAGAGGGTTTTATTGTCCATGGAGGACATCAAGGGGTCTTCTGCTTTTTATACAAGACATCTGGACGTCATCTGTTATCTCAAGATCTCTTCTCTTCTCTATAGAATACCTCAAGAGTTCTTCCTTTGTCTATATAAGAAATCAAGAGGTCTTCTGTTGCCTATAAAAGACCTCAGAAAGTCGTTTATTATCAACAGAGGTCTAGAGATGACGTCAAGAGTTTTTCTGTTGTCTATGGAAGACTTCAAGATGTTTTCTGTAGTATATAATTTTCTGTTTATATAGAAAAAAATTACGAGGTTTTCTGTTATCGTTAGAAAACCTCAAGAGCTCTACAGAAGACTTCAAGAGGTACATGGAAGACCTCAAGATGTATATAGAATATATCAAGAGGTATATAGAAGACCTCAAGAGGTTTCTGTCATTTATAGAAGATCTCAAAAGGTCTTCTGTTGTTTACAGAAGACCTCAAGAGATTATACAAATTTTGTTGTCTATAGAAGACTTTAAGGGGTCTTGTGTTGTCTATGGAAGACCTCAAGAGCTCTTCTGTTATCTATAGAATACCTTATGATGTCTTCTATTGTCTATAGGTCTTCTCAAGAGGTCTTCTGTTGTTTATAAAAGACCTCAAGAGGTAATCTGTTATCCATAGAAGTTCTCAAGAGGTCATATATTATCTACAGAAAACCTAAAGAGGTCTATAGAAGACCTCAAGTCAGTAAAAGACCTTAATAGGTCTTCTGATGCCAATAGAATATCTCAATAGGGCCTTATGGTGTCTTCTATTGTCTATAGACGTTATCAGGAGGTCTTCCGTTATCTGTAAAACTCCTCAATATGTCTATAGAAGACCTTAATATGTCTATAGACAACTTCAAGAGAAGACTTCAAAAGGTATATAGAAGACCTCAAGAGGTCAGAAAAAGATCTCAAGGGGTATATAGAACACCTCAAGAAGATTTCTGTTATCTATAGAAGATCTCAATGGATTATACAAATTCTGTTGACTATAGAAGACCTTAAGGGGTCTTGTGTTGTCTATTAAAGACCTCAAGAGCTCTTCTGTTTTCTATAGAATACCTTAGGATGTCTTCCTTGTCTATAGAATCCTTAGGATTCTTTTTTATAGAAGACCTCAAGTCAGTAAATGACCTCAATAGTTCTCCTGATGCCAATAGAATATCTCAAGACGACCTTATTGTGTCTTCCATTGTCAATAGAAGTTCTCAGGATGTCTTCCATTATCTGTAGAACTCCTCAAGAGGTCTACAGAAAACCTTAAGATGAGGTTGTCTATACTTCAAGAGGTCTATAAAAGACTTCAAGAGGTCAGTAGAATAACTCAAAAGTTCTTCCGTTGCCTGTAGTAGACCTCAAAAGTTCATCCGTTGCCTGTAGAAGACCTCAAAAGGTCTTTCTTGCCTATAGAACATCTCAAGAGGTCTTCTGTTGTCTGTGGAAGACCTAAGAGGTTATGTGTTATCTATAGACGACCTCAAGAGAAGACCTCATAAAGGTCCCTATGTTGAGAAAACATCATACAGATTCGTCTATTTTGTGAAGACCTTACAAACGTCCTCATAAAGGACCTCTATGTTGAGAAGAGCTCATAAAGGTCTTCTTAGTTGAGAAGATCTCGTAAAGGGTCTCTACGTTGAGAAGAGCTCATAAAGGTATTCTTAGTTGAGAAGATCCCATAAATGTTCTATGTTCTTCTATGTCGAAAAGACCTCATAAAGGTCTTCTATGTTGCGTTGACCTATAAACGTCCTCCATGTTGAGAGGACCCATTAAATGTCTTCTATATTGAGAAGACCTTAGCGGGGTCTTCTACGTCGAAAAGATTTCATAAAGGTCTTCTAAATTGAGAAGATCTCAGAAGGTATTCTAAGAAGACCTCACATCGCTTCTCTATTTTGAGAAGACCTTTTTAAGGCATGTTGAGAAGACCTCATAAATTTCTTTTATGATGAAAAAACCTCATAAAGGTCCTCTATGCCGAGCAGACCTTAGAAAGGTCTTCTATATATATGGAGAAGATTTCAAAAATATCTTTTATCGATGAAAGCCCTCATAATGGTCATATATGTTGAGAAGAGCTCATAAAGGTCATCTATGCTGAGAAGACCTCATAAAGGATCTCTATTCTTAGAAGTCCTAAGAAAGGTCTGCTATGTTGAGAAGATTTGAAAAAGGTCTTGTAAATTGAGAAGATCTGATAGAAGACCTCATAAAGGTCTTCTGTGTTGAGAAAACCTTTTAAGGGACTTCATAAATATCTTCTAAGTTGAGAAGACCTTAAAAAGGTCTTTTATCGCGAGAACATCTCATAAAGTTCTTCTATGTTTATAAGACCCTCATAAAGTTTTTATCAGGTCTTCTTGTAGTAGAGGGCCTTAATATAGGCCTTCCAATAGCAAAAGACCTCAAAGGTCTTCTATGTTGAGAATATTTGAAAAAGGTCTTGTAAATCTCATAGAAGACCTCAGAAAGGTCTTCTGTGTTGAGAAGACCTTTAAAGGGACTTCTAAGTAGAGAAGATCTCCTAAGATCTTCTTTGTTGAGAAGACCTCACAAAGGTCCTAGTAAATGTCTGCTATCCCTAGAAGATGCCATAAAATTGTTTTATATTGAGAAGGTGTCATAAAGGTCTTCTATGTTGAGAAAACCTCCCCTCTTTTTTGGGAAGACTCCATAAAGAACTTCTATGTTGAGAAGACTTAATAAAGGTTTTCTATCGCGAGAACATCTCATGAAGTTCTATTATGTTTATAAGACCCTCATACAATTCTTATCAGGTCTTCTAATAGTAGAGGGCCTTATATAGGCCTTCCAACAGTAAAAGGCCTCATAAGGCTCTTCTGTTAGAAGCTTATAAAGCTCTTCTATCTACAGAAGTAAAAGTCTTCGTGAAGTATTCTATCTGTAGAAAACCTCATCAAGGTATTCTATCGATGGAAGACGTAATAAAGGTCTTCTATCAGGAGAAGACCTGATGAAGGTCGCCGTCTCTAGAAGATACAAAAAGGGTTTCTATCGATGAAAGACCTGATAACCAGACCTTATCTACCAGTAAAAGAACACATGTACATGTGCCACAGTTCGCCAGACATAACCATCGTGTCACCTGGTCTGACAAATGACGTAACCTGGCAACCCGTCATTTCCCTTGGATCAGACCATCTCCCCATAATTGGCTCCATCAGCAGACCACCCGATTTCATCACCTCTGAACGCCACACATTCTCCAATCATGGGAATGCTGATTGACCGAGAGTTCACCAATCACCGCTTCAGAGAATTGCCCAATCCTTCTGATGTTCGGGTAGCGGAAAGGACGTTCCGAAACATCATCAATGCTGCAGCCGCCCGCCATATACATGCTGGTCGAATACCCGAAGTAAGACCAAATTTCCCAGCAGAGGCGACGGGATTAGCAAATGAGCGTGATGAGCTTCGTCGAACCAACCCCGACGACCCCAGAGTCAGGGAGCTAACACTGGAAGTTAACAGGCTGGTCGGCGAACATAAGCGGAACAATCATCTGAAGGGTTGCAACATTGGAGCCGGTATAATTAAATTTTGGGCAACGGTTAAGTCACTCTCGAACCCCGGAAGGAGGGATGACAGGACCTCAGTCACGTTTGGCGACATTACGTTGACTGACCCGAAGAGGTGTGCAGTTACTTCAATCGACAGTTTGTCGAGCACCCTGAGAGTGACAGGGCGAAGAGAAGAGCGTTACGTCGCATTAGATCTCTTCCTGCCGAGGATGAACCACCACAGTTTACAATGGATGATGTTGCGAATGCCATCAGGAACGCTAAATCATCCAAAGAGTTGTGCCCTGGCGGAATTTCCATGGTAATGTTAAAACAGCTGGATGAGCCGGGAGTGGAGTATCTCACTAAAGCTCTCAACCTGTCGCTAACCACACTTATTGTTCCCGAAGTCTGGAAAATGGGCAGGGTGGTCCCGCTACTGAAGCCAGGCAAAGATGCCAGCAAATGTGAATCGTACAGGCCGATTTCGCTTTTGTCACCTTTAGCGAAGACTCTTGAGGTCTTAGTCCTCCCCAGCATTCGAAATAGCAATCAAGTTGCCGATCATCAGCATGGATTCCGTAAGCAGCACAGCACGACAACAGCACTGCACGCCATCTCCACATATATTTGTCGAGGACTATACCTGGAGCGGCCGTGTGAGAAAACAGTGATGGTGGCGCTTGACTTATCAAAAGCAATTGATACTGTCAGGCACTCCACGCTGTTCGAGGACATCGAGCAGACAACCCTCCGGCCAGGAACAAGAAATCCAAGTCCCGCAGAGTGAAACAGGGAGTTCCCCAAGGAGGGGTGATATCTCCGGAACTGTTTAACCTCTACCTTTCCTATATTCCGCCCCCTCCAGACGGCATTGAGATCGTAACGTATGCGGATGATTGTAAGATCCTGGCGTCAGGTACCTACCCTGATGACATCCGTGAGAGACTGAACTCCTGTTTAACCGATCTTACCACCTTTTTCCACGCGAGGAATATACAGATATCCGCCACTAAATCGACGGCCACTCTGTTCACCACATGGACGGCGCAGTAATGAAGAGAGTTGAATATCAGGGTCGACGGTAGCAGAATTCCGACCACAAATTGCCCCAAAATTCTAGGGGTCTCATTCGACACTACTTTCACGTCGTCCGCGCATGCCACAGCTATCTGCGATAAACTGAAATGTAGAAACAAGGTCCTCAAGTCCTAGCCGGCAGCACTTGGGTGCAGATAAAGAAACCTTGTTGACCACATATAAAGCGATAGGTCGGTCTGTGGTAAGCTATGCGGCACCAGTTTGGTCCCCTAATTTATGTGACACGCAGTGTGATAAGATTCAAGTTTGTCAGAACGCCGCCCTGAGAACAGCAACAGGATGCCTCCTCAAATCTATACTGGACCATCTATATGAGGAGGCAAAGATTCTTCCAGTACGACAACAACTAGAGTAGTTTTGGCTCAATTTCGCTCGGGATATTGCAGTCGCCTAAATATGTACCTATTGGGCTGGGATCGATCGCACCGTGCAAGACATCTGCCCAGTATGCGGCATGGGCCCGCACGATACTAAGCACCTATTCAACTGCCCCACCAATCCTACTCATCTGACTCCAGTGGATCTATTGTTACATCCCATCGAAGTAGCCACCTTCTTGGAACTGGAGGTAGACCCAGAGCCAGATTGAACACGAGAAGAAACATACAAATATAATAATAAAACACTGTTAAAACAACCAGTTGAAGATCTCATAGAGGTATACTTTCAATAGAAGACCTCATGAAGTTTTCTATCGGTAGAAGATTTCATAAATGTATTCGATCAGCAGAAGACCTCATAATGATCTTCTGACTAGAATACCTCATAAAGATATTCTATCAGTAAAAGACCACATAAAGGCTCATAAAGCTCTTCTATCTGTAGAAGGTCCCATAAAGGTATTCTTACGGTAGGAAAACTCATAAAGGTCTTCCATCATTAGTAAACCTCACATAGACCATCTATTATAAAAAGACCTCATAAAAATCTTATATCAGCAAAAGACCTCTGAAAGATCTCTATTAGTAGATGACTTTCCAACAGCAGAGGACCCCATAAAGGTCTTATGTCCGTAGAAGACCTCGTAAATTTCTTCTATCAGTAAAACACCTCATAAAGGTCTTCCTAGACTAAAAGATCTTCATACAGTAGAAGATTTAATTAAGGTCTTGTATCGATGGAAGACATCACAAAGGTCTTCTATCCATAAGGCCTCATAAGGGTCCTATATCATTATAAGACCATATAAAGTTCTTTGCCCATTCAGGAGCAGCATATTTGCTTTTAATTTATAGACTGTACACATGTAGCGTATACTTTACGACAGCAGTTATACGACTAATGGCTATTATATTGAAATATGGATATTTCACATTGGCAAAGGACCGATAAGCTGGTTGCTAAGAATTATTGATGTTTCGATGCAGGCTATGGACCAGGAGCTCATTTCTTGTTCTATGAAAATTTGAAATAAAAACATTTATAATTTAAATGAATGTCAAATGAAATCAATTATAAAGAAAATATTTGTCATTTCCAATTTTCATAGAACGAGAATCCGGCCCCTGGACTATACGTTTTATTCATAAAGAAGGTATTTAAGACTTTTGTTACACTTTTTTTTGAAATTCATTTTTCCTACCCTACCCAATCAATGTATAGGTAAATTATTATATTTTTCTTGTTGCTTCTTCATATCTCTCAGTGTGTGTGGGTGTGTGGATTGTATTTTAGCAGATTGGTAATTATAACTGTTGGTGTGAAAATATATGCATGTGTGTGCCTGTTTACATACGTCTGTATGTATAACAACATTATGTAAGCCTTTTGAGACCAAAGGGAATTTTGTTCATTTCATGTTAGTTTTTTTCTGATGTGTTTTTTTCTTTCTTTACTCCACACTCACCCAGTCATTTGCCGGCGTCGTCGCATATTAAATATCATTGCAAACAGTGGCAACAAAGAAACAGCAACGGCAGCAGCAGCAATCAGCATCTGAAGAAGCAACATCGACGACGCAGGGAAATTCCATTTTAATTAGCACACTTTTTTCTCCTTTGCACATAGAATTGTTGTCACACAACATGGCATAGAGTCAGTCAGCCAACCAGCCAACACAAAAAAGTTTTCCAGGTTAAAGTTGAAACCAAGAAAATTGCTGCAAAAAAGTGAGAGAGAGAAAGAGATGGTAGATATAAGAAAACGATGAAATGTAGTAGACAAACCAAAGGAGATAATAAATGTTAAATGTTGGCATATATCACCAAGTGGATTAAATGTACATTTGTACAGAAGCATTGCAGCAGAAGCAGCTACATGCAAATAAAGTAAATGGCTAAATGAGTTTTAATAAAAAAAGTTGTATTGTAGTTTGCAAAGTTTTATAGAAAAGTGGAATTTAAATTTGTAGTTAAAGATATTAAAAAGAAAAGCAATTATATTAATATGAATAATAAAAATATTTAATAATTTAATATATATTTCTCCTGCTTAAAGGGCTACTTCTTTCATAACCCACGGGGCTGGTCAATTATATTTTAACTTAATATTATTGCAGAGTCAGGATTTACCGAATTGTTAACTTAGTTTAGGGCTGTGGAAGATACAGTTGTGGGGGAATTTAGCCTCTCGTTGATTAAATTGAGTTGAAATGTACAGTGTTTTAATTTGTGTTGCATTAAGGATTTCTAGGCCCGAATTCTCCCGACCAAAACGTAAACATTTGGAGAAGTCTATAAGTTTCCGTCAGGTGTAGCTGTTTTAAAGCTACACTTAAGGGTGACTTAGTTGTGTGGAGACTGTAAAAGTCGGCACTGATTCGCACACCATTTCGATATAAGAGAAGTATACTTTTCTCGTTATTTTTAGATCTTAAATACTTGATCCATTATGCGTATAAATTGCGACAACAATTATACGCACCATGGTATTCTGCTAAATGAAATCTGGCTAAATCGTCTAATGTTGAAAGTACCTCAATAAACTAAAACAACCCTTAAAATGTCTTAAAAAATTATGACTTTGGCCGCAAAACTGATAACTCCAGAAGTAAAAAATATGAGCCGGCTTTGCTACACAGATATATCCGCAGTTTGTGACAGGTAAATACCATCTACCTATGGCTGTTACAAAAGAAATAACAGGGTTGGTGTCCCTTAATTATACCCAGGAAGTTTTAAACAATAGCCTATAAAAATCCTCATAAAGGTATTCTATGTTGAGGAGACCTCATAATGGTCTTCTATATTGGGAACACCTCAAAAGGGCCTTCTAAGTTAAGAAGATCTCATAAAGGTCTTCCATGCTGAAAACACATGGATAGAGGTCTTCTATTATAAGATGACCTCACAAAAGTCCTCTGTGTTGTAAAGACCTCATAAGGGTCCTCCACGTTATAAAGGGCTCATAGAGGTCTTCTATCCATGGAAGACCCCATCAAAGTCTTCTATATTGAGAAGACCTCAGAAAGGTCCTCTATGTTGAGAAGACCTATGAAAGGTGTTCTATGTTGAGGATACCTTATAAACGTCTTCTTTGTTCAGAAGACTTCATAAGGATCTTCTATTTTGAAAAGACCTATATTCTATACTGATGATGCTATCTCATAAAGAGAAGACCTCGGAAAGGTCTGTTATGTTGTTATGTTATGTTCTATATTTGGAAGATCTCATAATGGTGTTCAAAGTTGAGAGGATCTCCTAAAGATCTTTTATGATGGGAAGATCTCATAATGGTCTAGTATGTTGAGAATATCTCATAAAAGTTGAGAGGATCTCATAAAATGTTGAAAATACCTCATAAATATTCTCTATGTTGTGAAGACCACATAAAGGTCTTCAATACTCAGAAGACCTCACAAAATCCTTCTAAGTTGAGAAAATCTCAAAAAGAACCTCTATGTTAAGAAGACCTCATTAAGGTCCTCTATGTTTTGACGACCTTATAAAGGTGTTCTATGTTGAAAAGACGCCGTAAAGGTCTTCTATGTTGAGAATACCTGATAAAGGTCCTCCATGTAAAGAAGATCTGGAAAAGGTCTTCTATGTTGAGGAGAGATCATGAAGGTCCTTTATGTTGAAAAGTCCTTATAAGGGCCCTCTTTGTTGAGAAGACCTTAAAAGGGTCTTCTATATTGATAACACCTCATATGGATCTTCTATGATGAATAGATCTCATAAAGGTATTCTATGCTGCGTAGACCATGTAAAGCTCCTCTACGTTGAAAAAACCTCATAAATGTCTTCTATGTTGAGAGGACCTCATAAATCTCTTTTGTGTTGAGAAGACTTCATAAGGGTCTTCTATGTTGATAAGACCTCGTAAAGGTCTCATAATGGTTGTCTATCTTGAGAAGACCCCGTAAAGGTCTTCTATATGATATTTTCGGCATCACTGATAACGTGATGTTGTCTGGTCTGGGAATACAAGTAAAAAAGTATCAGTAGGTTTTGCCCATTTCAAAAAAAAAAAAAACAAAACTTATGTGTTGAGGGGGCCTTCAGATTGGGCGTATGAACTTCCCGACAAAAATGAAATCTCAAAAGTTTTGCGGGGGAGGTACCTAAAGGAATGGACATACATGGTCCATTTTGGAAGTGTGTCGTATTTTGGGATTCATTCCTATCGATACTATATCAGGAAACATGGACTTGCCCACGGAAGACATCATAATAATAATTGTTCCACATACATCCCATAATGGACAAGGGAGACTTCACTCATATCAATGAGTGCACCCCGATTCATATTAGCTCAAAGATATGGGACCTATAGTTTATCGCCGAATCCGAACGGCGTGTCTAAGACACCACTTTTGTAGAGAAGTTTTACATATTCAGGAAATGTCGCCAACATTACTGAGGGGTATTTTGCCACCGTTGAAAAATGTTTTGATGTTGCCTGGCCGGGTAATAGAACCCACGACCTTATGTGTGCAAGGCGGGTGTGCATTAGGGCTATAACCAAAAAAATACCACCACATAGCCGTGTAGAGCATGGAAAACTATTATGAAACACGGTGTCAATTTTTCTCTATCGCGAAAAAAGTTTCCGCACCAAATGCATTGAAGTTCTGCAATGCATTTTTTGATTTTATCTGTCATAAAAACATATTTGCTTTTCATTAAAATTTGTATTTTTTTGTAATCTAATTTAAAATCATTATCAAAGCGTTCTGGACCAATTTCTTCTCAAATCGCGCCATTTCGGACCACATTAGGATTTTTTGACACTATTGCAATTTTTGGTTTTTCTTTATAAACTCGTGAATTTTATGTTTATATTTTTTTAATCTATCGGACCAGGGAATATGGGGTCATTTGAAACGAATTCGCGAAAGTTACAGGCTGTTTTTGTTGACTTTGCTTGTGAGAATCGTATTTGTTTTCTACAAAAATACAACACCAGTACCATGTGGGGAATTTTGTCCTCATAATGAAAACGCGTTTCTAAGACCGATTCTGTAAAAAAAGTTCCCGCACCGGCCGTGATTACTAAAACCCTTTTGATATTTTTTCTACGTAAAATTTTAAATTTGCTTTGTTTGAATAAATATTTATAGAAAAAAATACAATTCTCACAGGCAAAGTCAACAAAAACAGCCTGTAACTTTCGCGAATTAGTTGCAAATGACTCCATATTCTCTTGTCCGATAGGTTAAAAAAATATAAACATAAAATTCACGAGTTTATAAAGAAAAACCAAAAATTGCAATAGTGTCAAAAAAATCCTAATATGGTCCGAAATGGCGCGATTTTAGAACAAATTGGTCCAGAACACTTTGATAATGATTTTAAATTAGATTACAAAAAAATAAAAATTTTAATGAAAAGCAAATATGTTGTTATGACAGATAAAATTAAAAAATGCATTACAGAACTTCAATGCATTTGGTGCGGAAACTTTTTTCGCGGTAGAGAAAAATTGACACCCTTTTTTCATAATAGTTTTTTATGCTCTACACGGCTATGTGGTGGTATTTTTGATATTTGCAAAAAAGTGCAAAAAGTTATATCCCTAGTGTGCATACCATTGCACCACGGTGGCACCCCACGGAAGACATCATATCGCTGTAAAAAAGGCTACTCGGAGAACCTTCGGTAAAAATTTATAAAGGACAGACCCTTAACTAAATAAAAATTTTGAACTTTAGGATCCAAATATTTCGACATCCAAAGTTTTGACCAAATCGGTTGTTTCGTTTATGAGATATTGCGCTTACCATTTTAGCGAATATTTTCGAACTTTTGTGTCAGAGGTACCGGAAAGAGTGGACCTATAAGCATTATTTTCGAATTTCATCCAAAGTTTGGACCAAATGGGTTGCTCCGTTTATGAGATATTGCGCTTATCATTTTCTCATGAAGCATGGACTTGCCACTGAAAAAAAGTTGTACCATCGTAAGAGGGGCCTTGAATGCAACCTCTAGCAAGAAAAATCAAAACGGTTCGAGAGAAGGTCCTAATCTACACTTTTCCGAAATTTGGTGTGGGAGGTATCCGAAGGAGTTGACATATACTACATATCCTAACCTTATTTATCTCTCGTAGAAATATGACGATGTCCAAAGTATGGACCAAATCGGTTACGGCCTTCGAGAGTTATCGTGCGCACCATTTTAGCGAAAAGTTTTGAACTATTGTGGGGGAGGTACCCAAAGGAGTGGACCGACAAGGCTCATCTAAGAATTTAATTTAATATTGAGTAAAATATTACTATTGCAAATTTTGGCTTATCCGTTCGAGAGTTACCGCTCGCTCAATCCACAACACATGGTGCCATAGCGAGTTTTTACAGGCCATTTTCTAAGGAAGTGTAAAAAAGTTGCACCGCTGTAATGGGGGCAGCGAAACCAAGTTGTTACACCAGAATGATTCCAGAGGAGGTTTTAAACCGCACTTTTCAATAAGGATTCGAGAGGAGGTCTTAAACTGCACTGGGAGGTACCACACAAAATTTCGGAAAATTGCGAAGGGGTGGACCGATAAAGTCCATATTCGAAATTGATCTATGTCTCGTATAAATTTTACAATGGTTTCGTTTACTCCCTTCGAGAGTTATCGTGCGCGCAATTTTAGGGAACACTTTTGAATTTTTGTGGGGGAGGTACCCGAAGGAGTGGACCGATATGACCCATCTTCGACCTTAAACTAAGTTCGGACAAAATATTACAAATGCCATATTTTTGGCAAGATCGGTTGCTTCGTTCGAGAGTTATCGTGCGAACGGTCAATCATACAGACAGGCTTGCGGACATGGCTAAATCGACTCCAAATTTTCTGAAACACCATTATTTCGATGAGGCACATTTTGTCCGTATGAAAGTATATATCACCAATATTTTTGAAAATTTAACATAGCTGAAGCCAAGGTTTACCCTTTTAGAACACGCGACTTGTGATTGTATATTATACAAATTAAATATTTTTGGATAAAATGAAATGTTTTTGGACGTGGCAAAAAATATTACCCTTAAAAGATAATATGCGTGGAAGCTGTGGCTATATTTATGTTAAAAAATGGGTAAAAATGGGTTGAAGCCACCATGTCTTTTTTTGTTTTCTCTCGATTTGTGAGTAAACCACACTTCTCTCGATTTTCCTGTCAAAGTAAAAGTAGAAGCAAACTAAATAAGGATCATCTCACCTATGTATTACTTTTCAAAATTTGAACTGCTTCTACCATTAAATGACGCTGACATTTTGAAGCCAGATTTACAGTGTTTTTTGAAATTTTCTCCTAATTTAATTCCGCAAACAGGTTTTTCAAAAAATCATACATAGGATTGTAGTACTTGCGATTCTGAGTTGTTTGATACATATATAGTGAATGTAGTCTGCGAAGCTTCATAGAAATCTGCATCCAAATGCGGAAATTTTGTGTGCACATTTTTCTAAAAATCATATTTTTCGGGTCTTATATTTGCAATTGTCTCTAGAATACCTCGTACTCCATTGCACATTTTAGTTTTTTACGTTCCGGATACAATAAATCATTCCTCGTGAAAATCCATTTACTAAAACGCGAGTTACGAGAAATTCCAAAGTAGAAAAATCACCTAAAATTGTTTTTGAAAATATCGCGTGTTTTATCGCGTTTTCTGCGGATCGTTTCCACTGCAATGAAAAAACTAGTGCAGCATCTTCGTTTTAGCGGAAACAGAGATTTGAAAACTTCACTGATAAGGGAGCTACATTCATTTTATCCCAAAAAATAATGTGTGATGCTACATCCACGGTTCTTGATTGATCGTCTTCAAACAGATATATATGCATGTAGATTTTCATGGTGAACACTGAAATCGGATGCGGACAAAAATTGTATGCACTTTGCGCAAATTAGCGATATTTTATAGGTTTTTTAATGCTAAGATGCAGCCGATGCTACATCTTAGAATCCAAATTATATTTCGAAAAATATATACAACTTAATAGATATGGCCTTGCTGTACATGAAAATCACATGCGGACAAAATGATTTTGATAATTACGCGATTTACACGTATTTTAAAATGCATATAAATTAAAATGGATTATTTGATCTCTATTTCCATTTCAGAAGCTTTGAGATATATCCTCATCAACCCAATTACCTTCCCTAATGGGAAAGCTTTAATATGAATGTCAATAAAGCAAAATCTGTCTATTTTATTGGGAGATTTAAGCAAAATGAAGGAAGTATTCCTACAGATTTTTACAATATTTTCTACTACACAATGCATGTGAAAAAATATTTTTTCAAACAAAAAATTATTTTTTTGACCAAAATATGTGCTTATTTTGGCTGTAACATCAAATCTATAACACCAATCTGTATGATTGTAGTCTCATATGATTCGCCGTGAAGTTTTGATCCACAACAAATTTTTATGGAATTTTATGACCACTAAATGGGCCTTAATTTTGAAAATAATTTACTTATATTCAATAATTTATCAATTTTATGTACATTCCGCGAATTCTGTGTAACATTTTGCAGGTATTATGAAATCTACTTGCTGAAGTCACTTCGAGGGAACTTTTTTGTGACAATTTGTGCTCATTAAAATAATTAGCGTTTTTATAATATTTTCTTTCTTAAAAGCCGAAATAAAACCGCCATAACTTTTGTCCGCAACAACCAAAAATTGGCTCGCGACCAGATTCGTACTGGAAATTTTTTTCTTAACCTACATATCAAAAATCGTTGATGTAGCGCGAAAAAAATTTATCCTTTTTTCTGAAATGGAATATGAAATAATTGACAATATTCCTGATATACCCTCGTTAGCATAAATGTGCGAGGCAGATGTAATTTACATTGCACCACGTTGACACCCACTTTAAGGCCTTAGGCTACATATAGTTTGCTAGAGCCTTTGAGCCACTATGTTAGGAAGTATGGACTCAAAATATTATGTCACTGCAGACTGGTCCACAGGGACTTTATTCGGCAAAAATTACAAATTTATCCTCGAACTATAAACTGCATTAAACGAACTCCAACTTCGATATTGATCTAAGTTTGAGACAAATATTACGATGTAGAAAATTTGGTCCAATGGCAGTTACTTCACTGCAGCTATTTTCTTTGGTCGCCTTAGGTTTTCTTAGAGCTTTCGGGTCATTATGTCAGGATGCATGGAATAGTCCAAGCAATAAAGTATATCGGTAAAAATCAATCCAATAACCGCCCTCTTTAAATTTTGTGATGGTGTCATACGAAGAATTTGTTCTATATATAATCTCATGGAACTTGAAGGAGGGATTATTTCACATTTTGTAAATTTCTGTTTCACAATACAACTGAGAAAACTAAAACCCCTTAACCCTTTCGGTTAAACATTTGAAGCTATTATATCCTTCTGTTATATCCTTTTAATCGGAAAGGACTAATAAGCAGAACTAATTACAAGTAGCAAGCCAACAACAATAATTAAACATAAAACAAAAAAAAACTAAAAACAAAAAAAAACAGTGAAACAACTGGAGGATGCTAAAAAGAAATCTCTTCATAAAGTCAAGACATTTTTACCAACAACAACTGTAACAAAAATCAAAGAGAAATTATGAGTTAGAATATTCGTTATTGCTTTAGTGTTTTTTTTTTTTCATTTAACTCTACAAGCCGCATCATTGCAAAACTTCAATTAATTTTTTTGTTCTCCGTTTGTTTGGCTGTCTTTGGTTTTGTCATTGGTTCGGCTTGAATGCTATTCGACCAACATTTATGCTTTTGTTACGCATTCCACAGGGAAAAACAAAAACAACACAGAAGGAGGAACAAAAAGAGTTCTCCCTCTCTCTCTCCTTTCAAAACACAATTAAATGCTTGTTTTGATGTCCATGTCCAAAAACATGAATGGCCATTGTTCGGTTCGCATTGTAAAATTTCGTATCCTTTTTTTCTTAATTTTTTGCTTTACATTTTTGCACGCATTTTCATTCACTCAGTAAGAGTGGTGAGATTGAAATTCGGACTTGAATTAAAAAAAATATTTATATGAAAACATACATTTTAAGTAATATTTAAAAAAAATTGCCTCTTTCCCATTCCTCCTTGAATGGAGCGTAGTGGTTTGCTTAAAAGAAAGTGTCATTACCGTTGACATTTTCATATTTCTCATTTTGTTGTTTGTTTCTTTTCATTCTGTTTCACTGACATTTGCTGTCACCAACAACAATAAAATCACAACGCATCACCATCATTCGAAACGACAACAATGAAAATGTATCCGAGTGTACTTGCAAAGAACCACAAATTTGTAGCAGCTCAGGAAGAAAAAATATGAAAATAATAACGGAACAATAAGGGACGAAAATACAATGCAAAAGCTCCAAATATTGGGACGTTATGCTTCTAAAAAGCAAGTAAAAAAGTATCAGTCGGCAGAGATATACCCTCAGCCTGTGACATCTTGGAGTGAGCGTCGGCCACGATTGTTTATTTAGTAGATCTCGTACATAACATCCTAAGCCTAAAGGCTGATAGCATGCATACGAGTATGTAATATCGGATTTCCCAAAAATGGTGTTTGTCCATAATTACCCGAAGACTGAACTCCAATTCTCTGAGGCTCTGAATAAATACCAATACCAAAGAAAAATGGAGCGATAAAAATGATGTAGGTGATGTTACTCTATCTCTCAGAGAATTTGAAAGCTGCACAAGGATTTCTATTCAATATTGATTTCTCCACAAACACGTTAATCATAAATTCCCTCAAAAAATTTTTCAGTTCTGCAGTTTAGGGATATTCATTTCCCCACAATTGTATATATTCCCAAAGTAATCTCTTAAACACTTACACATCCTTATGTTTATTCTCTCACCATATTTTTCCTTCCAAATCGTAAAGAAATCCCAGAAATTCCCTCCATCCAGCTGGCATCCGAATAAAACAAAAACCCAAACAATGTACACGAAAACTGAGCAAAAAAATTACACCAATTAACCGACGTATCTTAAACGAATTTTGTGGCGTTGATTAATGTTTTCACATTTTCCCTGTGACAGGACATGGGTCAGTTTTTATTGTTTGTTGGAGAGATGTTGTTGAGAGTTGTGCTTTTTAATCGACGAACAGTTGTAGTAATGTTATGACCAACAACCAGAGACTAATGGACAAAGTCAACCAAGAGCCACCATGTACGTGGTCCGCTGGCAGGAGAAAGCAACATGTTCATCTTCTTCTTGGTTAAGGCCAGACAATATGTTTGTTTCTTCGTCGTTCTTTCAAAAAGATGAGAACCTCAGTTGTCCTTATAGCAGATTTTTTTCAGTTTTTTTGTTCATGTTTTCATTTTATCTTGTTTTGGGACAAAAGTGCAAGTGAAACAACAACAATTTTATTTATCTAACATAAAGCTTTAGCAGTTTATGCTCGTCTGAAGCTTTATTGGGATAATTGATACATGTTTTGAAATGGGAATATCTGTGATTTGTCAACCGGGAAGGAGAGAAATGATTGCGATTTTATCACTATGAATCATGACTTTCACAAGAGGATTTGTATGTAATCAAATTAGACTACAATTTTATTGGTATACATAAATATGTATAGAAATGCACACATGGATAGTATCCATTGGATACATCATATGTAAATATGTATGGGGGAAAATTAAACAAAACCAAGTAAAAAAAGTATCAGTTGACTTTGCCGAATCGAATATATCACTATGCAACACTGAAAATGCAAACAACTTCTAGTATGCATTTTTGAAAGTACATATTTAGACTACAAAAACCTTGGTAGTTTTGTCCTGTCAGATCCAGTTCTGATTTTATGGCCTCATATAAACCGGGCTAAATCCACACTTTTTTGCATTTATCAGACCTTTATTTCAGAAACGAATAGGAATGTGGCCTTGCTGTCTTTAGCAATATTATAGCCCTAAACTAGTAGAACTTATCTTGAAAAAGAAAATATTCAGAAAAAATTAACGGTTTTGGAGATACGGTGCGAAAAAAATTGTGGAATATTTAAATATATTTTGAAATTTGAGGCAATAAATGTAGTTTTTCGAGTTCATTATTTCTCCAAATATTTTATTCTTGTCCTTATCTACAAATTTGCTTCTGAGGTCAGAAGAAGATTCGCATTGGTTTCAGAGATATAGCCCCGAATTTCTTTAAAAACTCAATATTTAACCATGTTTAGGTGGGGCCATAAAATCCGAGCTGGATCTGACACAACAAAACCCAACTAGGGTTTCTTGTCGTTTGGGTCTGTACTTTCAAAAAATACTCATTTCGAATTGTTTGCACAAGATCACCTTAAAAATGTTGCACAGTATATTTAGGGTCTTTTCAGAATTATGTAGCCCTTTTTGTACATTTGAACTTGTCGATAAAAATGTGGATTAGGATTAAAGTTCAAAAGTGTTGCGGAGGCGGTACTTAAAGGAATGGACCTACATAGTCCATTATGGAAGTGGATCTTATTTTGAGAGTTATGCCTTTTTGGTTATCGCACCCACTAGTCATTTCAGTGGGTCATCGTATAACTTTTGAACCAGTATGCCAGGAAGCATGGACTTGTCCACGGAAAACATAATACGGCTGGAAAAAGGACCACAACGAACAGCAACGGTATGTCCATATCCATATTCAAACCTGATCTATGTCTGGTAGATACATTAGAATGTGTAAAGTATGGAAAAATTCGGTCACTCCCTTCAAGAGTTGTCGTGCGCACAATTTTTCCGAACATTTTTTAACTTTTGTGGGGGAGGTATCTGAAGGAGTTGACCGATATGGCTTATCTTCGAACTTAAACTATGTTAGAACAAAATATTACGAAGGCCTAATTTTTGATCGGTTGATCCGTTCGAGAGCTATCTTGCGCTTCAACCAATACAAACGGTGTCTTGTGGGGTTTTTTGCACGAAATCGGTTACCCCCTTCAAGAGTTATCGTGCTCACAAATTTTCCGGAAGGAGTGGACCGACATAGCCAGCCAAAAATACGGACTGACGTTGCTAAATCGGCTCCAAATTGTCTGAAACGGATTTCGTCCTAATATACTTGGGGCCTATAACCATTATTTTGATGAGGCAAGAGTGCATCGATCAAATTAAATCTTTGTATGTCGATAAATGGCCGTCCTATAGAATTATTAGACAGCGGAATCTTATGCAAATGCATATATGGTTAGGATGGTCGTAAGAAAATCTGATTAAACAGAAACTCGTTTTATCACAAAATAAAACGAATTAGGTTAGGTTAGGTTAGGTTGAGAAGAGGGGTGATTGAAGATCACCACATGTCTTTAAAAGAAAGGGCATACAATTAAGCCAGAAGAGGCCTGTTGTGCGCTCTAAGTTGTATGTGCCCTGGAAGTTGTTGTTGTTTAAAAAAATTTTATTAGTAAAATAATAAGACTTTTTTGAGCTTGAGGTCAGTTGTAGTCCCTCAAGTTTTTGAGCCCGATGTCCTTGATATGGTCGAGTCCTGTAAATATATCGTTTCCCATTAGTTGAGTTCTCAAGTTTGTGAAAGCCTGGCAGTGGCAGAGATAGTGTTCCAACGTTTCGTCGTCCTCGCCACATGCCCTCCATGCAGATGCGCTTATAGTCCAAGATACCCTGTAAAGACACCAATCAGTCTACTGTTATCCTTTTTACTCATCACTAGGAGGTCACTTGTTTTGTCCTGGTCTGGGTTTTCCCATAGGATTTTTGTAGTTTTTCCCTTTTCCTGGTTATTCCATAGGGATACATGATTCATTCTTTGCCCAGGCTTTGGCATTGTTAGACTTACTGTAGGTAGTTTCCTGGCATGTTTTGCTAAGGAGTTTGCTACTTCGTTTCCCGTAATCCCTATGTGTCCTGGTACCCATATAATGTTTTTACACTCTAAACAGTTTTCGATGTTGTTGCCTTACTTGTTATAGCTCTAACTGCTGTTTAACTATCCGTCAGGATGTTAACTGTGAGTGGCCTTGTGTTTGTTTTAAACCAGTTCAGAGATTCTGTGATCGCTCGGATTTCGGCCTGGAGGATTGTGTTATGGTCCGGCAGCCGAAGGGAGATCCTCGTTTCCGTGTCTACGATATAAAGACCCAGTCCCGTTCTCTCCCCTAACACAGCCCCGTCCGTAAACCCACAGCTTCCAGCGGGAATCTGTGCTAGGGTTCCATCGATCCACATAACTCTGTCTGGTGTTAGAACTTCACAGAGAGCTACTTCACTTGATTCTGGTATCCGGTCCGATACTATTAACAAAACGAATTAGGCCCAGAAATTTTTGCATATTTTGCATATCGTGCATATTTTGACATATTTTTACATATTTGCATACAATGAGCATATGCAAAACCATGTGCAAAAATATATACAAGGATTTGTGGTCTAAAAATCCCACCGAAATGGCTGAAACGTGGTATTAAGTCTTCGTTGGGGGTATGAAACTTTACACCTGAAATTTTTCCGCTTGGGTCCACGTCTTCATATAGCCCCCATAGAACGGTACCTCCCGATTTCCGATATTTTGAAGGTTGTGGCCTCAACATCAAACTTAAATGGCTGACATTTTGTATAAAGTCTTCGTTGGGAGTATAAAACTTTCCACCTGAAATTTGTCAGTATAGGTCCACGTCTTCATATAGCCCCCATAGAACGGTACCTCCCGATTTTCAGTATTTTTAAAGATGTAGCCTCAATATCTCACCGAAATGACTGAAATTTGGTATTTAGTCTTCGTTGGGGGTATCAAACTTTTCACCGGAAATTTGTTGGTATAGGTCAGCGTCTTCATATAGCCCCCATAAAACGGTACCTCCGGATTTGTGGTATTTTGAAGCTGTTGCCCTTAATATCCCTCCGAAATGGCTAAAATTTGGTATTAACTCTTCCTTGGGTGTATAAAACTTTCCACCTGAAAGTTGTCGGTATAAGTCCACGTCTTCGTCTTTGTCGGTATGGGTCCACGTCTTCATATAGCCCCCATAGTACGGTATATCCCGATTTCCCGTATTTTGAAGGTTGTGGCCTCAATATCCCGCCAAAATGGCTGAAATTTGGTAGTAAGACTTCCTTGGGGGTATAAAACTTTCCACCTGAAATTTGTCGGTTTAGGTTCAGGCCTTCATATAGCTCCCATAGAACGATACCTTCCGATTTTCGGTATTTTGAAGGTTGAGGCTGTGGTTACATATTTCACTATTTTACTGACTTGTCTGAAAAGAATTTTAAACAGAAAAATTGGACATTTCTTCCACCAACAAACATTTGATATTGCATGAACACATGGCAGCAAAACTGGATTTTTCTCCTTAGATACAGCAAAACAATCACCCAAAAAGGCTGTTGTGGATTCGTGCAAAGAAATTGTGAAAAAATAGGCTGTTTATAAGATCGTCACAGACGAGGAATCTTGGATCACTACTCAGGAGCCCGAAACAAAACAGGAATCGAAGCAAATGGTCGTACGTTTCTTCTTCAAAGCTGGCCTTGTGGCGACTATAAGTCTTGAGAAATGTAGGACGGTTAATTCTGAGTGGTACACTACAATTTGTTTGCCTGAAGTCTTCGGAGAAATTCGAAAAACGAACAAGAGAAGATGAATCATTCTGCATCATGACAATGCGAGCTCTCACACATCGATTCAAACCAAACGTGCCGATATGTCTGATGAGCTGACTACTAACAGCGAAACAAGTCACATAAATTGGTGGTTGTGTGGGTTCGAATCGTTGGCTTTCCTTTTTCACTTGCAATAAAATTTTCGGTCATTAAGCTCAACTCCAATGAGAAAATTAATAAAAACGTGGAATTGATGGGTCATCCGCCGTACAGTCCTGACTGGGAATCCCATGACTTCTTTTGATTCCAGCATACCAAGAAAAAAGGCGTGGTCAACGATTTTCGTTGCCAGAAGATGCCGTTCAAAAACCATGTTTTGTAGGTGTCTAAATCGGAGTGGAAAAAGTGATTCAAAAATTGGTTTGAGCGCATGAAAAGTGTAAAAATCATGCTGGGCACTACTTAAGAAAACAACAAAACTATATTTCTTGGTAAATATTCGCGTTTTCGTTGTTAGGTCAGTTAGCTTTCGTGCAGCCCTTGTAACTGTTTTACTGGGCAACATTTTATAAATGTTGAGTGGGGTTGGGTAGTGATATTTTAATAATTTTTTTCGACAAGTAAAATCTAAAATCTTAAACTTTACTTGAATTAAAATTATGTAAAATTGGGTCCAGAACACTGTGGTTCTAACCAGTGACGAAAATGGAAATACAAATAACAGCAAAATTTAGTTCTGAGTGCAGTAAAATATTTTTCAATTGCCCTTCGATGGGCTTTTTCTTTAATAGTACCAGAAATATGTATGTGTTGCATAAAATTCCACTATCTACTCATTATATAGGTACAACTGGGTTAATGCTTTCTTTTATCCTCTGCTAATATGTTTGTTTATCGTTTACTTTGTATACTTTCTTTCTTAACATTTTCTTATAGTCGATTGTTGTTTTCATTTTTCTTTCTTGTTGCGTCTTTTGTTATAAGAAAATATGAATAAGAAAAGAAATAAACAACTTACGCATACACCTAAACGCTGAATAAATGATAATAATGAATCCTTTGTTCGATTATAGCATCTCTGTATACCTATATAGATGTGCAAGTATATCGCTATAAAAAAATTGCATCTGTTCTTACTACAGGAAAAATAATAAAAGAATGAGAGGCACGACAATGAAGTGAAAAAGTAATTTAAAAATTCTTCCTTCTAGAAGATGTACCCTACAAATGATGGCGATAAGACGGAGAATAAGGATAATGATGTTGATGTGATGTTTAAAGAAAAAAAAGGCAGAGATTTTGTATTCATTTTCATTATTAACAACTACTTAAACCCAACACAAGGACATAAACTCGCATAAATAGAATCACACGACATCAACAAAACGCGCATACATACATACAAACATACATACATATGTATGTATAAATATGAATCTTCATGATTTAACTATTCTTTGTTGAGCTTTATAAAAAATGCCGTATTGTTTGTTTATAAAAAATGATGTGAGTGTGTCTCTAAGAATTGCATTTATATTTGTGTGTTTTACATAACCACAATAACATAAAATCTCACCAACAACAACTACACACAACAATTGTCTTGACTTACTTTTATTATAATGGTGGGAGGTTTCGTTTTTCCTCTTAAATCAACCTGCTGTGCCATTGCCCGCCATTGTCCTTTTGAACTAGTTTCCTTATGTCAGTTACTAGCTAGCTGGCTGGCGGTTTTACTGCCAGTAATTCACAAACGTTTCTTTTGTGTCTCAATGAAATATATTTCCTTTCCGTTCTTTTTTCTATTTGGATTTCAAAATTTTCTTTTCTCTTATTCAAGTATTGTCTTGTCTATGATATAAAGTCTCTTACAAGGCCTGAACTATTTCAAGTGGCTGGTAGACCTACATAGATACATAGTTTGTTTAAAGGGTATTGATTGTTGTTGTAAACGGAAGATAGAAGTCGATGTGTGGTTTAAAATTTTTGATACTAAAGCCCTCACAAATAGTCTACTAAGGTCCTTAACCAAGGACGACGTTATAAAACTTCTAAGGGGAAAGAATCCAAATCTACTTTGCAGGAGAGCCGAAGAGGCTCTAAATATAGCTTACAACTGGGCTAGACCAAGAGGTCTTAATGTTAACCCGGAAAAAACAGAGTTATGTCTTTTCACTAGGAAAACGAAATTGGGCTCCGTCTAGGAACCAGTTTTCCTGAATAAGACATTAACTATATCTCCAACAGTTAAATATCTGGGGGTAATCCTAGATAGGAAACTCAAATGGAAAGACCATATTCAGGAAAGGGCTGCCAAAGCACACAGATGTTGGTCAACTTGCAGAAGGGCTATAGGCTCAAAATGGGGTTTTAATCCTAGAATGATACACTGGCTATACAGAAGAGTAATAAGGCCGATTCTTACTTACGCATCTGTTGTATGGTGGACAGCTATGGACAAAAAGTACAATGTGGAAACATTGCAAAAAGAATGTGTTGCCTAGGCATTAGCGAGGACTACACCAACTAGGGCTTTAGAGACAATTCTATTTGTCCACCCGATAGAAATACAGGTAAGGTATGAAGCAGCCATCGCGGCTATAAGACTGAAAGCGATGAGCGAGTGGATCGAAAGAGACCACCAAACATACCACCAATGCATATTACGGTTCACAACGGGTGAATCTATAAATCAAATAGTATCGGACCGGATACCAGAATCAAGTGAAGTAGCTTTGTGTGAAGTTTTAATACCGGACAGAGATATGTGGATCGATGGAACCCTTGCACAGATTCCCGCTGGAAGCTGCGGGTTTACGGACGGGGCTGTGTTAGGGGGGAGAACGGGACTGGGTCTTTATATCGTAGACACGGAAACGAGGATCTCCCTTCGTCTGCCGGATCATAACACGATCCTACAGGCCGAAATCCGAGCGATCACAGAATGTCTGAACTGGTTTAAAACAAATACAAGGCCACTCACAGTTAACAGCCTTACGGATAGTAAAGCAGCAATTAGAGCTATAACAAGTAAGGCAACAATATCGAAAACTGTCTTAGAGTGTAAAAATGCAATTAACTACTATTCCCATTATGGCTCGGTAAACATTATATGGGTACCAGGACACATAGGGATCACGGGAAACGAAGTAGCAAACTCCTTAGCAAAACAAGCCAGGGAGCTACCTACTGTAAGTCTAGACAATGCCAAACCTTTAAATGCGGCGCGTATAGAACTAAAAGCTTGGGCAAAGAATGCTCACGTATCCCTATGGAATAACCAGGAAAAGGGAAAAACTACAAAAATCCTATGGGGAAACCCAGACCAGGACAAAACAAGTGACCTCCTAGTGATGAGTAAAAAGGATATCAGTAGACTGATCGGTGTCCTCACAGGGCATCTAGGACTAGAAGCGCATCTGCACAGGATAGGCTGTGCAGAGAATAGTGAATGCAGGGCATGTGGCGAGGACAACGAAACGTTGGAACACTATCTCTGCCACTGCCAGGCTTTCACAAACTTGAGAACTCAACTAATGGGAAACGACATAATTACAGGACTCTACCATATCAAGGACATCGGGTTCAAAAACTTGAGGGACTACGTCAATGGGACGGAACTCCTAAACTAACAACAACTTCCAGGACACATAAAATTAGAGCGCACAACAGGCCTCTTCTGGCATAAGTGTATGCCCTTTCTTTTTAAGGACATGTGGTGATCTTGAATCACCCCTCTTCTCAACCTAACCTAAAGCCCTCACAGACTGACCAAGGACTTATAGGGGGTTTATGAAAAAAAAAAACATCAAGGACTCATAGAGCCCAATTCGCGCAGGAATCATCGAGATCGGTACCCATGGATTTTCAAAGGAGTGGTTCAACTCATAGAAAGGAATGGAAAGATGTGATGTCTCATACATACCCGCAGATGTACGAGGGATGCACGAAAACTAACTGGCCTAGGCAACACAGCGTGTCCTGGGGGACTTTAATGCGCATCATAAGATGTGGCATTCGGCCCTCGGAAAACGACCAGAGAGGTATAGCGCTGGCTGAGCAGATTGATAGCTCTACGTTTTGCTCGGTCAATGAGGACGCCCCTACCAGAATTAGAGGAGCGTGTCACAGTTCGCCAGACATAACCATCGTGTCACCTGGTCTGACAAATGACGTCATCTGGCAACCCGTCATTTCCCTTGGATCAGACCATCTGCCTATAATGAGTGTGATGAGCTTCGTCGAACCAACCCCGACGACCCCAGAGTCAAATGACGTCACCTGGCAACCCGTAATTTCCCTTGGATCAGACCATCTCCCCATAATTGTCTCCATCAGCAGACCACACGATTTCATCACCTCTGAACGCCGCACATTCGTCAATTATGGGAAAGCTGGTTGGCCGAGTTTCATAGAATTCACCAATCACCGCTTCAGAGAATTGTACAATCCTTCTGATGTTCGGGTAGCGGAAAGGACGTTCTGAGACATCATCAATGCTGCAGCCGCTCGCCATATACCTGCTGGTCGAATACCCGAAGTAAGACCAAATTTCCCAGCAGAGGCGACGGCATTAGCAAATGAGCGTGATGAGTTTCGTCGAACCAACCCCGACGACCCCAGAGTCAGGGAGCTGACACTGGAAGTTAACAGGCTGGTCGGCGAACATAAGCGGAACAAGTGGTTAAATCATCTGAAGAGTTGCAACATTGGAGCCGGTATAACTAAATTGTGGACAACTGATAAGTCACTCTCGAACCCTGGAAGGAGGGATGACAGGACCTCAGTCACGTTTGGCGACGTTATGTTGACTGACCCAAAGAGGTGTGCAAGTTACTTCAATCGACAGTTTGTCGAGCACCCCGAGAGTGACAGAGCGAAGAGAAGAATGTTACGTCGCATTAGATCTCTTCCTGCCAAGGATGAACCACCACCGTTTACAATGGATGTTGTTACGAATGCCATCAGGAACGCTAAATCATCCAAAGCGTTGGGCCCTGACGGAATTTCCATTGTAATGTTGAAACAGCTGGATGAGCCGGGAGTGGAGTATCTCACTAAAGTTCTCAGCCTGTCGCTAGCCACCCTGATTGTTCCCGAAGTCTGGAAAATGGGCAGGGTGGTCCCCCTACTGAAGCCAGGCAAGGATGCCAGCAAAGGTGAATCGTACAGGCCGATTTCGCATTGCGAAGACCCTTGAGGTGTTGGTCCTCTGGAGCATTAGAAATAGGTATCAAGTTGCCGATCATCAGCATGGATTCCGTAAGCAGCACAGCACGACAACAGCGCTACACGCCATCTCCACACATATTTGTCGAGGACTCAACCAGGAGCGGCCATGTGATAGAACAGTGATCGTGGCGCTTGACTTATCAAAAGCCTTTGATACTGTCAAGCACTCCACGCTGTTCGAGGGCATCGAGCAGACAACCCTCCGGCCAAGTCTGAAACGTTGGATAATCAACTATATGTGTGGTCGCCAGTCGTATGTGGAATTCAGGAACAAGAAATCCAAGCCCCGTAGAGTGAAACAGGGAGTTCCCAAGGAGAGGTGATATCTGCGGAACTGTTTAACCTCTACCTTTCATGTATTCCGCCCGCTCCAGACGACATTGAGATCGTAACGTATGCGGATGATTGTACGATCCTGGCGTCAGGTACCTACCCTGATGACATCTGTGAGAGACTGAACTCCTATTTAACCGATCTTACCACCTTTTTCCACGCGAGTAAAACGCAGATATCCGCCACCAATTCTACGGCCACTCTGTTCACCACATGGACGGCGCAGTATAGAAGAGAGTTGAATATCAGGGTCGATGGTAACAGAATTCCGACCATAAACTGCCCCAAAATTCTAGAGGTCACATTCGACACTTTCACGTCGTCCTCGCATACCACAGCTATCTGCGATAAACTGAAAAGTAGGAACAAGGTCCTCAAGTCCCTAGCCGGCAGCACTTGGGGTGCAGATAAAGAAACCTTGTTGACCACATATAACGCGATAGGTCGGTCTGTGGAAAGCTATGTGGCGCCAGTTTGGTCCCCGAATTTATGTGACACGCAGTGGGATAAGATTCAAATTTGTCAGATCGCCGTTCTGAGAACAGCAACAGGATGACTCCTCAAATCTACAGTGGACCATTTACATGAGGAGGCAAAGATTCTTCCAGTACGACAACATAATGAGATGCTATCATTGCAATAATTGCTCGGGTGTTACCGTGAGAACCATCCCAATCACCATCTGCTGGCCACCGATACACCCAGGCATATCAAGAAGGATATTCATGCTCTAGAGACGGCGATCCAACAATATAGGAGAGAACCTCTAGATCAACAGGCATATCAGGCAGGTTTGAACAGCATTCACATGGACACAGTTGCAAATACCATAAGCAATTATTGTGTGAATACAGTCATCGGAGTACATCCCCCATCTATCGCAGCTGAAGAGCGTCAGCTGCCACGACAAACCAGAGTAGTTTTGGCTCAATTACGCTCGGAATATTGCAGTCGCCTAAATTTCTATTGGGCGGGAATCGATCGCACCGTGCAAGACATCTGCCCAGTATGCGGCATGGGCCTAAGCCAAGCCTACTCATCTGACTCCAGTGGATCTGTGGTTACATCCCATCGAAGTAGCCACCTTCCTGGAACTGGAGATAGACCCTGAGCCAGATTGAACAGGAGAACGAACATACAAACATAATAATAAAACACTGTTACAACAACAACATTGACTTAAAAAAATCACTTTGCAAAAAAAATTGAATTTACTTGTGAACATTTTCGTCCGATCATTTTTCACTATTTTAGACGTGGATAATTACGGCAAGAGTGCATCCATCAAATTAAATCTTTGTATGTCGATAAAGGGCCATCCTATAGCACTATGAAAAACTGGTTTAATGAATTCAATCGTGGCCGACACTAGCCAGAAAACGAAGGTCGTGAGGGCCGCCCAAATTCGGCTGTTGTGCAAGAAAAAAAATTAAGCCGTCGGTGAACGGATAATGCAAGATCGCCATGTTATATATACTGAAATAGAGACATCCTTGGGTATTTTGATATTGCATGAAAACCTGGCCGCAAAAATCGATTTTTCTCGTTAGATCCAGCAAAATTGGATGATCGCTCAAAAAGATGCTTCTGTGGGTTGATGCAAAGAAAATGTGAACAAAAACGACCGCTGTGCTTCAAACGACGTTTTTAAGATCGTCACCGATGACGAATCTTGGATCTATGCTTAGGAGCCCGAAACAAAATACGAATCGACCGTTAAGGGTCTTCGAAAGCGAACCAAATCCAACGAAAGTTGTTCATGTAAGAAGCACATCGAAAAAAATGGTCGCGTGTTTCTTCGGCAAAATTGACCGTGGGGCGGCTATACGGCTTCAGAAATGTAGGACGCTTAATTCTAAGTGTTACACTACAATTTGTTTGCCTAAAGTCTCCTGAGAAATTTGAAAAACTAACAAGAGAAGACGAATCATTCTGCATTACGACAATGTGAGATCTCACACATCGATTCAAATCAGCGCCTGTTTGACCGGACAAAATGTAGAATTGATGGGTCATCCGCCGTATAGCTCCGACGGGGGATCAAATAACTTAATTGATTCAAGCATATCAAGAGTAAAGGCGTGATCAACGATTTTCGTAGCCAGAAGATGCTGTAAAAGCGTTCAAAAACCATGTTTTGTAGATAACTAAATTGGTTTGAGCGCCCGAAAAGTTGTATAAATTATGCTGAAGACTACTTAAGAAAACAATAAAACTATTTTTGATGGTAAATACTCGCGTTTTCATTGTTAGGCCAGATAGTTATCGTTCATCCCTCTTATAATTGTTCCACAAACATCCCATACGGGACTCATTTCAATGAGTGCACCCCGATTCATATTAGCTCAATGATAAGGGACCTACTGTGTATTGCCGAGTCCAAACGGCATGTCCTAAGACATCACCAGTAGAGAAGTTTTACATGACTGAAATACTCAGGAAATTTCGCCAACATTGCTTAGGGGTATTTCGGCACCGTTGAAATTTTTGATGTTGCCTGGCCGGGGAATCGAACCCACGACCCTTGGCGTGCAAGACGGGTGCGCAAACCATTGCACCGCAGTGACACCCGCCCTCTTATAAAGAGAAATTTTAACTCTTAAAGGTCACTACACCTGGATTTATATTGGAAATGTTCGAAGAAAAATAGAGGTCGCTACTCGTCGTTTTATAAAGGAAAATTTAGCTCACCGGAGTTTTATAAACGAAAGAATTTTCGAATTCGGTACCGAAAAATTTATAAAGAAAATTTGCAGTGGATCATGCCTAGTAGAGATAGGTACACTTGCATTTTCAAAGGAGAGATTTCAAGGTCGATACTTGTGGACTTATGAAGAAAATAACTGTCTATTCTGACACTCTTGGACTTATAAAGGAAAGTCCTGATGAATCGTGAAAAACTTTTAGAAGCAGGTGCACATGCATTTCAAAAGGAAAGATTCGATTCATAGAGGTACGTGTAGATTTTCAAATGAGAGATTTAACTCATGGAGGTCAATATACTTGGACTTATATACAACCTAATTATCGAAATCAGTACTTGCAGATTTATAGAGATCGTTATACTTGCATTTATTAAGGAAAGACTGGGAGATTCAAAAAGACCCGAACCCCCGGATTTATTAGAAAGATTCGATGGCCAATAAAGGTCGTTACGCGTTGTCTTATAAAAGATAATTGTTTCCATTATTCTTTGGTTATCCTTTATTAAAGAAAAATCATCGAGATCGGTACACGAGAAAGAGGCCGGAATCAGTAGATTTTCAAAGGTAAGATGCGACGTTTTATAGAGGTAGGTTTACGTGAATTTATAAGGGAAAGATTTGAGGACTCAAAGTGATCGCTATATAAGGCTTTATAAAGAACAAGTAAAAAAGTATCAGTCGGCTTTCCCCCGCCGAGGATAAAGATCTTGACGCGATGCGGGGGTTAGACGCCACAATCTTCCACTCATATTGATTTGTTGATTTGGGGGTTGTGATGGACCAAAGGTTATCCATCTCTACTTTCACAAACCAATACAGTGCACTGAAAACCCATAGTGTATCTTTGGAATGTGTGACACATATTTGGTAGCGATCTCCTACCAAATAAAAAATTGCTGCGATCCCCTAACACCGGGGTGTTAAGCGGCCACGTGCCCATCGGTGTTCTCAAGGTTTGCAGTTAGGGTACCAACTGTATTTGAACGGAGCCTCGTTGATACCAGGTCGACTCAACGAGTAATTATCATGCTGTTGCCGTGGCAAGAAGGCTATGCCGCGGTAGACCTCAGCTCCTCTACAACTCAATATCCCATGGACATTCAAAATTTAAACAAAAAAACCAAAAACTCAAAAACCTCAAGATGAACCTTCGACTGATGTAGGTGTGGATGCCTTGGCACCCTCAGTCTTTACACTCACAAGTGCAACCTCTTCACTATCCCTGACAATTACCAATATGGACATTGATAACGATTCCCCTAATGTTACGGCCAGCAGCTCTAACTCTGCTACAAAGCGGACTAAAAATATGGGCGGGGACGACACTCCGGAACTGGACCATATAAATGACAGTTTGAATAGACAGAGCCTAGTACTCCCCAATTTAATTGAGGAAAGCGTCCCCTTGACACTCAAGGAGGAAAGCATCCCGCATGAAATTTGGGAAAAATTATCGCTGACTGAGGAGGAAGAAGATATGGACACGACAGTGATCCATGTACCTACCTCTAATGACCCCCCATCTGGTGTTGCTTTGGTGTCGGATAATCCCGACAAACCTCTGCTTCTAAGGCAAAAAACAGTAGAGGAGGAGAGTGAAGCGAGCGAAGAACCTATCGATAAAATGGATGATTCGCTGAATCCACAGAACTCCAACTCTGCCAAAGCCAAGGAAGCAAGAGACAAAAAATCATACCGAAGGGCAACTAACTATTGCAATGGGTATGCCATTAAGGACCCCAACACCATCAACGTAAGGGAATTTCAAATGATACGGTCTAACCTCAAGTTCGTGAGGAGATTTGAAAGAGAGAATGTCCTCACGTAACAAAGAGGGAAGTGCGTGTCAGTGAAATCCCTACGTCAAGAGTGGGGAGTAACCCCCATCGAAAACCTCCGAAGAGGTGACGAAGGGAAGAGACTTCAGCTCTGATAAGGACACTCCTTCTTCCAATTCGGCAATGTCGCAGCCCTCAAAGAAGGCTTAGAAAAAGTGAAAAAGGAAGAAGGGATCCAAATCCTCTGGAAAGATATCGACGGATTCTGCAGCTGGCCCAACTTCTAAACCCCAACAAAGGGTGATAGAGGTGAGTAGGCTGATGAAAAAGAAAATACCATCCGACACACACGAGCGGAGCGGGCGGAACAGTGATGGGTCAGCATTGACTTCTTCAAAGGATAACGGACCGCGGTCGACCGATCCAAAATCACAACCAGTGGTTGTGAATAGGATGGGGTCGTCTGAGGAACAATCTCCTTCTGCGAAGAAGTCTGCGTTGTCACAGCCGGTCTATCCGTCGTCATCGTCATTGAAAAGGTTAAAGCCTCTTCATCAAGTGCTTCTTCTCTGAAGCCTTGTACGTCTGGTGTTTTGCAGAATCCAAGCTCGTCTGTGAAGGCGAGTAAGTAAAATTCAGGACCTAGTGGTCTGGAGATTCCCTGTTCGTCCGCGAAGGTGAGTAAGGACAACGCAAACCTACAGCTCTGCAGACTCCTTGCTCGTCAAACCCGAAGCAAGATGACATCGCTGCTCGACGGATTGTCCCGGGTGAGATCCGACTGGCAATAATAGACAGGACTGATCCCAATGGGCGTATCAGTGACTGTCATTGGTTGCTAGTTGAGGGTCGTCTTCGGAACATCCTCATCTCGGACGTGGTTGAACAGGCAAATATGCGGCTAGGCCAGTCTGCTCTTTACAAGGGAGTCAAGGTAATCAGCTGTGAAAACAAGGAATCGGCAGATTTCCTTGTTAAAACAGTTAATGATTGGCTCTCCCTGGGAAGGTAGCAATCTGGCGGTTGTACCTTTTTCTGATGATACCATGTGGGATGATAACCTAAGTATGGATCCCTTCTCCTTCAATGGAGCTAGGACGAATATTAAAGTTGGTTGAGAAGCAGAACGTCGGTCTTTCGATGGGAAATTGGAGGATTCTTGGTTCCTTTAAGAAAAACGACGGACTGGTCATAAAATTCGCCACGGACAGGTCCGGAGAGGACCTTCTAAGGAGTAGAGGAGGGGTGCTGAACTTTGGATTAGGACGATTATGTTTGGTAGGAAGCGGCAAAAGCTTAGCTTTGTGCAGATAAACCGGCATCATTGCAAATGTGCTGCTGCTGAACTACTGAAAAACCTCTCGAATCAAGACATCGATATCGCCCTAGTCCAGGAACCTTATTTATATAAGTGATATCTTTTCGATAGACATCGCGCCACTAGTCGTTTCAGTTGGTCATCGAATAACGTATGTCAGGAAGCATGGACTTTTCCACGGATAAAAAATATCGCTGTAAACAAGGCCACAACGAACAACATCTGTATACATTTCCAAATGATCTTCGAAGAGACCCTAAACTGCGCTTAGACACAAATGTTGAACTTTTGTGGGGGAGGTACCCTAAGAAGAGTACCATTATGGACCATTTTAGAAGATAAACTAAATTTGGACAACATATTAGGAGATCCAAAGTTTGGACCAAGTTGGTTGCCCCGTTCAAGAGATATCGTGCATATAATTTTAGTAACATTTTTTGAATATTGGGGGGGAGTACCGGAAGTTGTGAACTAGTTTTGCCCTAGTTTTTGAAACTAAGTTTGTACCAAATCGGACGAAGGCCAAATTTTGAACCAAATCGGTTGATCAGTTCCAGCAACTACAGGGATTTTTACAACTTTCGGGCTGTTTTCTCAAGAAGTATTGAGGCAGCGAATGCAAGTTGTTTCAGCAACAAGTAAGAAAGTATCGGTCAGCTGTGCTGACGGTGATATACCCTCAGCCACTGACAAAAAACAACAACAAAACCAAACACAATAATTATCTCAGGAATTTTTTACTTACTCCGGAAAAAATTGTAGCATTGTAAATTAGGCCTCTAGAACAACCTGCTGAAAAAAGAATCAAAACGATGCGAGAGGAGCTCTTAAAGTTCACTTTTTCCAAATTTTGTGTGGGAGGTACCCGAAGGAGTGGACCGAAATAGCCCATATTCCAACCTTATACATTACTGGATGAAATAATATGATGTGCAAAGTGTGCACCAATCAGAAACTCCCTGCGAGAATTATCTTGTGGATTTGCAATTTTGGTTGGTGCCGTTAGGGTTTTTCTTGGAACATTTAGGCCAATATCTCAGGAAGTATCGACTTGCGTAAGAAACAAATTGTACCGTCGTAAAGGGAGCCGCAAGGATAACATGCTGAAGAAATCTCAAGACGATCCGAGAGTAGCTCCTAAACTTTAATTTATCCGAATTTTGTGTGGTAGGTACCCGAAGGAGTGGACCGCTATAGTCCATATTCCAACGTGATACATCACTGGATGAAATAATATGATGTGCAAAGCATGCGCCAATCAGAAACTCCCTGCGTGAATTATCTTGTGGACTTGCCCTTTTGGTTGGTGCCCTCAGGGATTCTTGGAACTTTTAGGCCAATATCTCAGGATGTATGGACTGGCACACGAAAAAAATTTTACAGTCGTAAAGGAAGCCACAAGTACAGGTTACTGAAACAAATTTCAAAACGAACCGAGGAGAGCTCTTAAACTTAACTTTATCCGAATTTTGTGTGGGATGTACCCGAAGGAGTGGACCAATATAGTCCATATTCGAACCCGATCTATATCTGGATAGAATAATACGATGTGCAAAGTTTGGTCCAAATCGCTATCTCGCTTGGAGAGTTATCGTTCACACAATTTTACAGACAAATTTTGAACTTTTGTGGGAGTAGTACCCGAAGGGTTGAACCGATATAGCCCATCTTCGAACTTTCGATGAGCCACATTTTTGGTCGTATCAAAGTGTATATGTATACCCTTTCTAGCCTAAAGGCTGAGGGTATAAAAATCAGTTATTCGAGAGCAGGTCTTAAAGTGAACTTATCCGAAACTTTGTGTGGTAGGTACCCGAAGAAGTGGACAAATATAGTTCATATTCAAACCTGATCTATAGCTGGTAGATATATTATATATTAGGATGTGTAAAGTATGGGCCAAATCGGTCACTCCCTTCAAGAGTTATCGTGCGCACAATTTTCCGAACATTTTCGAACTTTTGTGGGGCAGGTACCGGAAGAAGTGAGGTCTAAAACAATTATTTCAAGTTGTGTCCTACTATGACCGATACAACATTCGGACTCATCTCCTCTGCGATGTTCGTGGGATGCAGTGTTTAGTTACGTCATCAGATTACAGATTTCTTGTAATAATTCTTAAAATTAAATATGTCAAGCATTAAATTTATATTACTATATCCTGTCCGATTACATTACTTGAACTTAAGTTTAATATTTATCTTCACAAACACACACACACAGCTAAACAACCCAAAAAATTCCCAAGAACTTGTGGTTACATCTTTACAGGAGACAATTTGTTTTTTTTTCGGCCCAAACAACAACCAAGACCGCAATCTTGGACTGCTACGGTTGGTGATTTCTAAAGAAATGTTGGGGAAAAATGGGTGATACTAAATCGTCCTGGTTGGCGTTGTTGTTGTTGCTGTTGCTGTTCCTTGCCGACGACGTATTTAAAAAATGTTTAATTGTGGTTATGAAAAGATTTGTGGTTTCCATTCGGCAAAAAGAAGACACAGACAATCAGACCCAAGAGTATGGTGAATGGATGAGGATGATGATGGTTGGTTGGTTGGACAGTTGTTGAACAAAAGGAATACAAATTTACTGGATCCTCACTAATCTCTTGGGCAAACAAAAGCAACAAACTGAGACACAAATCTTTCAAATTATTTCTTGAGATGGAATCGCATGTTGGGAAAGGACTTTGATGCCGGCCGCCAACAATGGTCACAACAAAATATGTTGGCTGTTGGTAATGTTCGGTTTTCTCGGTGTTTCTGTCATAATGACAACACTTTGCCAATGTGGTGGACCAGCATCATCTAGCAAGAAAATCACTAAGTAATAATCACGAGACACCAACTCTAGCACACACACACACGCCTACACATTCTCTAACCACTACCATCATTTCTGCTCTACAATAAGAATCATCATTAAGTCCATAGGATGACGACTAGAACAAAAGTAAAGTGTAAACGTACCATAAGTATGTCGATAAATGCTATATGTATGTCTGCAAATAAAAAGAGTAAGTGTGTGTGCGAATTTGGACCACAGCATTGGCTCCCCTCTGGCTCACCGCATAGTTGTTTGTGTAGTTTGGTCCCTTATTTTTGTGTGTGTGTGTTTCTGGTGTGAAGTGTGAAAAGACTAAATGGCTCAATGACGGGTTGGCGCTAGTCTAGTGACTAGTGTTAAATGCATGGCATGTGTTAGTAAAGGTGAGTGTATATGTGTGCGCGCAACTAGTTTTCCCTCTAAATAAACTCAATGAGAATACCTTATGGAGTTGCTTTGCTTTGCGTTTAAAGCTTTATAAGGCTTCCAAACAAATTCCCTAGTTTCGTCTTTTGTTTCTGTGTTTGTTTGCGTGCCACCAACCCAGTAAGGTGTCTGTCTTGAGCGCGGTATATGGTAGTAGGACCGTACTATGTATGTGTGTACCTTTCTGTCGCTGTTTGTAGCCCACACACACACTTACACACAGTTTTATCATTAAATTTAATGCATATAATATTGGCTAATGATGTTTACAGTGGGGATTAGAGAGTGGTATTAAAATTGCTTTGGAATGCCACATTTACCACCTGCTGCTTCTGCCGATGTTGTTTCTACTTCTATGGTCTTGTAAATGTAAATGTATATTAGCAATATATGGGCGGGTAAGTGTTGGTGTGACGTTGTTGGTATATGTATAACACCATTGGGAAAGCTCAACAAAGTTTCTATTGTTTTAGTCCAACACTTCGCAACCGACACACACACGTACACTCATAACGCAGACACAAAAATATTGTTCCTTTTTATGGATGCTGTTGATGCCACTGCAAGCAATCATCGTTTGCACAGTTATATGGTACCGTGCGGAAAAGGTATGGCCCAGCAAGTAAATGTAAATTTGTAGTTTATTGTAGTTGTTGTTGTTGTTCGGGACATAAGAAACCACTAAAACGTTGTCATCATATATACAACGAATTATGTGGGACTTATGTAATTAAGGGTATTAGCTTTGGTCATTGAATTGGTACACAGGCAGTAGAATAGCCTTTGTAAGATTTTGGTAATTATAAGTTGTGTAATTAGCGATTTTTGAAAGAAGTTCCACATTGGGCGCCAATGTTTTCATTTATGTTTATGATTTTTTATAATTATTGTACTGCAGGAAAAGGTGTCCTTTCTATAAATGGGGCACTATTAACCATCTACACCCAGCAAAATGTTCGATGCCAAAGATGTCATTCAATCATGGGTGAAAGTGATCTGGAATGTCATCTTTTTAGCATCTTCATCGATGAATTTTATATGAGCGTGAACCCCATGACATTTCACCAACCCTTTGCAATGACATTATAATTACGACGAGAGTTTTTACAGCATTGGTTGTGATTTCGAGTCTCGGACAACTTCAAGCCTATTGTAAATAATTAATCCTACATATTTAGAAAAATGTGTATAAATGAAAACACAAAATTCATCTCTATTGGATCGATGGAATAGGTTCAAATACTGATGAAAAGATCGGATCTTTCACGACTTCGTTTGAACCAATGCAAAACATGCCATGAAATCACGTCATCCCATGAAACCCCTTCCTTCAAATTTTGCTGGACAAGAAAGCGTTGATCAAAGATAACGTCATTAAAGCCTTTTTGCCACTATAAGTCTGTCCCCTATCTTTCCACCGCCATTCACTTAATCGCCGGAAATACCATGAATTGTGTCAATACGAAATATAAAAGCAAGTTTTCCTCTGGGTATCACTGTAGTGCAATGGTTTGCATACCCGCCTCGGAAGCCTAATGCCTGGGTTTGATTCCAAGAATTTTTAAAGTGCAAATAACACCTAGGTTTTGGTAGCAACTTTAAATCTGGACTGCACTTTATGGTAGAGTTCTTACCTTGTTCTTAATGGGTCTTTCCCTCTTTAAAAGAGAAAGGCAGTTTATCAACTTCCACCAGGATACAGTATTCACAGAACAAAACCGCCTCAAAACAATGAGAAAAAAACAAATGGTGTGAAGACCTTAAAAGATATTCTGTTTACCAGGAAGGACCTTAAATATCTTCTGTGTACTATAGAAGACCATAAAAAACCATCCGTCTCCTAGAAAAGACCTTCAAAAGGATTTCTGTCTTAGAGGCCTTCTGCCCACTAAAGAAGACCTTCAAAGGTCTTCTGTGTACTAAAGGGGAAGTAAAAAAGTCTTCAATCTACTAGAGAATACCCCAAAAGGTCTGTCTTCGATAGAAGACCTTATAAGTTATCTCTTCTACTATAAAAAACCTTAAAAAGACTTCCGTGTCCTAAAAAATTCTTCAAAAGGTTTTTTGTCTACTAGGGAAGACCTTAAAAGGTCTTCTGTCTATTGGAGAAGACTTAAAAAGGTCGACTGTCTACTACAAAAGACCTTAACAGGTCTTATGTTTCCTAGAGAAGATCCTAAAATGTCTTCTATAGAAGACCTTAAAAGGCTTTCGGTCTACTAAAGAAAACTTTAAAAGGTCTTATGTCTATTATAATAGACCTCAAAAGGTCTTACGTCAACAAGGGAAAACCTTAAAAGGACTTCTGTCTACTGTAGAAGATCTTAAACGGCCTCCCGACACTTATGGACGACCTCAAAAGGGTTTCGGTCTCTTAAAGACACCTAAAAAGGTATTCTGCCTTATTCAGAAGCCCTTAAAAGATCTTATGTCCACTAGAGAAGATTTTATAATGCCTTCTGTGTACAATATGAGACCTCAAAAAGTCTTCTGTATACTTGGGAAGACGTTAAAAGGTCTTCTGTCTATTTGGGAAGACCATAAAAGGTCTTCTGTCTACTAGGGAAGACCTTAAAAGGTGTTCTGTCTACTAGGGAAGACCTTAAAAGGTCTTCTGTCTACTAGGGAACGCCTTAAAAGGCCTTATGTCTACAAGGCATGACATTAAAATGTCTTCTGTCTACTAGGGAAGACATTAAAAAATCTTCTGTGTACTAAATGGGATCTTAAAAAGTCTTCTATCAAACTTTTTAAGATCCCATTTAGTACACAGAAGATTTTTTTAATGTCTTCCCTAGTAGACAGAAGACATTTTAAGGTCTTCCCTAGTAGACAGAAGACATTTTAATGTCATGCCTTGTAGACATAAGGCCTTTTAAGGCGTTCCCTAGTAGACAGAAGATCTTTTAAGGTCTTCCCTAGTAGACAGAACACCTTTTAAGGTCTTCCCTAGTAGAATCAAGAATACCTCAAAAGGTCTGTCTACCATAGAAGACTTTAAAAGTTATTCCTTCTACAATAAAAACCTTTAAAAAGTCTTCCGTGTCTTATAAAATACCTCAAAAGGTTTTCTGTCTACCAGAGAAGATCTTAAAAGGTCTTATGTCTACCAGAGAAGACCTTAAAAGGTCCTCTGTCTACTAGGGAAGACCATAAAACGACTTTTGTCTATTAGGGAAAACTTTAAAAGGTCTTCTGTCTACTAAGGAGGACCTTAAATCGACTTCTGTCTACTAGGGAAAACCTTAAAAGGTCTTCTGTCTACTAGGGAAGACCTTATAAGGTCTTCTGTCTACTAGGGAAGACCCTAAAAGGTATTCTGTCTACTAAGGAAGACCTTAAAAGTTCTTCTGTTTACTAGGGAATACCTTAAAAGGTCTTCTGTCAAATAGGAAAGATGTTAAAAGACCTTCTGTCTATTAGGTAAGACCTTAAAAGGTCTTATGTCTGCTAGGGAAGACCTTAAATGTCTTCTGTCTACTAGGGAAGACCTTAAAAGGTTTATGTCTACTAGGGAAGACCGTAAAGGGTTTTCAGACCTTAAATAGTGTTTTGTCTACTAGGGAAAACGTTAAAATGCTTTCTGTCTACTAGAGAAGTCCTTAAAAGGTCTTATGTCTACTAGGGAAGACCTTAAAATGTCTTCTGTCTACCAGGGAAGACCTTAAAAGGTCTTCTGGCTACTAGGGAAGACGTTAAAAGGCCTTCTGTCTATTAGGGAAGACCTTAAAAGTTCTTCTGTCTACTAGGGAAGACCTTAAAAGTCCTTCTGTCTACTAGGGAAGACCTTAAAGGTCTTCTGTGTACTAGGGAAGACCTTAAAAGGACTTCTGTCTACTAGGGAAGACCATAAAAGGTCTTCTGTCTACTAGGGAAGACCTTAAAAGGTCTTCTGTCTACTAGGGAGACCCTAAAAGGTATTCTGTCTACTAAGGAAGACCTTAAAAGTTCTTCTGTTTACTAGGGAATACCTTAAAAGGTCTTCTGTCAAATAGGAAAGACGTTAAAAGACCTTCTGTCTATTAGGGAAGACCTTAAAAGGTCTTATGTCTGCTAGGGAAGACCTTAAAGGTCTTCTGTCTACTAGGGAAGATCTTAAAAGGTTTATGTCTACTAGGGAAGACCGTAAAGGGTTTTCAGTCTACTAGGGAAGACCTTAAATAGTATTTTGTCTACTAGGGAAGACGTTAAAATGCCTTCTGTCCATTAGGGAAGACCTTAAAAGGTCCTATGTCTGCTAGGGAAGACCTTAAAGGTCTTCTGTCTACTAGAGTAGACCTTAAAAGGTCTTATGTCTACTAGGGAAGACCTTAAAAGGTCTTCTGTATACTAGGGAAGACGTTAAAAGGTCTTCTGTCTACTAGGGAAGACCTTAAAAGTCCTTCTGTCTGCTAGGGAAGACCTTAAAAGTCCTTCTGTCTACTAGGGAAGACCTTAAAAGGTCTTCTGTCTACTAGGGAAGACCTTAAAAGGACTTCTGTCTACTAGGGAAGACAATAAAAGGTCTTCTGTCTACTAGGGAAGACCTTAAAAGGTCTTCTGTCTACTAGGGAAGACCTTAAAAAGTCTTCTGTCTACTAGGGAAGACCTTAAAAGGTCTTCCGTCTACTAGGGAAGACGTTAAAAGGACTTCTGTCAATTAGGGAAAACCTTAAAAGACTTTGGTCTATTAGGGAAGACCTTAGAAGGTCTTATGTCTGCTAGGGAAGACCTTAAAGGTCTTCTGTCTACTAGGAAAGACCTTAAAAAGCCTTCTGTCTACTAGGGAAGACCTTAAAAGTTCTTCTGTTTACTAGGGAATACATTAAAAGGTCTTCTGTCAAATAGGAAAGACGTTAAAAGACCTTCTGTCTATTAGGGAAGACCTTAAAAGGTCTTATGTCTGCTAGGGAAGACCTTAAAGGTCTTCTGTCTACTAGGGAAGACATTAAAAGGTTTAAGTCTACTAGGGAAGACCTTAAAAAGTCTTCTGTCTACTAGGGAAAACCTTAAAAGGTCTTCTGTCTACTAGGGAAGACGTTGAAACGCCTTCTGTCTATTAGGGAAGACCTTAAAAGGTCTTCTGTCTACTAGGGATGACTTTAAAAGGTCTTCTGTCTTCTAGGGAAGACCCTAAAAGGTATTCTGTCTACTAGGGAAGACTTTAAAAGTTCTTCTGTCTACTAGGGAAGACGTTAAAAGGTCTTCTGTCTACTAGAGGGGACCTTAAAACGACTTCTGTCTATTAGGGAAGACCTTAAAACGACTTCTGTCTACTAGGGAAGACCTTAAAAGGTCTTCTGTCTACTAGGGAGGACCTTTAAACGACTTCTGTCTACTAGGGAAGACCTTAAAAGGTCTTCTGCTTACTAGGGAAGACCTTAACAAGTCTTCTGTCTACTAGGGAACGCCTTAAAAGGCCTTATGTCTACAAGGCATGACCTTAAAATATCTTCTTTCTACTAGGGAAGACCTTAAAAGGTCTTCTGTTCACTAGGGAAGACCCTAAAAGGTCTTCTGTCTTCTAGGGAGGACATTAAAGAATCTTCTGTCTACTAGAGAACGCCTTAAAAGGTCTTCTGTCTACAAGGGAAGACTTTAAAATGTCTTCTGTCTACTAGGAAAGACCCTAGAAGGTCTTCTGTCTACTAGGGAAGACCTTAAAAAGGTCTTCTGACTACTAGGGAAGACCTTAAAAGGTCTTTTGTCTACTAGGGAAGACTTTAAAAGGCCTTCTGTCTACTAGGGAAGACCTTAAAAGGTTTACGTCTATTAGGAAAGACCTTAAAAGGTCTTCTGTCTACTACGGAAGACCTTAAGAGATCTTCTGTCTACTAGGGAAGATTTTAAAAGGTCTTCTGTCTACTAGCGAAGACCTTGAAAGGTCTTATGTCTCCTAAAGAAGACCTTAAAAGGTTTTCTGTCTACTAGAGGAAATCTTATAAGCCTTCCGTCTCCTATAGAAGACCTCAACAGGTTTTCAGTCTAGTATAAAAAGACCTTAAAGAGTCGTATGTGTGCTATAAAATACCTTAAAAGGTTTTATGTCTTCTAGAGAAGACCTTAAAAAGTCTTCTGTCTCCTATATAAGACCTAAAAAGGTCTTCTATCTACTATAAAAGACCTTAAAAAGTCTTCTGTCCACTAGGAAAGATTATAAAAAGTTTTCTGTCCACAAGGGAAGACCCTAAAACATTTTTTGTCTCCTATAAAAGACCATTGAGACCCGGGGCTCAATTCTTGTTCTATGAAAATTTGAAATGAAAAGTTTTATAAAGGAAATAAATGTCAAATGAAAAATTTTATAAGGCAAATATTTTTCATCTCAAACCCCAGTTTATGTATGTATTTCGAAACGAAAATATGTGCGCATGAAGCACACCCAAACCTTAGTTTTGGAAATATTATTTCCTTTGCATTTGCTTCAAAACAAAAAACAAATTTGAAAAGCGCATTCAAATTTCGTAGTTTTTCTTGCGTATTCATTTTCTTATCGACATACATATGTACATACATAAACAGGCCCTGTGTTCAAAATACAAAGTGTGCTGTAGATTTGGTATATTTATTAGCATACTTTTAGGCGCAATATATTCCCAAACGGACTCAAATTATTCCTCTGTTCCAGAAGCTGCAAGAATATACTATTTTAGAATTTTTGGACAAATTTCTTGAAAAGCGTTCATTATCCATCTAATACCCTCTGCGAGAGGCTATAGAGAAGATGCTATATATTAAATACCTTTCAAAATGTATCTGTCAATGGAAGATCGTTTTAGAAGAGTTTCTATCTCTAGAATAACTTTTTAGAGGGCCTTCTATGTATATAGTATGACCTACTCCTTTAGAGGAGCTTCGATTTATAAAACAATCTTTTAGAAGGCCTCCTATCTATTGAAGAACCCTTTAGAGTAGCGTCTATTCATAGAAGTCCTTTGAAGGGGTATCTATCAATAGAAGATCCTGTAAACCCGTTTATACCATCTTCTACCTACAGAGGACCCCTTTAGAGGGGTTTCAGTTTAAAGAAAACTCCTTTAGATTATATTCTATCTGTAGAAGGTCTTTCAGGACGTTTCTCTAGAAGAGGGCCCTGTATATGTAGAATACCCATTTAGAGGACCTCATATTTATAGGAAACCCCTTTACAGAGTACGGACAAAATGTGCCTCATCGCAATAATGGTTTAAGACCCCAAGTATGTTTGGACGAAATGTTTCAGACAACTTGGAGTTGATTTAGCCATGTCCGTCCGTCTGTCTGTCTGGCTGGTTGGTGCGCACGATAACTCTCGAAGGTATAAACCGATTTGGTCCAAAATTTGGCTTTCGTAATACTTTGTTTAAACTTAGTTTAAGTTCGAAGATGGGTTATATCGGTCCACTCCTTCCGATACCTCCCCCACAAAAGTTCGAAAATGTTCGGAAAATTTGTGAGCATGACAACGTTTGAAGGGAGTAACAGACTTGGTCCATACTTTGCACATCGTGAAATTTCTACCAGACTAACATGAGGTTCCAATATGGACTCAATCGGTCCTCCCACATAAAATTTGGGAAAAGTTCTGTTTAGGACCACCTCTCAAATTGCTTAGATTTTTGTTGTAGCGAATTGTGTTCACTGCCCCCTATACGATGGTACAAGCTTTACCAGGGCAAGTCCATACTTCCTGAGAAATTAGCCTGAAAGTTGCAAAAAGCTCTATGAAACCGTGTGTAGTGGTTGGAGCGCAAGATAACTCTCGAACGGATCCGCAGATTTTGTTCAAACATAGTTTAAGTTCGAAAATAAGCCATATCGGTCCACTCCTTCAGATACCTCCCTCACAAAAGTTTAAAAATGTTCGGAAAATTGTGCTCACGATAACTTTTGAAGGGAGTGGCCGGTTTGATCTACACTTTACACATCCTAATATATTTACCAGATATAGATTAGGTTCGAATATTTACCTTATTTGTCTCCTCCTTCTGGTACCTCTCACACAAAATTTCGGATAAGTTCACTTTAAGACCTGCTCTCGAGTCACTTTGATTTGTGTTGAATCTATTTGCATTAGCTACCTCCATTAGACTGTAAACGTTTTTTCAGGTGCAAGCCCATACTTCTTGGGAAAAGAGCCCGAAAGGTATAAAACCCCCCTGTGGCGGTAGGAGAGCACGATAACTCTCGAACTGTTCAACCGATTTGGTCCAACTTTTGGTCTTCGTCATATTATACCAAACTTAGTTTCATGGGGCAATACCGGTCCACAACTTCCGGTACTTCTCCCAAACTTTGGATCTCCTAATATTTTGTCAAAATTTAGTTTAACTTCTAAAATGGCCCATATCGGTCCTCCCAAAAGGTACCTCCCCCACAAAAGTTCAGCATTTGTGTCTTAGTGCAGTTAATTCCTAATCCTCATTTTTGTCGGCAAGTTCAAATGTCCAAAAAGGGCCACAAAATTCAGAAGAGGCCTTAAATACATTCGATCTGTATGTAGGTGAAAGTTTCACTTCACATTGGCTGAGGGTATATATATGTAGGCAAAGCCGACTGACACTTTTTTACTTGTTGTTGAAGCGACTTGCATTCGCTGCCTCAATTACGACGGTAAGAGTTTGTCGGGAGCAAGTCCATACTTCTTGGGAAAACAGCCCGGAAGGCTAAAAACCACTGTGGCACCGTATGTAGTGGCTGGAGAAAATGATAACTCTCGAACTGATCAACAGATCTATTTCCAAAAAGCAGTATGTCGATCCATTCTTCCAGGTACTTCCTCCGCAGGTACTTCCAGGTACTTCCTCCTTTCTATAGAATGACCATTTAAAGGGTATTCCATTTGTAGAAGACCTTTTTAGTTAAGTTCTTATCTATAGAATACCGGCTTTTATCTATTGAAGATTCTTTTAATTCTTTTGGACTTCTATATATGGCGGCTTTCTATATGCAGGAAATGCCCTTTGGAGGGGCGTATATCTACTGAAGACCTTATCAGGCGCTTTCTCTCTATAGAATACCCCTTCAGAGGTGCTTCTATTTTCACACATATATGTGCTTCCGACGTTCACAATTATCTGACTGTCGGAAACCTAAATAATCTTCATCTGGACCATCTCTGGTAATAAGTTACATAATTCGTTAAACCCTGCCTGTGTAAAAAATATGTAAAATCTACACACATTATTATACATCGTCTTACTTTGTAAAACGAAAACTGTGTCACATACATATACATTAACACATAACGAACACCATCACACTGTGCGACACAATCACTTTTATGGGAATACCAGCAGCAGTGAGTGGCGCAGTTACACTTTCGAGGGAGGAATGAACCCAAAATACAACACAGATTGTAGTCTAACTCTTTTATTTCTCTGATGAGAATGATGATGGAAAATAAAATAAGCCAAGGTAAATGAAATTATACCAAGTCCCACAGACACACACACATTCTCAGATACCAGCAGCATATTTTCTACATTTATTCATTGTTTTTGGAAACACAATCAAAATATATATTCAATTTGTGTGTGGCTGTGTCTGAACAAAAGAAGTAAGGGTGTGTATGTGTGTGAGAGTTAGTTGGCCACGAAAACAAAGGACAAAGAGAAAATATAAAAACTTTTTAATTCTAAAACCACCATGACCATCACATCAGAGTTTATGGTAAATGGAAATTGTTTCACTTGGTCGGTCTGTTGGTCCACTTGCTAATATGTATGCCAATTAAGCAAAGGGAGGCGAGACTGCAATCAAAATCAAGCGAACAATAGCATACCCAAAACAAACACACACACATTCGCACACCCTCAATCATATGTATAAAGAAGACTACATAGCCGACAAACATACTTAATATCCCATAAAAAAATACAAATGAACAACAAGAATAATAAAAGGCAGTATCAGCAAACTAAAAAGATAACGATTAAAAGCTGTAACAATACACATGATATCCTGCTAAGGACAGGCAATTTTATTTTCGGGAGCAATGTTGCCAATATGGGTCAAAAAAGGCAGAACATTTTAACCGACGATCGACCAATGATATTCTTTATCCAGTGTCCTAATGTAATTTATAGGGACTAAAGACCAAATATTTTCCACATACTACCTATATTCCCTACAGATACAGCCGATCTGTGATCTGTTAACAGATATGAACTCACAACCGACCACAATTTTTACAAAACAAATAAATATTTTCCTCTCAACGGCAACACTGTCTATGGCACCCAAAATCTTGATACCCAAATTTAAATGTTTGTTTGTCATTTTATGGTTATGCTTAGAAGTATGTATGTGTGTTGGTGTGTAAGTGTAACCAATATATTTGGTCACAGGATGTAAGAGAAATATAATAAGGACAATTTTGGCAACAGTTTGTTAATTGAATTTAGCCATTTCTATAGGTTTACTGTGTGGCTTTTGTAATCGAGCTGTGGAGCAGCACAAAAAGCTTTGAGTTATTACTCGAGATGCTGAGATGCTATTATGATAAGGTATTAGGATAATTAGAAATTTATATGTTGTTGTTCTTGTTTTATTCTCTCGCATCACTTAAAACACCTGCTATTCTTAATGAAAGAGAATTTGAATTTTTGTGTCATTTGTTATTTCGTAACAGCGATAGACAGGAGCTTTAAGTGAAACGTAGTTGTGGAAGAGTAGGTTAAGTGATGATGAAAAGTGAGCAGAATGATTTCGAAATATTCAAAATAGAGTTTTATAATTTGGTATACACGTAGAAAAATATATGTTACAAATATGTTTGGATCCAAACAAATATTTGCTTAGGACGGATTGCAAACAAATATATGTTTGGATCCAAACATAATTTTTTTTTGGATCCAAACATAATTTGTTTGGGTCCAAACAAATATATGTTTGCAATATTTTGTAACATATCTCAATTTTATATGTTTGGGTACCAACATATTTTTTATGTTAGAACATATTTTTCATGGGTGGAGCGAGGATGTTTGTCAAAGAGAGTAACAACAGGGCTCTCGCAGCCGCGGAATGCCGGTTTATAATAAAGAGCTGTGTGTATGGTGTAATAGGAGTCGCAGAAGTTTTGTGAAGAAAAAAATGGTATTAATCTTTTTTCTTCAGTGTTCTAGAGACAATCGTTGATTAAAGACGGTACTTTACTTAGCTGGCCCATTACAGAACATTTGTTCCATAGACCGAACTAAGAAAAGATCTCCAATCCTCTCTGTTTTTCGCTTCGCTTTTTGGAAAACCGCACCTTTTCATTTCTTCATCCACTTGTATGCTCCATCGAAGCTTAGGCCTGCCGATTCTGCGTGCACCGTCATGTGGCATATATTCATATGCCTTTTTAGCGGGTTCATCATCGCTCATTCTTATGATATGGCCTAGCCAACGCAATCGTTGCATCTCGATACGTTTAACTATATTCATGTCTTTATATAGCTGATATAGCTCGTGGTTCATACGACGTCGATATTCACCGTCAACGCAAATTGGCCCGTAGATCTTTCGAAGAATTTTCCTCTCAAACACACCAAGCACTGCCTTATCTGCTTGCGCAAATACCCATGCTTCGGAGCCATACATTAGCACGGGTACTATCAGCATTATGTATAGGGTTATTTTCGTTTGACGAGATGTGGTTTTGTTTTTAAATTGCTTACTTAAAACATAGTAGCATCTGTTGGCCAATAAAAATCTTCTTCTTATTTCACAACTGATGTTGTTTTTTGTGTTTATGGCAGTGCCGAGGTATACGAAGCCTTTAACTACCTCAAAATTATAGGTACCAACTTCCACAGTTGGTCCGAGCTCTATGGACGCTTTGCGCGTCGACACCATCAATTTGGTCTTTTCGCCGTTTACCGCCAGACCCACTTTCGCATATTATTCTTCGACCTTCCTAAAGGTATCAGTTACTTCCTTTACTAATCGTCCCATGATGTCTCTATCATCAGCATAAGCAAGTAACATGTGACTATTAGTGTAAATTGTGCCAGTTCTTTTGACATTTGCATCTCGTATTACCTTTTCCAGCAAAATTTTGAATAGGTCACACGAAAGGCTGTCTCCTTTTCTGAAACCTCTTTTGGTACTGAACTGTTCGGAGAGGTTCTTTCCAATTTTAACTATGGACCTAGTATCAGTTAAAGTCATCTTACAAAGCCGGATGAGCTTTGCGGGGATACCAAATTCAGACATTGCACGGAATACCTTTGATCGGAGGGGACTGTCGAATTCTGCTTTATAACCTACAAAAAGGTGATATGTGTCGATCTGCATCTCTTGGATGTTCTCCAGGATTTGCCGCAGGGTAAATATCTGGTCAATGGTGGACTTGCCAGGTCTAAAGCCACATTGGTATGGTCCAATTATTTCATTGAACATAGGCTTTAGTCGTTCGCACAATATCCCTGACACTATCTTATAGGCAATAGGGAGAAGACTTATGCCCCTATAGTTGGAGCATACAGTCTTATCACCTTTCTTGTGAACGGGACACGGGATGCTCATTATTATTCTTCAGCCGGTTGATTGCTGTTTTTACCTCATCTTGGCCGGGCGGTATACATTCTATACCATCTTCTGAGATTGGATCTGTGGTATCATCGTCTTCGCTACTATTGGATACCAGTAGATTGGAGAAATGTTCCTTCCATTTCCTGAACACGCTATCTGTATCTGTTACCAGATTACCTTGCTGGTCTCTACAGGAGGATGTGCCTGTACCAAAGCCATCTGTTTGGTGTTTCACTCTTTGGTAGAATTTTCGGACTTCATTCTGGCTCCTGTACATCTCGATTTTTTTCACACTCCCGATTTTCCATTTCTCTCTTTTTCTTGCGGAAAAGACGTTTCTCTTCTCTCCTTTTCACCCGCGTTGCTACTGATTGTATAGTAGCTCTATATGCCGCATTTTTCTCTTCGGTAGCAGCACGACACTCCTGGTCATACCATGAATTCCTTTGTGGAGATCTCTGGAATCCAAGTATGGATTTTGCACATCCAACACCCTCGATGAATGTCTTCCACCTATCACAACATGATCTATTTGATTACTTGTTCTTTGATCTGGAGACAGCCAGATGCCGTTATGAATATCGAGATGATTAAATCTGGTACTGCTAACTACCATGTTTTTTGCAGCTGCAAAGTCTATCAGCCTCATACCATTGTCAGATGTTTCACTGTGGAGACTGAATTTCCCGACTGTTGGGCCAAAGATAGTCTCCTTTCCAATTTTGGCATTAAAATCGCCTAGAATGATTTTAATGTCATGGGCAGGGCAACGGTCATATGTTTCTTCTAAGCGCTCGTAAAACATATCTTTGGTCTGTTCGTCCTTTTCTTCAGTGGGAGCATGAGCGCAAATAAAGCTGATGTTGAAGATTTCAGCTTTTATTCGAATTGCAGCAAGACTTTCATTCACTGGGGTGAAGTTGGATACCGGATGTTTTAGTCTCCGACTAACTACGAATCCGCGACCAAACTCATGGTTTACGTCATGGCAGCTATAACACAGTGCGTCACCTTTAGGTGTTGTTGTGACGTCTTTCCCAATCCATCGTATTTCCTGTATGGCAGTAATATCGGCCTTGTACTTTTCAAGAACGTCTGCCAATGCGAAGACTGCACCTTCTCTATAAAGAGTGCGAACATTCCAGGTGCAGATTCGCAGATCATGGTCCTTAACACGTTTGGGTGTCGTCAACTTTAGAGGGGATTGTTTTTCTAATCCTTTTTTTATAGTAGGATGCTTTTTTCTAGGGAAGGGTTACTAACCCGACGTCTAAACCCAACATTTTTATCGTTCTTATGGGTGAACGCGCGGCACATGCAAGCTACTTTTAACGGGTGTTAAAGGCAATTCCCCAGATGACACCATGTGGAGCTCAGTGCCCACTTGAGAAGAAAGAGGGATAAATCCAGGGCTTTGGCTTGTTGAAGCCTGTCAGGACCGTTGCTTGGTATCTTACATCCCATACGTTACCCACCGACAAATTTCAAGTGAAAAGTTGTGTACCCCCAACGAAGACAAAGTACCTAATTTCAGCCTTTTCAGTGTGATAATGAGGCTAAAAGCTTCAAAATACCGAACACCGAGAGTTCTACCGTTATATGGGGTATATATGAAGACGTGGGCCTATAGCGAGAGATTTCAGGTGAAAAGTTGTATACCCCCAACGAAGACGAAATAACTAATTTCAGCCATTTCGGGGGGATATTGATGCCACAATATTCAAAATACCGAACATCGGTAGGTACAGTTCTATGGGATATATATGAAGCCATGGGTGTATAGCGAGAGATTTCAGGTGAAAAGTTTTATACCGAAGCCCAAATACCAAATTTCAGTAATTTCGGCGGGATAATGAGGCCTCAACCTTCAAAATACCGAAAATCGGGAGGGAATGTTTTATTGGCGGCTATATGAAGACGTAGACCTATACCGACAAATTTCAAGTTGAAAGTTTTGTACCCCCAATGAAGACTAAGTACCTAGTTTCAGTCTTTTCGGTGTGATATTGAGGCCACAACATTCAAAATACCGAACACAGGAAGGTACAGATCTATGGGATATATATGAAGACATGGACCAATTTCAGGTGGTGTTTTATTCCACAACGAAAAATAAATACCAAATGTCATCAATTTCTGTATTATAAGGAGCCTATTCAAAATACCGAAAATCGGGAGGTTCCCTTCTATGGGGGGCTATATCATAACGTGGATCGGTATAGTCCATTTTCAATACAAACATCCTAGGAGTAATAGAACCTTCTGTAACGAATTACAAAGCTCTATTTTAAAAATGGCGAGCTGTATGTTGATTTCAACATACAGGCGGACATGGTTATATCGCCTTAAAACTTTATGCTGATCAAGAATATATATGGGGTTTTCTGAGTGAAATCGGACACGTTTTCAAAATGAGGGTTTTGTTTTCCTTTATGTTTTGCTGTGGTGATGCTGCTCATTAGCAAAACATTTCAGTATATTTTCAGATTTTTTTTTTTTTTTTGACTAACGATTCCCGAGATATTGCTAATCAATTTTCAAAATCGCAAAAAGACACAGTTTTTAAGAAGTTTAAGATAAATTTCTAAATAAAACAACAAAACAAATGTTTAAAAATTTAATTATGAATTTGTTGGGAAAATTGCATCCAAGCCAACTGTGCTAATTTTTTTCTATTTTTATTAAAATAGCTGATAAAACAACAAAACATACAGAAAAGATTTTTTTAAATTGAAGTAATGAGTATTTCTTTGCATATAGTTTTTACAGAATTCGATTTTTTCATGGCTCGATATCTCGGGAATCGTTAGTAAAAAATCTGAAAATATACTAAAATGTTTTACTAATGAGTAGCATCACCACAGCAAAAAACCAGTAAGGAAAGGATCAAAGTCGGACGGGGCCGACTATATGATACCCTACACCACTGTAAAATATATATGGGAGCTATGTCCAAATCTTAACCGATTTCGATATAATTTGACACATTTATTTCTAGACCGAATTCAGTCACACATTCCAAATTTCATCGAAATCGGTCATATATAGCGTGTTTGGTACAGAAAATAAGTGAAATCGGCCGAAAATAAATATGGGAGCTATATCCAAATCTGAACCGATTTCGATATAATTTGCCACACTTATTTCTAGACCGTCTAGACAGTCCAAATTTCATCAAAATCGGACTTTTATAGCGTGTTTGGTGCAGCAAATACGTCAAATCGGCCGAAAATATATATGGGAGCTATATCCAAATCTGAACCGATTTCGATATAATTTGGCACATTTATTTCTAGACCATATTCAGTCACACAGTCCAAATTTCATCGAAATCGTGTGTGGTACAGAAAATACGTGAAATCGGCCGATAATATATATGGGAGCTATATCCAAATCGGAACCGATTTTCACCAAAAGCAATAGCGTTCTTCCCATGGCTAAAAAATTGTAGTCCCCAATTTTCAGCTGAATCGAACAAAGAATGCGACCTGTACGTTGCGAACAAAAATACATGGACAGACGGACGGACTCAGAAAGTGATTATATGTATATCCCCAAAAGGAACTATGGGTCTATTTCGTTTCCTTTTGTATGTTACATACAAATGCACAAAGACATAATACCCCTTACCACAGTGTGGTGTAGGGTATAATAAAGGAAATCAAAAACCTCATTTTAATAAAGTGTCCGATTTCACTCAGAAATCCCCATTGCAAACAGAAAGACAAATTTATTTATACCGTCCATATTATGGTGGAGGGTATAAAAATCTATGGTTTTCAGGATATGGATATACACCTTTTTAGCTTCTTCACCCACTTCCCAATTTGTAGTTCCTCTATATAGGTCCAACTCTTTTCCATGCTTTCAAAAACAATTATCTCTATAGAAAACATAAATTCTGCCCACCATCCCAAACCAGAGCGCAAATGTCAAGTGACCGCTCCGGTAATGTAACAAAGTTCATGCAATCACTTGCACTCAACATTCACTCACTAATTGACAACTAACCCACTCACCTTTTAAAGGTGACTTTAGTTTATAATACAAAACGAACGTTGTCTAATACATTCATGCATCCGTTCGTTCGTTGGTTCGTTTGTTCGCTTGTCCATCTATTAATGACTACTGAAAGGCAAAAGTTACAAACGAAACGAGAGTGTCCGACTTCGAAAGATCCGGTCATTAAGATTCATAGTGGCATTGAGTCAAAGTGCAGGCAGCAACTTCTGCTCTTATGTTCAGTTTATTTTGTGATGCCATGATAAGTTTTTTTGCTTTGTTTTATTGTGAATAGCAGCTAGCTAGCTGGTCAGTTGTTGTTTTAGCATCAACATTTGCCTGCAGTTGTGTAATTAAATTATTTACACTTTTAGGGTTTTTTAAACATTTTGCCATAAATAATGGAGAACTACTGACCGGCCTTGTTGCAAATAATTAATGATGGTCCTCGGTACTTGTAGTTGTAGTTATTTTGCAAGAAAAAAAAAAAACAAATCTTCTACTTTCAACGCTTAAGGATTTAAAAAAAATAAAAGAGAAAGAAACTATAACGCTTTGTTAAGCGACAAGAAAACCGAACAGACTGAAGTGAACGCAAAAAACAAAAAAATGATTGCAAAAAAGAAATGCAACATTTCGAGGTAGTTGTTGTTGTTGCTGTTGTTGTACAACAGCAGCATAGTTGTAAACTTTTTGCCTTTGTTGGTTGCCTCGTAGTTTAGGGGCCTGGCAGCAAGAAGCAAAAAATCGAAACAACTACAACAACTGCAACTTAACATCCGTTGTCGTTAATCCTAAAGTATTTTTTGCTGCATTTCCGTTTCCATTAAAGTTCAGCTTTGGATTCTTTTTATGTTGTTTTTTTGGTTCAAAAGCTTTAGAGTTGTTAGCTGAAGAGAGTTTAGTTTTTGAGTTGTGTTGTTTTTGTTTTTCTATTCTCTGTGTTCTGCATATCCTGTGTGTCCTCCTGTTTGTCTTCTTTTGGTCCTCTTCCAATGTCTTTTGTGTCGTTTTTGTTCCCGTAATTAAATGAAAATATGAACGACGATGATACAAGCACATGCCATTGTTGTTGCTGCATGCTCCTGATGTTGTTGCTGTTATAGTTATCCTAGCCTTTTTAGCACTTCAATCCAAATGATTTTATTTCTATGTTTGTATAGGGTTTTTGTCCGTTATCGGGCTACATAAATTTGTTTTAAAATTTGAATTTAATAGATTTTAAATAGCAGGGTGGGGAGTATGAATAGCTACGTTGGGTTTAGACAGCAAGTCATTGGGTCAATTGTTGCTGCTGTTCCTGCTGTTGTTCCCTAAGGTCATTTGAATGCATGTGTGAAGAGTTTGTGTCCGTGTGTGTTTTGGGGTTTTGCCTCAATATTTGATGTGGTTTTTATCAATTTTTCCGGCTTTGTGATAATTATACTTTTGGGTGATTCGAACACGTAACATGTGTTGCCAAATCGTTATGCTTCGTTTATTTTCAAATTTGAAAGATTTTAAATTGATTTTCCTGTTTTTATTTTTTTGGGGAAACACATTGGCTCACCGACCAGTGGTGATATAGGCAAACAATTCTGACAATAGTTTATAGAGATTTTTAGAAATGAATATTCATTCGATGGCAATTTAAATATTAAATTCAATTATTCCCACACACGAATATTTGATGGACATCGTGTTTCTAAATTTTGCTTTGAGTGTAGATTGTGAAGTTCGGCATGATGGGTACCAATTAAAGGGCCTAAATGCCTTTTAGGTGATTTTGAATACACCTAATAGAAGCACAATTGAACATTTGAATTTACAATTCCAATAAAAATTATAAAATATTAAAATTGGCATAGCTTGGCGCCTTTGGAAGAAACTCTCATCTTTGTCACTATCAGGTGATCACATTTGGAAAGCAGAGAAATCGAAGACCACATACCAAATTTTAGGTATTTCAATGGGATATTAAGGACACAACATTCAAAATACCGAAAATCGGGAGGTACCGTTCTATGGGGGCTATATGAAGACGTGGACCTATACCGACAAAATTTAAGGTGGAAAGTTTTATACCCCCCAACGAAGACCAAACACCAAATTTCAGCCATTTCGGTGGGGTATTCAGGCCAAAAATCCTTGCATATGGTTTTGCATATGCTAATTTTATGCAAATATGTCATAGTATGCAAGACCATCCATCGGAGGTTAAAACATCTGGTCTCCATTCTAGGCGTTTTTAATCCAAAATTGGAAAGGAGAATATCTTTGACCCAACAGTCGGGAAATTCAGTCTCCACAGTGAAACATCTGACAATGGAATGATGCTGATAGACTTCGCAGCGGCAAAAAACATGGTACTTAGCAGTACCAGACTTAAACATCTCGATATTCGTAAGGGCATTTGGCTGTCTCCAGATCAGAAAACAAGATATCAAATTGATCATGTTGTGGTAGATGGAAGACATTCATCGAGCGTGTTGGATGTACGATCGTTCCGAGGCGCAAACATTGATTCGGACCACTACCTTGTTGCAGCAAAGGTACGCACCCGCTTAAACGTAGCAAACAAAGTGCGAACAGACACAACACGAATGTTAGACATCGGTAAGCTGCAATCACAACAGATAGCCACAGCATTTTCCACTCAAGTAGCCCAATTGCTTAATCAAAGCAGTCCTCATCCCGATAAAATATCAGCGCAATGGCAAATCATTGCCCACTCCATTACCAGAGACCTCCACCAAGGAATCCATGGTATGATCAGGAGTGTCGTGCTGTTAGGGAAGAGAAAAATGCGGCATAGAGGGCTACTTTACAATCCGTAGCAACGCGTAGCGCACGAGAGAGATACAGGGAGAAAAGGAGAGAAGAGAAACGCCTTTTCCGCAAGAAAAAGAGAGAAACGGAAAAGCGTAAGTGTGAAAAAATCGAGATGTACAGGAGCCAGAATGAACTCCGAAAATTCAATCAAAAAGTGAAACATCAAACAGATGGCTTTGGTACAGGCACATCTTCCTGTAGAGACCAGCAAGGTAATTTGGTAGCTAAAACAGATAGCGTGCTCAGGATATGGAGGGAACACTTCTCCAATCTGCTGGTATCCAATAGTAGCGAAGACGATGAATCCAATCCCAGAAGATGGTATAGAATGTATACCACCCGGCCAAGATGAGGTAAAAACAGCAATTAACCGGTTGAAAAATAATAAAGCAGCAGGAGCCGCTGGCTTACCAGCCTAGCTGTTTAAAACCGGGGGCGACGCGCTGATAAGGTGTATGCATTAGCTAGTTAGCACCATCTGGCAGGAAGAACGCGTACCCGACGATTGGATCCTAAGCATCCTGTGTCCCGTCCACAAGAAAGGAGATAAGACCGTATGCTTCAACTATAGGGGCATAAGTCTTCTCCCTATTGCCTATATATTTACCCTGCGACAAATCCTGGAGAAGACCCAAGAGATGCAGATCGACACATATCACCTTTTTGTCGATTATAAAGCAGCATTCGACAGTCCCCTCCGATCAAAGGTATTCCATGCAATGTCTGAATTTGGTATCCCCGCAAAGCTCATCCGGCTTTGTAAGATGACTTTAACCGACACTAGGTCAACAGTTAATATTGGAAAGAACCTCTCCGAAATGTTCAGTACCAAAAGAGGTTTCAGACAAGGTGACAGCCTTTCGTGTGACCTATTCAACATTTTGCTGGAGAAGGTAATACGAGATGCAAATGTCAAAAGAAATGGCACAATTTACACCATTAGCAACATGTTACTTGCTTATGCTGATGATACAGACATCATGGGACGTTCAGTAAAGGAAGTAACTGATACCTTTAGGAAGGTCGAAGCAGAATCTGTGAAAGTGGGTCTGGTGGTAAAAGGCGAAAATACCAAATTGATGGTGTCGACGCGCAAAGCGTCCATAGAGCTCGGACCAACCTTGGAAGTTGGTACCTATAATTTTGAGGTAGTTAAAGACTTCGTCTACCTCGGCACTGCCATAAACACAACAAACAACATCAGAAGAAGAATTGTATTGGTCAACAGATGCTACAATGGTTTAAATAAGCAATTTAAAAACAAAGCCACATCACGTCAAACAAAAATAACACTATAGAAAACGCTGATACTGCCCGTGCTAATGTATGGCTCCGAAGCATGGGTATTTGCGCAAGCGGATAAGGCAGTGTGTGTTTGAGAGGAAAATTCTTCGAAAGATCTATGGGCCGATTTGCGTTGACGGTGAATATTGACGTCGTATGAACCACGAGCTATATCAGCTATACAAAGACATGAATATAGTTAAACGTATCGAGATGCAACGATTACGTTGGCTAGGCCATATCATAGGAATGAACGATGATGAACCCGCTAAAAAGGCGTATGAATACATGCCACATGGCGGTGCACTCATAATCGGGAGGCCTAAGCTTTGATGGAGCATACAAGTGGATGAAGAAATGAAAAGGCGCGGTATTCAAAAAGCGAAGCGAAAAACAGGGAGAATTGGAGATCTTTTCTTAGATCGGTCTATGGAACAAATATTCTGTAATGGGCCAGCTAAAGAAAAGAAGAAATCCTAACCATATATGCATTTGCATAGGATTCCGCTGTCTAGTCATTACCATTATAGAAGCCAAGATATTCGCACAAGAATAAAATGTTGATTATTTTACCACAGATTCCTGAAAATGATCTGACCGTCACCAAAATCCTTCCTAACTCCACCAAAAACCAGTAAGGAACGGATTAAAGTCGGGCGGACGTAGTTTCGTGCTTCTTTGAATTGCAAGAAATGTATCTACTTTGAAATTTGCAGATATATGCTGCGCTTGACTTTGACCAACCCAATCATTGGCAGTAATTTGATTCATATATTCTTTAGCAGATTTTCAAATTGAAACTTAAATTCAACAGTGCCTTTAAAGAGCCTCACAATTCCTTTGACAGCTTGCAAATAGGGTTAACTATATTTGTGAGGTACCAAACAACGGTCCTTACCGGCTTTAACATGGCAAAGTCCACGACTTATCTTGGTTCCTCTTTCATCTCAAGTGAACCCTAACCTCCACGCGGTGACAGCTTGGAAACTGCCTTTAACACCCGAACATGTGCAGCGTGTTTACGCATAAGAATTATGAAAACACGAGAAGACCATCGGATTTGCAACCCACCCCAATAAAAATCATCCTACTATGAAAAATCAATCAAACAATTTTAAGGACTGCGAATCTGCACCTGGAATGTTCGGACTCTGTATAGTTTACGCAATTTGCAAAGTACAAAGACGATATTACTGCCTTATAGGAAATACCATGGATTGGGAAAGGCGTCACAACATCCGGTAGCTAGCTTCACCCTGGTGAATGAAAAACTTGTTAAAATTCGAATAAAAGATAAATTCTTTAACCTCAGTCTTATATGTGCCCAGGCCCCATACCGAGGAAAAAACGAGCAGACAAAAAGAATACTTAAGGCGAGCTTAGAAAAAACATTTGACCGGGTCCTGTCCAAGTCATTAAAATTATTCTAGGCGATTTTATGCCAACATTGAAATGAAGATTATTTTTGATTCAGCAGTCGGGAAGTTATGGAGCCCCATGGCTTATCTAAGAATTGAACAAGTACAAAAAGTATCAGTCGACATTGCCGGCAGAGATATACCCCCAGCCTATGTGAATCGAAACCGTCATCTACGGATAGATCGAATGTATTTAGGGTCTTTTTCTGAATTTTGTGGCCCTTTTTGGACATTTGAACTTGCCGACAAAAATATGGATTAGTATTAAAGTTCAAACGAGTTGCGGAGGAGGTATTTAAAGGAATGGGCCGACATACACAATCCATTATGGAAGTGTATCTTATTTTGGGAGTCATATATTTTCGATAAACATCGCGCCCACTAGTCATTTCAGTGAGTCATCGTATATAAGTATACCAGGAAGCAGGGACTTGTTCACGGATAATATAATATCGCTGTAAACTGAACCACAACGATTTTCACAAATTTTTGTAGGATTCGTGTGTTAGCCACAACAATGAAATGGTAAAAAAATTTTATTGGGCTTTTAGAGAATTTTGGAGAAAATGCACCTTTGGTCCCATACAAATTTCTATGGAAACAAAGACCGCCCAGGTGGCACGGTTTAAAATTTCATATGAAAGGTTTTTGGATGTAATGGAAAAAATTTAGGTGGTAGGAGTTCCAAAAAAATCTTTTTGGGTCAGTGTAATATCCATATGCTGAAAACGACAGATTTTTATATCTCAAGATACATGGATGCTTTATGTTTCTGTTTCAAGTCCTGGTGTTGACAAATGTCATTCTCAGAATAAAATCTGTTTAAATTATTTTGCTTTCCTTAATTTGCCTCTTAGTGCGAAGATCATTTTAATATTAACTTTAATTAATGTCTCGTTGGAGTAGAGCTTTATTATCGAAGATTTTTGCAAGTGAAAACATTTTTTGTTTCCATTTAGTCCTTAAAAAATTTAAAAGTTCAAAATGTTGCCACAGTTATTTTGTTAATATTATTTCACTAAATGGTTAGGTTAAACGTTCATGAAAATCAAGTAGTATTGTTTTTCTTTCTTTTTTGTATACAATATTTGTGTTATTCGAAAAACAATACGCAATGAATAAAATATTGACACTATCGAACAATGAATACATTGCATACATCATCCACTAGTACATATGTATGTACATATGAATGTGTGTATAGCCCCAAACAAATAAATATAAACTACGTAGAAAAGAAACAACAATAATAACAAATGTGTATCATTTTGATATAGCAACAGGATATTAAAACATTTTTTTTGTGATCCCAAAACCTCAAAAATTCTCGTTGTTAAATATTATTTGTTTGCCTTTTATTGCCAACGATTTGCAAAAAATAGAAAAAAAGAACGAACAACAAAAAAATTGTGAATAAAATATTGCGTTTATCGAAACGTTGGGGGTGATATTTATTTCAATGTGCCTATTTTGAGCCTTGGGAATATGAAATTGGGTAACATTGTTACTATGACATTGATTAAATTGATTTAAGGGAAAAGAAAACAATGTTCTACTGATTACTGATATATGGATCTGATCGTACCCTGAAAATCGATGCACTATAAAAAAGTATAAAATAAAAATAAATATAATCGTATACAAGAGAGTTATGCTCGACAAAGACCAAATAAGTAAAATAGGTGTTAAGATCGGAGATAAATCTCCATACGGAAACCATTAAAAAATTAAATATTTTCTAAAAGATTTGCTATTTTGACCTTTAAGGGCCTTTCACAGACTGTTTGTGCAAACCGCGTTCAAACGAAAGGCTGTCTTCATGTCTGAAACTGTTCGGACAGGTTATTTCCTATTTAAACTCAGGACCGGGTATCAATTAATGTCATCCTAAAAACTCGAATGAGCTGTACGGGCATACCATATTCAGACATGGTTTGCTTTTATGCTAATCGTGACAAGTATTTCATCCACTGGGGTGAAGCTGAAGTCCGGATGTTTTAACTTCCGACCAACTGCAAATTCTCAACAAAATCTTACTTTATATCATGGTAGCTATGGCGGTTTTCTTAAATATTTGGTATCGTCTTGCATATCCTACATTTTGCCTTTTACTGTAACATCTTGGTTTATTTTTCCTCATCCTAAAGTCTATCGATTGACCCATTTTATTGTTCATCCATTTGCTATTTTCTTAGCGACCTTTTCCGGGTACCTTGTCCTTCCTATCTATCTTTCTATTATGCCATCGTTTTGCATATGGCAAAATAATGGATCACTTTATCAACTTTAACGTGTCCTATTCGAATAGCCGTAGATTTTCATAGGAATTTGAATTTAAAACGTTTTCAAAAAACAACTTTTTTGTGCTCTCCCCTCCTTACACTCACATAGGATATAACATCCTTTTTTGATGGCGGAGGATTCATACAAATATTATTGTAGGTGTTTGATTGTTTGTTTGTTTCCGTGTGTGTGTGAGTGTGTTTGTCCTTGTGTTTGTGTATAGTTTACAGTAAACAGATGTCACATGTGCTGAAAAGCAGCCAATTTACCACACTTTCCCTGTCTTTTTTGACTCTTTTGCACGTTTTCCACATTGAATGGATACTTTTATTTAACACCCAAAAAGGAGGGGTGAAAAAAAATTCAGCAATAACAACAGCCGAAGGGTAACAACATCAGAAAAAATAAAACCTAAAAGAATTCTTAAATTTCCCACTACTCCCCTCTGTGCCTTGTGCTTTTCTGGCACACAACAAACTACCATTGATATGGGTTTAGTGTTACCATATTGTGTTTTGGAACAAATAGCCAGAATATGGCTCTTTTTGTTGAATGGAACACCTAGGAGGGCTGTAACTATCACACATCAAAACCCAACGACAAACCTCCTCAATGGGCGAACAAACTTCACGTAACCAACCATTCAGCAGCATTGTAAAAGGCAAAAGAGCTGTTATCCAAATAACTCCAACAACGACGATGGTCATGTTGCACATCGGCAACAATAATAACAACAAACTCATCGAGAGGGAGAGAGGAGAAAAAATGGCAAAGTGACAAAAATTGTTACATATGAAGCAAACAACATTTACTTTTGTTTCCTTTCCATTGGCATTTTTCATTCATTTTCTTTCCCCATTGCCTTGCTTTGTGCTCTGCTTGGTGTTGTTGTCATCCTCTTTTTGTTGGATGCCAAACTATCTCTCTACACTTTTACCAAAAATCATTGTCTATAAATGAAAAAAATGAAAAAAAAAAATAAACATACACCCGTACAATGACAACAACACCTTCAAAATAGCTCGGAACATCTATATTTGTTGCAAGTGTTGGAAAGTTTTGCCTTCCCTCTGCCATAGTTGCAAGCGTTATCCTTTCCAATATGAATGCGAGTGATATATGTATGTATAACGTTCGTGTGTTATGGGTGTCTGCGTGTGGGTAGTGTGAAAATGTCCATACAAGAAATTGGCATAAAGCCAATAATATTTCTATAACATTTACTGGCACAAGGTGACCATATCCGTTTACTTTATGCCAGGAGGAAAACTAGAGTAGCAGGATGTGTTTCGTTTTGCTTTTGATTTAAAAATCCTACTTCTCTATTAAGGGCAGTACGAGCATAAATCGGATTAGAGTATTAAACGGTAATTGTATGGAAAGTGGCCACATGTTGTGGCCAGAGTTTTCCATAGAACTATCTGAGCCTATGGTTGTCCATAAATGTTGATTCCCAGCAAACAGTTAGGAACCACATGGGCCGATAATCAATTACAATAATGTCAACAATCTACCTTCGGCATTACCTGTAGGCAGCACAAAATTGTGGTTGAGGAGTTACCTGAAGGGATGGACCAACATAGTCCATTTTGGAAGTGGTATTATTTTTGTTATTTTGATGAGGCACATTTTTCGCGTCAATTTGTATAAAAGCTGAGAGTATAAAAAGGCTTTAATACAGTTAAATATTTGAACATTTGATGTACCTAAGGAATTATCAGATGTCCACCTTCGAACTTTGTCTACGATTCGCAGAAATATTACGATATTCAATGTTAGGACCAACGCAGTATGCGATTCGAAAGTTATCGTGCGCACCAGCCAGTACATATAGGGGTTTTTACAGCATTCGGGCAATTAGCTCAGGAAGCATGGACTTGTCCCTGAAAAAAAAACTTGTTCCCTCGCAATAGAGCCAGCGAATACAGAATCAAAGCGATTCGAGAGCTGCCATAAACTGCAATTTTCTGAAATTTTGTATGGGACGTACCCGAATCCCGATATAGTCCATATTCGAACCTTATCTTTGCCATGAAGAAATATTACGATGCGCGAGATATGCACCAAGTTTGCACAACATATTACGAAGACCAACGAGTTATGGCTTCAGCCTTACAGACAAATTGAGTTGACGAGGAGAATCGATTTTTAACCGAGTTGTGTAAATAGAAACAAGTACATAAAAGAGTATCAGTCGGCTTTGTCGACTAAAATATACCCTCAGCCTATGTGAATCGAAACTTTAATCTACGGACAGATCGAATGTATTTAGGGTATTTTCAGAATTTTGTAACCCTTTTTGGACATTTGAACTTGCCGACAAAAATGTGGATTAGGATTAAAGTTCAAAAGTGTTGCGGGGGACGTACTCAAAGCAATGGACCGACATAGTCCATTATGGAAGAGGATCTTGTTTTGGGAGTCATATCTTTTCGAAAGACATCACGCCCACTAGTCATTTCAGTGGGTCATCGTATATAAATATGCCAGGAAGCATGGTCTTGTCCACAGAAAACATAATATTGCTCTAAAGAGCACCACAACGAACAGCATGGGTATAAATTTCCAAGAGATTTTCGAACAGATTCTATACTGCACTTAGACACAAATTTTGAACTTTTGTTGGGAGATACCCTAAAAAGTGGACCGATCAGGGCCAATTTGGACAAAATATTAGAAGATTCAAAGTTTGGACCAAATTGGTTGATCCGTTGAAGAGATGGCGTGCATACCATTTTTAATATTAGGGAAAGTAACGGAAGTTGTGGACCGGTATTAACCATCTAAGCTTGGACAAAACATGACGAAGGCCAAATTTTGGAAAACAAAAATCGGTTGATCAGTTCGAGAGTTATCGTGCTCTCCAACAACTACATATGGCGCCATAGGGGGTTTTTGCAACTTTCAGGCTATTTTCTCAGGAAGTATGGACTTGCCCCTGATGGGAGGCAGTGAATACGAATTAACAAACAAAAAACAAAGCTATTCGGGAGCAGGTCCTAAACTGAACTTTTCCGAAATTTTGTGTGGGATATACGCGACGGAATAGAACCTCATCTAAGTCTGGTAAAAATTTCACTATGTGTAACGTATGGACAAAATCGGTTACTCGCTTCAAGAGTTATCGTGCGCACAAATTTTCCGAACATTTTTGAACTTTTGTGGGCGAGGTAACGGAAGGAGTGGACCCATCTTTCGGCTACGAAGGCCAAATTTTGGACCGAATCGGTTTATCCATTCGGGAGTTATCATGCACTCCAGCCAGTCAGAGAGACAGACGGACGGACATGGCTTAATCAACTCCAAATTGCCTGAAACGGATTTCGTCCAAACATGCTTGGGGTCTAAAACCATTATTTCGATGAAGCACATTTGCCCGTAGCATAAAATGCTGAGGGTATAAAGAGGAACGAAAGGACGATATATTCCCAATCGATTTGAAAATTTTATTTTGTTATTTTTGATTGATGATATTTTGTTTTTTAAACGCCTATATAGCCAAAAAGCACACGTTTACCCAATACTACTCTTCTTATTTAACAGCTAATGTTGTTTGTTGCGTTTACGTCGGTGCAGAGGTAGACGAAATCTTTAACCACCTTAATATTTTAGGTACCAACATCTCCAGTTGTTCCGAGTTCTGTAGACGCATTGCGTGTCGATACCATCAACTTGGTCTTGCGCCGTTTACTGCCCGACCAACTTTAACAAATTCTCCTTCGACCTTTTTATACCCTCAGCCTTTAGGATGAAGGGTATATACACTTTCATACGGGCAAAATGTGCCTCATCGAAATAATGGTTTTAGACCCCAAGTATGTTTGGACGAAATGTGTTTCAGACAATTTGGAGTCGATTGAGCAATGTCCGTCCGTCTGTCTGTCTGTCTGGCTGGCTGGAGCGCACGATAACTCTCGAAGGGATGAACCGATTCGGTTCAAATTTTGGCTTTCGTAATATTTTGTCCAAACTTAGTTTAAGTTCGAAGATGAGCTATATCGTTCCACTCCTTCCGGTACCTCCCCCACAAAAGTTCGAAAATGTTCGGAAAATTTGTACGCACGATAACTCTTGAAGGGTGTAACCGATTTGGTCCATACTTTGCCCATCGTGGAGCGTGTACCAGACTTAGATCAGGTTTTAATATGGACTCAATCAGTCCACTCCGTCGGGTACCTCCCACACAAAATTTTGGAAAAGTTCAGTTTAGGAACATCTCTCGAATCGCTTTGATTTTTGCTTTAGCAACTTGTATTCACTGCCCTCCATACGACAGTATAAGTTTCATCAGGGGCAAGTCCATACTTCCTGAGAAAATAGCCTGAAAGTTGCAAAAAACCCCTATGACACCGTGTGAGGAGGTTGGAGGGCAAAATAACTCTCGAACAGGTCTGCCGATTCGGTCCAAAGTTTGGCCCTAGTAATATTTTGTCCAAACATAGTTTAAGTTCGAAGATAAGCCATATCGGTCCACTCCTTCAGGTACCTCCCCCACAAAAGTTCAAAAATGTTCGGAAAAATTGTGCGTACGATAACTCTTGAAGAGAGTGGCCGAATTGGTCCATGCTTTACACATCCTAATATATCTACCAGATATAGATCAGGTTCAAATATGGACTATATTTGTCCACTCCATCCGGTACCTCCCACTCAAAATTTCGGATACATGTTCACTTTAAGACCTGCTATCGAATCACTTTGATTTTTGTTGAAGCAACTTGCATTGCTGCCTCAATTGCGATGGTAAAAGTTGTTTCAGGGGCAAGTTCATACTTCTTGAGCAAACATCCCTGAAGGTCTAAAAAACCCCTATGGTACCATATGTAGTGGATGGAGATCCATTCTTTTTAGTATCTCCTCCGCAAAACTTTTGATATTAAATCATAATCAACATTTTTGTCAGTTCAAACGCCCAAAATTTTTAAAACTCCCTAAATACATGCGTTTTTTGGAAAAAAATTGTTTCAATATACACAGGCTGAGGGTATATCTCTGTTGGCAAAGCCGACTGATACTTTTTTACTTGTTAAACGTTTCAGTTACTTCTTTTACTGATCGGCCCATGATGTCAGTATCATCAGCATAGACAAGTAACAAGTGGCTGTTGCCGTTTGCATCTCGTATAACATTTTACAGCAGATCACACGAAATCCTTTCTCCCTGTCAGAAACCACTTTTGGTACTAAGCTCTTCGGAGAGGTTCCTTTATATATATGCTGGGGACCGCGTTCTTACAAAGCCGAACGAACTTTGCGGTAATACCACATTCAGACATGGTTTGGAATACCTTTGAGCGTATGGGGTTGTCTCCCCTAGAAGACTTCTCTCATATCAATAAGTGCAGCCCGATTCATATTAGCTCAATGATATGGGACCTACAGTGGATCGCCGAGTCCGAACGGCGTGTCCTAAGACACCACAGGTATAGAAGTTTTACATGACTGAAATACGCAAACAAATGTCGCCAACATTACTGAGGAATATTTTGCTACCGTTGAAAATTTCATGTTGCCTGGCCCCTTCAGCGTGCAATTCGGGTGTGCATACCATTGTACCACGGTGGTACACGGTGCAAATATACTAATGATCGATCTGCATCTCTTGGGTTTCTTCCAAGATTTGGGTCTCTTCCAAGATTTGCCGCAGGGTAAATATCTGGTCAATGGAAGATTTTCCTGGTTTAAAGACGCATAGGTATGGCCTAATTATTTCGTTTACCATTGGATTTAGTCGTTCTTACAATGACCCTGACAGTATCTTGTAAGCTATAGGGAGCAGACAGAACTGTTCGGAGAGGTTCTTTCCCCTATTTGGTGGCACGCTTTCTTCCTACCAGAAGTTTCTAACTAGCTGATGCATACACCTTATCAGGGTGTCGCCTCCAGCTTGGACTATATTGGCTAGAAAAGATGATTCTCCTCTCTCATTTTCTCCCGGTACCTCTCTTGATCGCTACGCGTTGCTACTAGTTGTAGAGTAGGCCCACATGGTACATTTTGCTCTTCGGTAGTACCACGACACTCCTCGCCATATTATGGGTTCTTTGGTGGAGGTCTCTGGTATCCATGTATGGATTTTGCGGTTGTTTGCATGCGGTTGTTTTTTTTTTGTCTGGAGATAGTCTGGTGCCCTGATGAATGTCGTGAAGCCTTAATATGGTACTGTTAACTACAATATTTTTTTGCCGTTTCACTTTGAAGACTGCTTTAAATCGCCTAGAATGGCTTTAATGTCATGGGCAGGACAACGGTTAAACGATAAAATATATACTTGGTCTGCTCGTCCTTGTCGTCGTGGGGGCATGGGGGCATGGGCGCAAATAAAACTGATGTTGAAATTTTTAGCTTTTGTCCTAACTGCAGCAAGTCATTCACTGGGATGAAGTTGGAGACCCAATGTTTTATCCTCCGACTTACTACAAATCCCCAATCAAACTCATGCTTTATATCATGGCAGTTATAATACAGTGCGTCCGTCACCTTTAGGTCTTGTTGTGACGCTTTTCCCAATCCATCACATTCCCTGTATGTCAGTAATATTGGCCTTGTACTTTGCAAGTACATCTGCCAATGTATTGACACCATCTTCTCTATAAAGAGTCCGAAGATTTCAAATGCAGATTCGCAGACAATGGTCCTTAAAACGTTTGCGGGGGTCGGCAACTTTAGAGGTGTTTGTTCTTCTTAGTTGTTATACCCTCAGCATTTATGCCAACGAGGGTATATAAACTTTCATACGGGCGAAATGCGCCTCATCGAAATAATGGTATTAGACCCCAAGTATGTTTGGACGAAATCCGTTTCAGACAATTTGGAGTCGATTTAGCAATGTCCGTCCGTCTGTTTGTCTGGCTGGCTGGCTGGTGCGCACCGATAACTCTCGAACGGATGAGCCGATTTGGTCCAAAATTTGGCTTTCGTAATATTTTGTCCAAACTTAGTTTAAGTTCGAAGATGGGCCATATCGGTACAGTCTTTCAGGTACCTACCCTACAAAAGTTCGAACATGTTCGGAAAATTTGTGCGCACGATAACTCTTGAAGGGAGTAACCGATTTGGTCCATATTTCGGAGAAATTCAGTTTTGGACCTGCTCTCGGAACGTTTCAATTTTTGTTGTAACAACTTGTATTCGGTGCCCCAATTACAAGGGGCACGTCCATACTTCCTGGGAAAATAGGCAGAAAGTTGTAAAAATCCCATATGGCACAATGTGTAGTGGTAGCAGCTCACGATATCTCTCGAACGGATCTGTCGATTCGGTCTAAAATTTAGCCATCATAATATTTAGTCTGAACTTAGCTTAAGTCCGAAGATGAGTCATATCGGTCCATTCCTTTAGGTACCTCTCCCACAAATGTTCAGAAATATTCGGAAAATTTGTGCCCACGATAACACCAGAGGAAAGTAACGGATTTGGTCCATACCTTCACATCGCAATATTTTTACGAGACATAGACCAGGATTGAATATGGACTATATATGTCAACGCCTTTAAGTACCTCCCACACAAAATTTCGGAAAAATGCACTTTAAGACTTTCGAATCGCTTTTGTCTTTGTTGTAATAATTTGTACTAGCTGCCCCATTACGACGGTGAACGTTTTTTCAGGGGCAATTTCATACTTCCTGAGAAAATAGCCAGAAAGCTGTAAAAATTACTATAGCACTATGCGTACCATAACTCTCGAATTGATCAGCCGATTCGTTACAAAATTTGGCCTTCGTAATATTTAGTCCAAACTAAGTATAAGTTTGAAGATTGGCACTATCGGTGCGCCCCTTCCTAATATTTTGTTCAAATGTATTTTACTTCAGATATCGGACTTCTCCTTAGGGTATCTCCCCCCCAAAAGTTCAAAATTTTTGTTTAAGCGCAGTTTAGGATCTGTTGGAAGAACCTTTGGAAAATTATACAGATGCTATTCTTTGTGGTCCTGCTTAAGCGATTTTATGTTTTTCTAGGGCAAGTCCATGCTTCCTTACATCGTGGCCCAAAACCTCCAAGTTATATGGTGACCAACTGAAATGACTGGGGGCACAAAAATCTATAAAAAGTAATGAATCCCAAAATAAGATCCAATTCCAAAATGGACTATGTCGGTCCATTCCTTTAAGTACATTCTCCGCAGCACATTTGAGCTTCAACCCAAATATGTTTGTTATCGGCACATTTCAAATTGGGCTACAAAATCCGTAATCCGTTGATTCGATATTGTCAATAGATGGACGTTTCAATTCACACATGCTGAGGGTATATCTTGTTTACTTGTTTTATAGTATGTTGTTTTTGGAGGGGTGTGTTACCATATTGTACTCACTATAACTCCTGAATGGAATGACCGATGTGATCCAAAACAATATGGACCCAATCGGTCCACTCCTTCTGGTACCACCCACACAAGAATTCAGTTTAGGACCTGCTCTCGAATCGTTTTCCTTTTTGTTGTAACAACTTGTATTCGCTTTCCCCATTACGACGGACAAGTCTATACTTCCTGAGAAAATAGTCCGAAAGGTTTAAAACCCCCCTATGGCACCATGAGTAGTAGTTCAAGCGCACGATAACGGATAACGGATAAGACGATTCGGTCCAAAATTTGGCCTTCATAATATTTTGTCCAAAGTTAATTTAAGTTCGAAGATAGACCATATCGGTCCACTCCTTCAGGTATCTCCCCCACAAAAGCTAAATTGGTGTGCACGTTAACTCTCGAAGGCAGTAACCGATTTTGTCCAAACTGTTCATATCGTAATATATCAATGGTTTATGGCCTGGCCACGAATAGTTTTGCTTATTTTTTAACAACTTGTATTTGCTGCCTCCATTACGACAGTACACGTTTTTTTTTCAGAGCTGTAAAAAATCTCTATGATACCATGTGCAGTGGCTGGAGCGGGTCAGCCAAATCGGTCCAAAAGTTGGACTTCGAATATCTTTGATTTTTGTTGTAACAACTTTTATTCGCTTTCCCCGTTACATCGGTACATGTTTTTAGGGGCAAGTCTTGAGATAATAGCCCAAATTTTAAATTAGATTTTTAAAATAGATTTTTGTAATTTCGTATAGAAGTCTCTATTACTCCTAGGATGTTTGGTATCGCAAATGGGCTATATCGGTCCACGCTTTGTTATAGCCCCCATAGAACGGTACACCCGATTTTCGGTATTTTGAAGGTTTTAGCCTCATTATCATACCGAAATGGCTGAAATTCGGTACTCAGCCTTCGTTGGGGGTATAAAACTTTCCTCCAGAAAATTTTCGGTATAGGTCTCGGTATTTTGAAGGTTGTGGCTTCAATATTCCTCAGAAATGGCTAAAATTTGGTATTTAGTCTTTTCCCCACAAACTTGCTGGTACAGGTCCACGTCTTAGTATAGCCCCGATAGTACGATCTCTCCCTATTCCCGGTATTTTGAAGGTTGTGGCCTCAATATTCCACCGAAATGGCTGAAATTTGGTATTTGGTCTTCATTTGGTGTATTAAACGTTTCATATGGAATTTGTCGGAATAGGGTTACGCCTTAGTATAGCCCCCATAGAACGGTACTTCCCGATTTCCGGTATTTTGAAGGTTGTGGCCTCAATATATTTCAGCGAACTGACTGAAATTTGGTATTTGGTTTTCATTTGAGGTATTAAACGTTCCATGTGAAATTTGTCGGTATAGGACCACGCCTTAGTATAGCCCCCGTAGTACGGCACCTTCCTATTTCCGGTATTTTGGAGGTTGTGGCATCAATATTTTACAGAAATGGCTGAAATTTGGTATTTGGTCTTCATTTGGGATATTTAACGTTCTATATGATTTTTTTTCGGTATTTTGAACATTTTAGCCTCATTATCACACCGAAATGGCTGAAATTTAGCACTTAGTATTCGTTGAGGTATAAAACTTTCTCCCGGAAATTTGACGGCATAGGTCCAAACCTTCATATAGCACCCATAGAACGATACCTCCTGAATTGCGGTATTTTGAAGGTTGTGGCCATAGCAACCCACCGAAATGGCTGAAATTTTGTATATTTAGTCTATGTTAAAAGCCTATATGATTGGAATTCGTCGGTATAGGTCCACGGTTGGATATAGCCCCCATAGAACGGTACCTGCCAATTTTCGTAATTCTGAAGGTTGTGACGTCAATATCCCACCGAAAGACTGAAATTTGTTATTTAGTCTTCCATGTGGTTATAAAATATTCCAGAAGAGAATTATCAGTATGGAAGCGTACCTTGTGATTTTCGGTATTTAGTCTTCTATGAGTCTAAAAACTTTCCGCCAGAAATTTGTTGGTATAGATCGAAGTTTTTATATAGCACCCATAAAACGGACATCCCGAATTTTGGTATTTAGTATTCTTCATAAACAAAAGCAAATTATTTGTTCCATTTTATTTCATTACAACTCATGGTGGAAGGTATAACAAGTTCGGCCTGGCCGCACTTAACGCTACTTGTTTTCTTTAGGTCCGAGGATGAGGGTATATCTCTATAGGCCAAGCCGACTGATACTTTTTTACTTGTTGAGAGATAATAAACTTGTATTCCTACAGCTAAGTAAATAAGATACTAGAAGAGGGTATACCAAACTTCTTAGACCAAAAGCCAATTTCCTGAAATCATTAAAATGCCACCCAATTAGCGATTCTTTTATATAACACATACATATGTATGTACATTGTACATACATATGTATTTACCGACTTAATCAAATCCCTTTAGCCAATTTATCTTCACTTAAACAAAAAAAGCAACACAATTAAAAATTGTACCATAAATTGTCTTTTCTACAATCCTAAAATGAATCGTTTGAAAACAATAAATTGCTCCATAATTCATTGTGGATAAATGTCCACAAAAGAGTTAGTGATTTAACAAATTTGGCCACCTTTACTTCCCGCACCCATATGAAAGAGAAGAGATAAAATACAATATAAAACATTTAAAAAGCAAAAGAAGCAACAAAAATCATACGAACACACAGCCAGGCAATACGCTACAAACAATTGTTGCTACAATCATCATCTGTGGCGGAAGGCCTAAAAATGCTAAACGGAGATGGAGGAGGAGGAGGAAAGAAAGTAATTCTCAATGTCCTCTTTGGCAAAAATAGTGGCGCGAGAATACCTAATTACAAACACCATCTTTGTGACAAATATCTATAGAAATAGATACGAAACTAGTCTGCAGAAGTACATAAATACATGTCCATATAAATATGTTAATGTGTGTGTGTGTGCACGTTAAAATATTTGCTACTGTGCTGTGTGTTTTACTATGTTTTACTATGGCCATCATAAAATGTTGTCTCAAACATAGTTAGTGCACAATGTCCTACAAAACCAAGCTGAGGTTTGGAAAAATCTGCCTTACCATTATGGTAGCTCATGGTAGGGTTGGCGAAGCGTCTAGGATAAGATGCATGTTTGCCATGGTATTTTTGAACGCTATGCCATGGCATTTGATTCAATTCAAATGTTTGGGCCATATCAAATGAATTGATGCTTTTTCTCCCTTTCATAGAGTGAGGTTATATAGCTGTCGCCACTGATTCTTGTTTACCTCATTAAGGCGAATTTCTACAGTACTGCCTCCTAGAGTCCTTTTATTTTCCTGTAAGCGAAAACCCAGAATTTCTTTAAAACCTTTACATTATGATATCGTAGAGGATCACATGGTCGACTTTGTCGATTATAAGCTCTTTTTTACTGTGCCGAAGATGGTGGGACCAGCATTTTCGTTATTTTTTTTTCTTGCTGTTGTTTTTGTTGCTGTCTCTTACATATGTATAACCATTTAAGTAAATGCAGTTGATAAGCATTTTAAATGTAATGCATTAAGTGCTTACCGAGCAACAGCAACAAAATGAACATTTACCAACTTCCCACAGTTGCAGTGCCCATTTCAATGTCTTGCATCTCTTTTGCGGCTCCACTATACTACTACTGCCACTTTTTTTGGCTTCCTTTTGGTTACTTGGCTGGCTTATTATGGGAACAACGTAACGTAACCAACAACAAGGAGAGGGTGTTGTTAAAAACACCAACTACCACCACCAACAACAATCAACTTGCAACAACTAATAGTTGTAAAATATATCACAAAATGTATGGTGGTCGGTCGTTGCATGTTGTTGTATAGTTGTGAGTGTGTGAGTGAGTGTTCGTGCCATAGTTTGGTATCCGTTTTGGACTATGAGTTGTAACATTTTGCAAGGATCAAAATTAATTAAGCAGGTGAAAAGTACATAATGTTATAACATTATGTAAAACAAATTTTGTGTAAATTGCAATGAGAACGAGAGGAGACCAGTCAGCCAGCAACTAAAGGAGTAAAACAAAAAAAAATGCCATGTTTATCCGAGAGTGTGGTAAATGTAATTTCAGTTAATTGCCGGACCATCTACATAATTTAAAACTATTTATTTTGATTTTTATATAGACCGAGAGAGAGTGAAGTGGAAAAAAGGAGAATTAAATAGACTGGCAGACAGTGTGCTGCAGAACAATGTTATGTGGTAAATGAAGTAAATGATAATCTGAAAAATGATACATTTTAAATTATTTAAGAAGTGTTATAAAGAAATTTATTAGTGACATAGGGTGCAATAGGACGATCCTTATGATTTCAAACGAAAAAGTTCTGACGTATTTTTTGGGTGGTGCAGTGGTACGGGGGCGGCTCGATAACTTTCTGGCCTCGGTAACACAGCGTGTTGCCAGGCGCCATTTGACATTTCCATATGAAAGTTTGTTTTTTTACCATAAACGTACTTAAGACAATTTGACATACGACCATGCCCTGTGTTGTTTACAGTGACTTGAAAAAATTACTTTGCAAAAAAAATGGAATTTACTTGAGAACATTTTCGTACGATTAGTTTTCATTTCTATAAAGGACTTCTTATAGCACTATGAAAACTGGTTTAGTGACTTCAATCGTGGCCGACACTCGCTAAAAAAAGCCTTGTGGGTCGTCCGTTGTTGAAGAAAAAAATTAAGCCGGATAATGCAAGATCAACATGTTATATACCGTGGGATAGAGGCTTCCTAGGGCATTTCTTCCACCAACAAATGATATTGTATGAATCTTACTTATAAGGTGATTCGGTAAAGAAACCTCGCGAACAAAATGATTTTAAAATTTGAATTTATCAGAATTATGGGCAATTTTTTGAAGTCACTGTAAGTAGAAATATATTTGAGAATAATCTTTAGATAACCAAACTGACATAATTTTTTTTTTAACTAATTATACCCTCAGAATTTATGCTAACGAGGGTATATACACTTTCATACGGGCAAAATGTGCCTCATCGAAATAATGTTTTTAGACCCCAAGTATGTTTGGACGAAATGTGTTTCAGACAATTTGAAGTCGATTTAGCAATGTCCGTCAGTCTGTCTAGAGCGCACGATAACTCTCGTCCAAACTTAGTTTAAGTTCGAAGATGGGTTATATCGGTCAACTCCTTCCGGTACCTTCCCCACAAAAGTTCAAAAATGTTCGAAAAAATTGTACGCACGATAACTTCTGAAAGGAGTAACGGAATTGGTCCATACTTTGCGCATCGTGAAATTTCTGCCAGACTTAGATGAGGTTATAATAGGCACTCTATCGGTCCACTTCTTCGGGTACCTCCCACACAAAATTTGGGAAAAGTTCGGTTTAGGACCATCTCTCGAATCTCTTTGTTGTAGCAAATTGTATTCACTGCCCCCTATACGACGGTACAAGTTTTATTAAGGGCAAGTCCACACTTCCTGAGAAACTAGCCTTAAAGTTGCAAAAAAACCCATATGACACCGTGTGTAGTGGTTGGAGCGCAAGATAAGTTTCAAACGGATCTACTGAGTCTGTCCAAAATGTGGCCTTCGTAATATTTTGTGCAAACTTAGTTTAAGTTCGAAGATAAGCCATATCGGTCCACACCTTCAGTTACCTCGCCCAAAAATATTCGGAAAAATTGTGCGCACGATAACTCTGGATGGGAGTGAGCGATTTGGTCCATACTTTACACATTCTAATATATTTACCAGATATAGATCAGGTTCGAATATGGACTATACTTGTTTTGTTCAGTTCTTCAGGTACCTCCCACACAAAACTTTGGATAAACTCGCTTTAAGACCTATTCTCGAATCACTTTGATTTTTGTTGACGCATCTTGCATTCTCTGTCTCAATTACGACAGTAAGGGTTTTCCAGGAGCAAGTCCATACTTCTTGAGAAAACATCCCGAAAGTTGTAAAAAACCCTACGGCACCCTATGTAGTGACTGTAGAGCTCGAACCGAGTACTGCGTTCGCCCACACTTTGGATATCGTAATATTTCTTCGAATATTAGATCAAATTCGATGGTAGTGCTACAGGTCCACTGCTTCTGATACCACTCCCACAAATGTTGGAAAATATTTGCTAAAATGATAAGCGCAATATCTCACAAACGTAGCAACCGATTTGGTCTAAATTTTCGATCTCGAAATTTTTTGTCCAAGCTTAGTTTACGTTCAAATTTGGGCCATATCGGTCCAATACTTGGGATACCACTCATACAAATGTTCAACACATTTTTGTAGTTGAGGGTCTGTTCGAGGATCGTTTGGACATTTTTACTGAAGGTTTCCCTAGTGGCCCGATATCAGGCTTTTCGTAGGCTAGTATGGTACAAAAGCACTATCTATCGATATCCCCCGCAAATTTTTGAGCTGAATCCAATCCATATTTCTGTCGGTTCATTTTTTTTTTTTTTTTTTTTTTTTTTTTTTGGGTAAAAAAGTGTTTCAATCCACACAGACTGAGGGTATATCTTTGTCGGCAAAGCCGACCGATACTTTTTTACTTGTTTTAACTAATTTTCTTTAATTCTGAGAATTATAAAAATGTCGTAAATGTTTTGTTCAAAGATATATTTTTTATACCTTCAGCATTTATGTTAACGAGGGTATATACACTTTCATACGGGCAAAATGTGCCTCATTGAAATAATGACTGTTTGGACGAAATCTATTTCAGACAATTTGGAGTCCATTCAGCCATGTCCGTCCGTCTGTCTGTTGCACACGATAACTCTCGAACGAAGCAACCGATCGGGTCCAATATTTGGCATTCGTAATATTTGAAACATCTGACAATGGTATGAGGCTGATAGACTTTGCAGCTGCAAACAAAATGGTAGTTAGCACTACCAGATTTAAGCATCTCGATATTCATAAGGGCACCTGGCTGTCTCCAGATCAAAGAACAAATAATCAAACTGATAATGTTGTGATAGATGGAAGACATTAATCGAGCGTGTTGGGTGTATGGTCGTTCCGAGGAGCAAACATAGATTCGGTACGTACCCTTCTAAACGTTGAAAATAAAGCACGAACAGATACAAGACGGAAGTTGGACATCGGTAAGCCGCAAACACAACAGCATATTCCACTCAATTAGCCCAATTGCTTAATGAAAGCACTCCTCGTCATGTTAACATATCAGCACAATGGCAAAATATTGCCCACTTCATGCAAACAGCCGCAAAATCCATATTTGGATACCAGAGACCTCCACCAAGGAATCCATGGAGTGTCGTGCTGCTCCAAAAGAGAAAAATGCGGCATATAGGGCTACTCTACAATCAGTAGCAACGCATAGCGAGAGGTATCGGAAGAAAAGGAGAGAGGAGAAACGTCTTTTCCGCAGGAAAAATAGAGAGAGATTGTAAAGCGGGAGTGTGAACAAATCAAGATGTACATGAGACAGAATGAAGTCCGAAAATTCTACCAAAGAGTGAAACACCAAACTGATGGCTTTGGTACAGGTATATCCTCCTGTAGAGACCAGCAAGGTAATTTGGTAACTGATACAGATAGTGTGCTCAGGATATGGAGAGAACATTTTTGCAAACTGTTGGTATTTGATCGTAGCGAAGACGGCGAAGATACCACAGATCCAATCTCAGAAGATGGTATTGAGTGTATACCACCCAACCAAGATGAGGTAAAGACAGCAATAAGTCGGCTGAAGAATAATAAGGCAGCAGGAGCCGATGGCTTACCAGCCGAGCTGTTCAAAACCGGAGGCGACACGCTCATAAGGAGTATTCATCAGCTAGTTAGCACCATATGGCAGGAAGAACGAGTACCCGACGATTGGAACCTCAGCATTCTGTGCCCTGTCCACAAGAAAGGAGATAAGACTGTGTGCTATAACTATAGGGGCATAAGTCTTCTCCCTATTGCCTACAAGATAGTGTCAGGTATAATGTGCGAACGACTAAAGCCTATGGTCAATGAAATAATTGGGCCATACCAATCCGGCTTTAGACCTGGCAAATCCACCATTGACCAGATATTTACCCTGCGGCAAATCCTGGAGAAGACCCAAGAGATGCAGATCGACAACTACCACCTTTTTGTCGATTATAAAGCAGCCTTCGACAGGCCGCTACGTTCAAAGCTATTCCAAGCTATGTCTGAATTTGGTATCCCCGCAAAGCTCATTCGGCTTTGTAAAATGACTCTAACTGACACAAGATCTTCAGTTAAAATAGGAAAGAACCTCTCCGAAGAGTTTTGTACCATAAAAGGTTTTAGACAAGGTGACGGCCTCTCGTGTGACCTTTTCAACATTCTGCTGGAAAAGGTTATACGAGATGCGAAGGTCAAAAGAAGTGGCACAATATATACAAACAGCCATATGTTACTTGCTTATGCCGATGACATTGACATCGTAGGTCGATCGATAAAGGAACTAACTGATACCTATGAAAAAGTCGAAAGGGAATCTGCTAAAGTGGGTCTGGCGGTAAACGGCGAGAAGACAAGTTAATAATGTCGAAATCGGGCCAACTGTTGACTTTGGTTCCTATAATTTTGAGGTAGTAAGGGACTTCGTCTACCTCGGCACCGCCGTAAACACAACCAACAGCATCAGTTGTGAAATACGAAGAAAACAAGTAAAAAAGTATCAGTCGGCTTTGCCGACAGAGATATACCCTCAGCCTGTGCAAATTGAAACACTTTTTTCACAAAAAACTTATGTATTTAGGGGGTTTCAAAATGTTGGTCGTATGAACCGACAAAAATGTTGATTAGGATTAAAGTTCAAAAATGTTGCGGAAAATGTACTTAAAGCAATGGACCGACATGACCATGGGGGTGCCATAGGGGGTTTTTACACCTTTCGGGCTGTTTTCTCAAGAAGCATGGACTTGCCCCTGAAACAACTTTTACCATCGTAATTGAGACAGCGAATGTAAGTGGCTTCAACAAAAATCAAAGTGATTCGATAGGAGGTCTTAAAGTGAACTTAGCCAAAATTTTGTGTGTGATGTACCGGATGGAGTGGAGAAATATAGTCCATATTCGAACCTGATCTATATCTGGTAGATATTATGAGAATGTGTAAAGTATGGACCAAATCGGTCACTCCCATCAACAGTTATCGTGCGCACAACTTTCCCGAACATTTTTGAACTTTTGTGGGGTAAGTACCTGAAGGAGTGGACCGATATGGCTTATGTACGAACATAAACTATGTTTGGAAACAATATTACGAATGCCAAATTTTGGCCGGAATCGGCATTTCCGTTCGAGAATTATCTTGCGCTTCCACCCATAAACATGGTGACATAGGGTTTGTTTTTCAACTTTCAGGCTATTTTCTCAGGAAGTATGGACTTGCCTCTGAGGAAACTTGTACCTTCGTATAGGGGACAGTGAATACAAGATGTTACAACAAAAACCAAGGCGATTCGAGAGCAGGTCCTAAACTGAACTTTTCCGAAATTTTGTGTGGGAGGTACTCGAAGGAGTGGACCGATTGAATCCATATTGGAACCTTATCTAAGTTTGGTAGGAATTAAACGATGTGAAAAGTATGGACCAAATCGGTTATTCCCTTCAAGAGTTATCGTGCGCACAAGTTTTGCGACAATTTTTGAACATTTGTGGGGGAGGTACCTGTAGGAGTGGACCTCTATGGCCCATCTTCGAGCTTAAATCAAATCTGGACAAAATATTTCGATACCCAAAATTTGAACCGAATCGATTGATCCGTTCGGGAGTTATCGCGCGCACCAACCAGCCAGACAGACAGACAGACGGACGGACATTGCTAGATCTACTCAAAATTGTCTGAAACGGATATCGTACAAACATACTTGGGGTCTAAAACCATTATTTCGATGAGGCACATTTTTGGTCGTATCAAAGTGTAAATACCCTCTTTAGCCTAAAGGCTGAGGGTATAAATAGTATTGGCCAACAGATGCTACTTCCGGCAGACTAAGCAGTTTAGGAATAAAGCCACAACTCGTCAAACAAAAACAACGCTTTACGAAACACTGATACTACCCGTGCTGATATATGGTTCAGAAGCCTGGGTACTTGCGCAAGCAGACAAGTCAGTGCTTGGTGTGTTTGAGAGAAAATTTCTTCGAAAGATCTATGGACCAATCTGCGTTGACGGTGAATATCGACGTCGTATGAACGAGTTGTATCTGCTATACAACGACATCAGTATAGATAAACGTATCGAGATGCAACGATTGCGTTGGTTAGGCCATATCATAAGAATGAGCGATGATGAACCCGCTAAAAAGGCGTATAAATTCGAGCCGCATGGCGGTGCACGCAGAATTGGCAGGCCAAAGAATAGATGGCGCAAACAAGTGGACGAAGAGATGACAAGGCGCGGTACTCAAGAAAGCGGAACACTAAACAGAGAGAGAGAGTTGGAGATCTTTTCTTAGTTCGGCTTATGGAACAAATGTTCTGTAATGGGCCAGCTAAGTAAGTAAGTAGTAATATTTTAGGGTGCAATGATGCAATGGTATACACAACCGCCTTGCACTCAGAAGGTCTACGGTTTGAATTCCAGGCAAAACAACATCAAATTTTTAACGGTGACAAAATACCCCTCAGTAACGTTGGTGACATTTCTTGAGTTTTTTAGCCAAACTTCTCTACAAGTGGTGTCTTAAGACAATCCGTTCGAACTCGGCGAGTACTGCAATCACATAATAAGGTTTAAACCAAATTTAGTTGCGCGTCCGGATTAGACGAATAAATGTAAATTTGCTTTAAATGATTAATTTATAAAAGATTTTTAGGAAGAAGTCCATATGGAAAGAACAAATGTGAATGAATAAAAGGGAGCTTACAACTGGGAAGTTTTTGCGGACGGATTTTCAAAGTTTGGTTAAAGTTCACATTTTTTGGGTTTTCACGATTTTGCTTGGAAACCGCAAGCCCTATCGAATTGGGATTAAACAAGTTTTGTCGCATTGAAATTTCTGTACAAGTTTGTCCTTTTTGACGTTTTCGTAAGAATTATCATTTTTGAGATATAGAAGTTTAAATTTTGACAATTTACTGACTGTATCATCTCCTTATAAAACAAGGTCATGACTGCAATTTCCC